>NW_023270389.1:48819522-48962187 GCF_011800145.1 Mirounga leonina
GTGTCACATCCATGCACAGAACCTCTCCCTTCTTCCTGAAGTGAAAGTACTATACCATAGTTTACAAGCCCCCCCCAAACATCTGGCTCCCGCCTCCCTCTTGACACTTCTGTCTTGCCTCTTCCTTCACAAGGTGTGTTTCAAACATCCTCAGATGCTTATAATTTCCTGAACATTTTCTGCAGCTTCTGATGGGAATTCTTTCCTTCCTACACCCCTTCCTGTCTCCTCTGCATGCTTACAGCCCTGCAGCCTCTACTTAGAAGATTTCTGCTCAGGAATCTCCTCTGCTAGGAGACTTCTCCTGACCACCTGATGTTGGAGGAGATACCTCGTCTCTCCTAGATCCTCTGCTATTATCAGTGCCCTCTTCTTACCTTGGTCACATAACGTGGTCGATCTCCTTTTTATAGAAAGCCTCAACCGACAGCTCTTGACTCTGAGAAACTTTTGAGCAAGGTTCATATCTTATTCACCATCACATCTTTCATGATACCTGGCACATAGAAGGGTCTCAGTACATTCTCAGAGAATGACTGAGATAGCAGGAGCTGAATTAGGTTAGCCCTGGGAGGAGTCAAACGAAGGCATGGATTCGAGGCATCTTGATAGAGAATTGACAAGAATTAGCAAAATGTTTAGTGTGTGTATGTGTGCGCGTGTGCACGCGCACGTGTGTGTGCACACTTATGAGTTTAGTGGAGGAGAAAAGAAGGTTCAAGGCCTGGGTCATGGGTAAGACTGCCGTACCATTGGCAGAAACAAGGAACACGGTGGAGACACAAGGTTGGGAACAAAACTGATGAGTTCAGGATTGAGGCTCAGGTAGGGCACACAGATGTCGAAGAGTAGTGGGGGGTGAAGGGTGATACATGCAAAGTAATGAAAATCAGGGTAGAGGAGAGACAAAAGGAGGTGGCTAATAGTGTTGTGACAGGGGAGCAGTCACTGGGTTTTCACTCTTTTCTACAGGCATTTAGTAGAACAGAATACTTGTTATCCCTCTTAATACATGAATGCCACAGATGACATAGGCTTTTTTTTTTTTAGCATAAAGCATAATAATCTCTGTTACCGCCTCTCGACCTCCCAACAATTTTATGGGGGTAGATATTAGCCCCGTTTTGCAGTTGAAAATGAGACACAGGGTGATTACAGTCTTGGTAGGGGCAGAATAGACAGCAGAGTGGTTCTCCCAATTTCTAGCTGTTGCTCACTCCTCCAGACCACCCTCTGTCCCCTCAGAGGGTAGGAGACCTGCCCTGCCCTCCCCGCAACCCCTGTCATGGAGAGAACCACTCTGGCAGTCTGCCACTCCGGTGGCATTTAGCCATTTGTAACCTCGAGGCCAACAGCTTCACAATTTCATCCTTGAGTTCCATCAGACCCTTGGATGGGTGCCATCTACTCCCCATAATTTATTTGTTTCTAAATTTGTCAGTTGGGTCTAAAGTATCTAGTACTTTACCACCACATTTTCTTTTTCCCTAATCTCTAGGTTCTGAGAGACAATTTGTGGCTAAGACTTTCTTTAGCATATTTTTCAGTAAGCTACTTTATAAGTATAGTCGGGGTTTATGTAGGACCAAGGCTGAATTTATATTGGCTCAAAACTCAGAATATTTTATCTGATGCAGTTTATATCCAGATAGGAAGTGGGGAGAAATATTCCTCTTCTGTCAAAGGTTGTGGTTGAGGATTGTGTAGAAATAGCAGTGGTCTCTTACTCATGTGTGATGTTTACCCCCTTTACTCATCAGCTCTATTATCCCCATCCTTCTCCTGAAACTATTATGAAAATCTACAAATGATCTCTTGAATATCAAACCTAAATGGCTGGGCTGGTATCTCTTTTGTTGGAGTTGTCTGTGACATTTGACACTTTTTTTTTTTTTTTAGGCCCAAATCCTAGGATTCATCCTTGATTCTTCTTTCCCTCTTATTTCCATTATGTTGATGATCACCTCGTTTTTTGCTTGTTTGTTTGTTTGTTTGGCTTGTTAATATGGTGAGTTGCATCGGTTGATTTTTGAATGTTAAATCAACATTGCATTCCAGGAAAAAATTTGATCTGGTCATAATGTATTATCCTTTCTATATATTGTTGATTTGTTAAAATTTTGTTTAGAAATATAGCAGCTATGTTCATGGGGATTTGGTCTGTTTTCTAGTGATGCTTTGTTTGGGGTATCAGGATAACATTGGCCTCATAGCCTGAATCGAGAAGTATTTCCTCCTCTGCAATTTTTTGGAGAAAATTTGTTTTAGAATTGATGTTATTTCTTTCTTCGGTGGTTTTTTAGAATGTACCAGTGGAGTTATCTGAGCCTGGAATTTTCTTTGTGGGTAGGTTTTCAAGTACACATTCAGTTTCTTTAAAAAAATAGGTCTATTCACTGTTGAATCACAGATCTGTACCTCTGAAACAAATAATACATTATATGTTAAAAAAAAAAAAAGAAGATAGCAGGAGGGGAAGAATGAAGGGGGGGAAATCGGAGGGGAAGATGAACCATGAGAGACGATGGACTCTGAAAAACAAACTGAGGGTTCTAGAGGGGAGGGGGTGGGAGGATGGGTTAGCCTGGTGATGGGTATTAAAGAGGGCACATTCTGCATGGAGTGCTGGGTGTTATACGCAAATAATGAATCATGGAACACTACATCAAAAACTAATGATGTAATGTATGGTGATTAACATAACATAATAAAAAAATAGGTCTATTCAGGCTACATA
The DNA here is from genome assembly GCF_011800145.1 of Mirounga leonina. Taxonomy (NCBI): domain Eukaryota; kingdom Metazoa; phylum Chordata; class Mammalia; order Carnivora; family Phocidae; genus Mirounga; species Mirounga leonina. The sequence continues at coordinate 48,822,260 of NW_023270389.1, forward strand.
TTTATTTATTGCCTTATCATTTTTTATTCTATTGAATTATATTCTACATATTTACACTTGAGTGAGATTCATAGTTTGTGTCTTGCAAGATATTTGTCCATTTTATCTAACTAGTTGAATTTATAGGCATTATACAGATATTGATAATATTATTATCCTTTTGTTATCTGTATAATCTATAATGATGTCACCTCTCATACCCAATATAGCAGTTAGTGTTTTCTTTCTCTTTTTTTTCCTGATCAGTGTCACGAGAGCTTTATCAATGTTACTGATTTTTTTTTTCAAAGAACCAGCTTTTGGTTTCATTGCTTTTTTTCTATTGTTTTCCTATTTCCTATTTCATTGATTCCTGTTTTGATTTTTATTATTTACTTTCTTCTTACTTTGGGCTTAATTTGCTCTTTGCTTTCTAGTTTATTAAATTCAAAGGTGAGGTCATTGATTTATGACTTTTCTCCTTTTCTAATATAGGTGTTTGTTTAGTGCTATAAATATCCTCTTAAGTGCTATATTAGCAGCATCCCACAAATTCTGGTATGTTGTGTTTTCATTTTCATTCTGTTCAAAATTCTTTCTAATTTCCCTTTTAATTTCTTATTTGACCCATGGGTTGTTTAGACCTGTGTTATTTAGTATCCAAATGTTTGGGGTGTATTTTCCATATATCTTTCTGTTATTGATTTGTAATTTAATTCCATTGTGGTCATGGAACATACTTTGTATGATTTGAATCCCTTTAAATTTATTGAGACTTATATTATGGTCCCAAATGCTTTTTTAAAATCAGAGGAATTAAACTTTGGGGGTCACATTTGTATGGTCAGCCAGCAATGCCCTTGTTAGCAATTTACTGCTTTTTGGTGGGCAACATCCAAATGGGCTACTTCTCATAAAACTCCCTTTGCTTCCTTGCTTCATCTCCCCAGTCCTTTATATCCCTCAACCTAGGACTCTTCTAGAGTAAGCATGAACTTCGCTTGCCTTATTTGATAGAGTGGGAGGGAGAAGTGTGGAGTTAGGCTGCATAAAGTCAGAAGAGAGGGAGACAGGGCAAATAAAGAAGTAACCCAAGGAGGGCTGAGCTGTGGCTATAAAGAGACATTTTATTCTTTGGTTCATAAACTGACTCTGAAGGCAATTTCAAAAATGTTTTGAGCAATGGCAACATTACTGGATGAAGAATTGTAGCCTTAGAGATTACTTTGAATGACAGTACCTTTTTGGATGTATGAGTTCTTGAGTGCTTTAGAAAAAATTAATCATTATTTTTAGCTAAATATGTAATTATTTTAGTGAACATTCCAAACTCATTGCTGTACGAGCATGAAGCAGTTTTCCTTTCTCTGATCACTGCTTTTGACCATATTGTCCAACTTTCCTCTCTCAGAATGATATAGATGTTTTCCTGTAGCTTTTTGGCCATTTTCAGTTACTAAGGTCCAGTAAAGTCTTATTTAATTTGCAAGTCCCATTTCTTGGACTGACCATTTCCTGGAGGGATCTACCATGAGGAAGAGGCAGGGTCCTTTTCAGCATTCCTTTTATCATCTAGCGTATCGGAAAGAGGACCAAGATCAACAGACAGACACACGTCTCCTTTTCAACTATTGCTTACCATCCTGCTCAGCCAAGTGAAGTTATTTTGGTGACAATGGCAGAGAGAGCCCCAAAGGATCAATTACAGAACTGGGCGAGCCTGCATACAGGGGAGGGCTGACATCACGTGGCCCAGGTGAACATTTGCCTATGCAACGGACTTGATCTGCACTTAGGTAGAGTTAGCCCAGGTAACTTGGAAGGTCTTTTCTTTCGTCCCACAGGAACCTCTCGCATCCTTGGCATCACCATGGAGGGTTAGTCAACTGAACTTCTACTCCTCTCTCTGCCTTGCTGTCTCCCTCTCATTCATTTTTCACTTGGTCAAATAGGCATCAAATCTATTACATAAGCAGATAATTTAACAGAGGAAAAGAGGCCATTCTCCCTTTTTTGCTAGTATCCTCAGTCTCTAAAAATACTTCTCTTTGAGCCCCCACTTCTGGCTTGGAGGATGATAGGAACATAAGATGGAAGTGAGGAGAAAATAGTGTACTCCTTCCTTTAATGTAGTCAGGGTGTGCTACATTCTGATGGTAACAAACTCCCCTAAGCCTTGGGAGCTAAAGACAACACAGAAAAAAATCTTGTTTGAGTTACTTGTCCATTGCTAGTTGGTAGGGATGTTTATTATTGCTGAATAGAAGCTACTACCCTCTGAATGGTGCTGGCCGCTGTGTCAGAGGGGGGGAAAACAAGCTCTGGGAGGCCCCACACTGGCCATTTTCCACTCTGACCTAGAAGTGACATATAATCTACAACTAGTCCCATGGTCCTATCTTGACCAAAGGGTCAGGGCCTGCAACTGTGCTGTATGCCCCAAAGGGAGAAGAATCAGAAATGCTCTGCTGAGAGCACAAGTAACCACCATGTTAGTCTCCATGCCATGCTTCCCAGTGGTTCTCTCTGCTCCCACACTTCCCCGCATGGTCGTCTGCTTTCATAGACGGTTGGGACGTGGGGGTGGCATATAGGTGGTTGAGGCAAATGGTTAAGGAAGGCAAAATCTTATTCTACATATTGTTACACAGACATTCATGCAACACATTCATATGCATATGAGTGACTACTGTTCTCACAAGGCAACGTTCAAGACTAATTACAGGGATGGAAAAACTTGGGTTTGTGGATTCATTATCTAACTCAACACTGGGCATATTTGAATGAAGTTTCCATTATACATTATAGGTATTCCATGATCTATTATAGGTGTTTGAAAAAAGTTTTGTGGAAAACCATGTGGCCGAGGCTATAGGGATGAAGTAGAGAAGATTCGGTTTATACATTTTAAGACCCAGGTATGTTTCACGTAGAATAAGGGTCAGTGTGAATCCAGTGGCTGAGGTGAGGCTATAAAATTTGATGACATAGCAGTTTAAGAATCCTGAAATCTTTTTTACTTTTAAAATACCTGACTGGTAAATAATATGATTGCAACATCTATCCTTGTGACGGGGGTTTCTATTGAGAAAAGTGGATAAAAACAAAAGTTAGTAAGCAGCTGGTGAAAAATCCTGAAACCTTTTAAAATTCCGTGTCCTAAACAAGGGTGCTATGCACCTTCTAATTTGTTGTAGTTAAAATAAAACCATCATTCCATTTTCCCTGCCAGATATCTCCTCATACTTTGGATGTTTTTGTTCCAGGACATTCTGCCCTCAGAAAGATGGACCCCCTCCACACCACTGCAGCCCACACTCGTTCCTCCCCTCTTTGAACCATTGTACTTGGGGTCATTGCCACACAGCTGTTCCCTCTATGAGCCTCAGTGGCTGAGCTCGGTGGTGATTTGAAGGCAGGGGACCACACTGCGTTTGAAACACTATAGTGCAAGGATCCATGGATATCAGAACAAGTGAAGGACAAAAGAGGATCTGTTGGGAGAGTTTGGGGGCTAAGAGGATTGCCAAACAGACCTATGGTCTACTCACCAAAGCAGATTTTAGTTACAAGACAGACATTTCAGTAACATTTTAGTTTTTGGTGGGAGTGGGAGAGTGATATGTTGATTTTGGCATCTGGGCCTTAGACACATGGATTTACAGGCTGCGGAAGTCGGCTCAGGGAAGATAGGTGTGGGGGAGGAGGAACAGAACAAACCTTAATCTCTTACAATTCCTATATTACAGTGTTTCAGCAAATATTTTGCAAAGGGATTTTCTGGATGAACTTCAAACTGTAAGAGGTTTACTTGGTGGCTCAAAGAGCTGTGCAAATGATTTTATTTTATTTTTTTAAGGAAATGAACATTGTTTCAGCTGACATTTAAACCTCTATTCTCTTTTACTAGCCTGTCACATTGCTTCATATGTTTTGGTCAGACATGCTTCCCAGAAGAAGAAAATGGTATTTATAGGATTGTAGGACTATAATATGGAATCCTGGTATCTGTCATTTTCTGCTTATGTAAGAATTCTAATAATAGGACCCTGACCAGCTTCTGCCTCTTTTTCCAGATTTGGTAGCTCCCATGGAAGCAGCAATTTAAAAAACTAGTAGAGTTTCAGTAAGAATAACTCTACCTAGAGATAATTTCAACTCTATCTTCTCTTCTTGCCTGGAGTCTGAGACACTAAACCCATGGGTTGTTTGAGACGGTTTTTGTTCTTTATTCTATTCTCTTGCTCACTAAAGTACACTGGAATTTTTCAGGCCACATAACAAGATTTTTGGATCTGTAAACAAAGTCTTCATAACAAAGAGTCCTTTAATGCAGCAAACTATAGCCCATGAGCCAAATCCTGCCCACCACCTGTTTTGGTAAATAAAGTTTTATTGGAACACAGCCATGCTTGTTCTTGTGCATACTCTCTGTGGCTGCTTTCTTTTTTTAAATTTTTAAAAAATTTTTTTCTTTTTTTTTTTTATCTGTGGCTGCTTTCTTGTTACAATGGCAGAGTTGAGTACATATGTGTTCTTATAAAACATTTATTTTTGTTTTGTATGCATGTAGTTTTAGTTTTTGAAAGAAGTATATGTCTTACCTTATGTATCTCATCATATTTCTGACTTTTCCACTAAGAAGTATGCTTAGTATGTATATAAATATCTGTTGCATATAATACTGCGTGATGCTCCATAGTGCGCATCTCCGCATTTGATGTACTCTCCCAGTGATGGATGACCAAGTTCAGGCCGTTGTACGAGGTTGTCATCTGTATCATTCCAGGAGTTGACATTTGCACAGACTACAAATAACCCTTATGGCAAATATCTTGAACACATCCCCTTTTGGACTTACATGAAAATTTCTTTTAACTATATAATCTAGGAGGAGATGTCTTAGGTCATAAGGTATGTACATTTAGTTTGTGTGGATAGTGCAAGACTGTTTCCCCTGAAAATGCCAATTCCAATATACCTGCATTCCCTGCCTCAGTGCTGGGCATTATCCAGTTTTCTAATTTTTGCTGTTCTAATTGCTATAGAGTGAAATCTCAATGTTGTTTTAATTTGCATTTTTCTGACTACTGATGAATTTGAGCATCTCTTGATATGCTTCTCAGGTTTTGTATTTCCTCTTTATGAATTGTGTGTTTATATTAGTTGCCCATTTTTCTTTTTTTTAAATTTTTTTATTATGTTAATTCCCATACATTACATCATTAGTTTTAGATGTAGTGTTCCATGATTGATTGTTTGTGCGTAACACCCAGTGCTCCATGCAGAACGTGCCCTCTTTAATACCCATCACCAGGCTAACCCACCCTCCCACCCCCCTTCCCTCTAGAACCCTCAGTTTGTTTTTCAGAGTCCATCGTCTCTCACGGTTTGTTTACCCCTCCGATTTCCCCCCCTTCATTCTTCCGCTCCTGCTATCTTCTTCTTTTTTTTTTTTTCCTTAACATATATTGCATTGTTTCAGAGGTACAGATCTGAGATTCAACAGTCTTGCACAATTCACACCGCTTACCAGAGCACATGCCCTCCCCAGTGTCTTATCACCCAGTCACCCCATCCCTCCCACCCCACCCCCCACTCCAGCAACCCTCAGTTTGTTTCCTGAGATTAAGAATTCCTCATATCAGTGAGGTCATATGATACATGTCTTTCTCTGATTGACTTATTTCGCTCAGCATAATACCCTCCAGTTCTATCCATGTCGCTGCAAATGGCAAGATCTCATTCCTTTTGATGGCTGCATAATATTCCATTGTATATATATACCACACCTTCTTTATCCATTCATCTGTTGATGGACATCTTGGCTCTTTCCACAGTTTGGCTATTGTGGACATTGTTGCTATAAACATCGGGGTGCACGTACACTTTCGGATCCCTACATTTGTATATTTGGGGTAAATACCCAGTAGTGCAATTGCTGGATCATATGGTAGCTCTATTTTCAACTTTTTGAGGAACCTCCATACTGTCTTCCAGAGTGGCTGCACCAGCTTGCATTCCCACCAACAGTGTAGGAGGGTTCCCCTTTCTCCGCATCCCCGCTAACATCTGTCATTTCCTGACTTGTTAATTTTAGCCATTCTGACTGGTGTGAGGTGGTATCTCATTGAGGTTTTGATTTGGATTTCCCTGATGCCGAGTGATATTGAGCACTTTTTCATGTGTCTGTTGGCCATTTGGATGTCTTCTTTGGAAAAATGTCTGTTCATGTCTTCTGACCATTTCTTGATTGGATTCTTTGTTCTTTGGGTGTTGAGTTTGATGAGTTCTTTATAGATTTTGGATACTAGTCCTTTATCTGATATGTCATTTGCAAATATCTTCTCCCATTCTGTCATTTGTCTTTTGGTTTTGTGGACTGTTTCCTTTGCTTTGCAAAAGCTTTTTATCTTGATGAAGTCCCAATAGTTCATTTTTGCCCTTGCTTCCCTTGCCTTTGGCGATGTTTCTAGGAAGAAGTTGCTTCAGCTGGGGTCGAAGAGGTTGCTGCCTGTGTTCTCCTTTAGGATTTTGATGGACTCCTGTCTCACATTGAGGTCTTTCAACCATTTGGAGTCTATTTTTGTGTGTGGTGTAAGGAAATGGTCCAGGTTCATTCTTCTGCATGTGGCTATCCAATTTTCCCAACACCATTTGTTGAAGAGACTGTCTTTGTTCCATTGGACATTCTTTCCTGCTTTGTCAAAGTTGAGTTGACCATAGAGTTGAGGGTCCATTTCTGGGCTCTCTATTCTGTTCCATTGATCTATGTGTCTGTTTTTATGCCAGTACCATACTGTCTTGATGATGACAGCTTTGTAATAGAGCTGGAAGTCCGGAATTGTGATGCTGCCGGCTTCGCTTTTCTTTTTCAACATTCCTCTGGTTCTTCGGGGTCTTTTCTGGTTCCATACAAATTTTAGGATTATTTGTTCCATTTCTTTGAAAAAAGTGGATGGTATTTTGATAGGGATTGCACTGAATGTGTAGACTGCTCTAGGTAGCATTGACATCTTCACAATATTTGTTCTTCCAATCCATGAGCATGGAATGTTTTTCCATTTCTTTGTGTCTTCCTCAATTTCTTTCATGAGTATGTTATAGTTTTCTGAGTACAGATCCTTTGCCTCTTTGGTTAGATTTATTCCTAGGTATCTTATGGTTTTGGGCGCAATTGTAAATGGGCTTGACTCCTTAATTTCTCTTTCTTCTGTCTTGTTGTTGGTGTATAGGAATGCCACTGAGTTCTGTGCATTGATTTCATATCCTGCCACTTGACTGAATTCCTATATGAGTTCTAGCAGTTTTGGGGTGGAGTCTTTTGGGTTTTCCACATAAAGTATCATATCATCTGCAAAGAGTGAGAGTTTGACTTCTTCTTTGCCGATTTGGATGCCTTTTATTTCTTTTTGTTGTCTGATTGCTGTGGCTAGGACTTCTAATACTATGTTGAATAGCAGTGGTGATAGTGGACATCCCTGCCGCATTCCTGACCTTAGGGGGAAAGCTCTCAGTTTTTCCCCATTGAGAATGATATTCGCTGTAGGTTTTTCATAGATGGCTTTTATGATATTGAGGTGTGTACCCTCTATGCCTATACTCTGAAGAGTTTTGATCAAGAAAGGATGCTGTACTTTGTCAAGTGCTTTTTCTGCATCTATTGAGAAGATCATATGATTCTTGTTCTTTCTTTTGTTAATGTATTGTCTCTAGAAGTTTTTTATTTATTTTTTTATTTTTTTAAAGATTTTATTTATTTGACAGAGAGAGATACACAGCGAGAGAGAGAACACAAGCAGGGGGAATGGGAGGGGGAGAAGCAGGCTTCCCGCAGACCAGGGAGCCCGATGCGGGGCTCAATCCCAGGACTCTGGGATCATGACCTGAGCCGAAGGCAGACGCTTAACAACTGAGCCATCCAGGCGCCACCTCTAGAAGTTTTTTTTTTTTTTTTTAAAGATTTTATTTATTTATTTGACAGAGAAAGACACAGCGAGAGAGGGAACACAAACGGGAAGTGGGAGAGGGAGAAGCAGACCCCCTGCCGAGCAGGGAGCCCGATGCGGGACTTGATCCAGGGACTCCAGGATCATGACCTGAGCCGAAGGCAGTTGCTTAACCAACTGAGCCACCCAGGCGCCGTAGAAGTTTTTAAAATATATTTCCCACAATATGATCTTTAATATGCTCCATCTTCTCTCTAGCTTCTTGGGCATATGAAATGTCTTTGTCTAATAATTTTGTCATCTGTGCCATTTCTGGGTTGGTAGTGATTGATTTTTCTCCTGATTATAGATCATATATTTTCTTGCTTCTTTTCATGCCTGGTAATTTTTTACTGGATGCCAGACATTGTGAATTTTATCTTGTTGGTGCTGGATATTTTTGTACTTCTATTAATAATCTTGAGTTTTGTTCTGCTTCACCATTAATTTACTTGGAAGCAGTTTGATCCTTTTTTGGCCATTCTTTTAAACTTTGCTAGGCAGGATCATAGCAGTGCTTTGTCTAGGACTAATTTCAAATCCACTGCTGGAGCAGGACCCTTCTGATTATTCTACCCAATGTCTCATGAATTATATTTTCCACTTTGGTGGGAACAGACTATATTCCCAGTCTTGTTTGAGTTTTGAGACTGTCCTTTCCAATCCTCTCAAGTTATTCCATCCCCAGCTTTGGGGAGTTTCCTTATAAGCACATGCTGATCAGTACCCAGCTGCAGACTCAAGGGAGACTGTTTATGCAGCTCTCTCCTGCAAGCATCTGCCCTGCAAAGTCCAGCCACATTGGCCTCCCCAGACTATCAACTCTATCTGCTCAAACCAAGGAGACCCCCAGGGTTTTTCTGCACTTCCCCTCCTATGCCATGGCCTGGAAATTTTCTCTTGGTAACACTGGGATAATCAGAGGACTCACATCATTTGTTTTCTCTCTCTCAGGGATTACTATATCCCTTTTCTTTGATGCCTAACATCTTACAAGCCATTGTTTTGCGCTATTTGTCCAGGTGTTTAGCTGTTTCATGCGAGCAGGCAAATCTAGCCTCTGTTACTCCACCTTGGCCAGAAGCAGAAGTGATCCACCTGAACTGGAACTGCTACAGAACTCTCATTTGGATGACCATCCCCCTAAGTATTTCATGACTAATGCCACAGACTGCCCATCTGTCTTCCAGTACTACAGCTTCAAGTCATTCTCAACAACGTTTCTTAGCTCTGCACCTAAATATATATTTACTGCTTCACTAATTTTTCTTCAATAAACAGTTTCATGAAAATACCATGAATGCTACTGCTTTTCTTTCTACGTTGGTTTCCACTATTTGTAAATCACATTATTACAGAAGTCCTAGTAGAGGCAAGCTCATCGATGCTGGCCTAGTTTAAGAACCAGAGACAAAGATTCAAACATTTTGGTGGCCGCATTCTAAGTCCATTTTACATGTTTCATATGTACAAATTTGGTGATGACTTCCAAAGATAGGGGAAGGTTTCCTCCTGGGGAAAAAAACTGTCTCTGTGCATAAAAAAGAACCCCCCCTTTCCAATTATTCACTGTTTCCAAAATATAAACTGGCCCTGATTTCCCAACAATGCCACAACTGGATTGTAATGATTTGTGCAAAATCAGTTCTTCTTTAACTCCCTTCTATTCATTATATATTCTCTTATTCCATCTAATAGTTAATGGATGAATTTAATACATACACATACACACACCCCTATCTAGTGCTCTGTTCATGCCAATATAGACTATTTCTCAACCCATTTTTTCATGTACAATAATAAAAAAAAAAAAACTAATGTTACAAAATAAATAAATGATACCAGAACTGAGGTCCTGGGAGAACCCATTCAATTGAAAGCCTGTTAATAGACAGTAAAGTGCCCTGTGCCCTAGGGAAGAAAGGTGCTATAAAAACCTATAATATTGTTGCCACAGTTAGACTAGCTCTATAGTACACAAAAGAGCCAGAGACATTTCCTTTAATCTAGTTCCTGTGATTTCACCATGTCACCTTGATTTTACATCAGGTAACAGAATAAAAAGTTTTCTGTCCCAACTTCTGTCTTCCCAGTGGGCCTATGCTCCATGCTTATATGTACTGTTTTCTGTTCTCCTGGCAGCAGGGCAGCATTCAAACATTATGGATGAGATTGGCAGCCTATCAGGAGCCTGAGGGTGCAGGCTCATCATCCAGGAACAGAGGGAACCAAGCTGCAGGCTTGTTCTGAGGCTCAGCACATGCTCCCTGTGTGTGGCCAGGGCAATTAGGATCAATCAGACCCTTTCTTAGCTCAGTTGCTTACAGTCACAGAAGGGTCACTGGTCCACTGAAGGCCCATTTCTCCCAGACCCTCCTTCACAGGCCTACCAGACGAGCAAACAAGGAATTGTTGGACCATGCATTTTCTCAAAAGCCATTTTCTGCCTGCAAGGTTAGACCTCACAAACTAACACAGCCAGTCATATGAAACAGGCCCCCACACAATGTTTTCAGGGGTGAGTGACCAATGTAGTCTCCTTCCTAACCCTGGAAAGGGGCACAGGGTGTTGGAGAAATGCCAATGATCTTCTCGAATGAAACAAACTTATTTGGTTCTTCTTCACTAACAAATTTCCTCCACTCAAAAAAACATGACTTATAGTTGAGTAACTCTTGATATATGCTTATTTAACAAATACGTATCAGGCCCCTGTTCTGCAGCAGACACAGTGCTAGGAGGTGGACGTGTGGAAATGAGCAAGGCAGTCATGGCCCCAGCCATCACAGGGCTCACTGTTTGTTGAAGAGATCAGACAAGACAAAAGCACTTGCAACAATGACAAGAGAAGCCCCGGATATAAACACATAAGAGAGGCACTGTATGCAGGCCCCTAAACCTTAGGGAAAACATCCCTGTGGAAGTTATGACTAAGTTGAAATCTGCCAGATGAGGCTAACACAGGCTAAAAGAAGTGGAGGGGGAGAGAGAGAAGAGTGTTCCAGGCTGAGGAACCATCATGAAATAAGGAAGATCTTTGTGAGACGTTTCTCAAGACTGGAGTCCAGTGTGGGCTTCGAGTGGGGGGCAGGTTATAATGAGGGGGAGGCATGGGGTGGCAGCAGGGGCCCAATCCAAGGCTTTGGGACTTTAACACGCAAGGTGTTTGAATTTTAACCTGGTGGCAGCAGGGTACCACTGAAAGGTTTTAAGCAAGTTCCATCCAACAGTATGAGAGTCACACTGTAGAAAGACCACTCAGGTTGGGAGAGTGTGGGGCACAGGCAATAAGGTGGAGGTGAAGAAAGTAATAGGAAACTATTGTCACCTAAACAAGGAATGACCCTGATCTGAATCAAGTTAGTAGCAGTGGCGTTTCAGAAAAGTAGATACATTCAGAAATCCATATGAGGTAGACTCAACAAAAGTACACAAGGGAGAGGTGGGAGCCAAGTAAGATGCTTCTATAAAGGGGATGGTGGTACCATCTGATGAGAGGAAACATAAGAGGAGACAGAGGTCCATAGTGCACACTAAGTTTTTCTTTCATCAATTTGGTTCAGGTGCCTGTAGGAAGTGAGGGAGGTGGAGAGGTCAGATGGTCCCTGACACCCCTGTACCCATCCTCACTTGGAAGATGAGGGTGACTGGCAGGATACTGAAAAGCAGAGAGGCTGAGGCATGACATGAGAAGAAGATATTCCTCAAGGACTCACAGGAAGTTCATGGTTGGGTCCCCAAGTTTTGGTCCAAAGCTCCAACCTCCTGACCTGGTATCCTTATCAAAGGGAATTTCTGATTTTACATTAAATGCCAGGTAGTAGTCTGGAGTAGATCCAGAGGCCCCAGAGCTAGAGACATATTTTAAATAAGTCAAAATAGATGAATAAATCAGAGGCTACTGAAGCCAGCTTGTTACCTTCAGGCTTGATATGTGCCAACAACTGCCTTGCTTAGGACAATGGGGACAGCTGAAGGCTGAGCCCACATGCCCTGAAGGCTGTACTCAGCCCACCTGCCCCTTCCCTCTGCCTCTTGCTCCTCCTGCTGAGGACACAGAGGATCCTGGTTCTGTTATCAGTGCTCTCATCCTCAGATGCAACTCTTCTCTTCAGACCCTTCTCCTGTTTCTCCTGCCACCTGTATGCCACACATATTAGAAGAGATCCACTTTATCGACAACCCAAAATTGTGCCGTGCCTCCTTCAAGCCCCCGGTCCTGGCCTCAGGCTGCAAACAGATCCCTAGGCCACCATGGCCACCCTCTGTCCTCTAAACCTGCAAATGAATAACTGGGCTATGATTTTGCTGGGGAACTCTCATTGCACACAGGCACATTAGACTGCAGAGTCGATGCTCTTTCCCATTGAGCTGGAAATGTAAATAGAGAAAAACGACTGTGCCATGAAATGCTCCACAGGGCTCCTAAGGACCTAATTATGAATGGACATTAAATATTTAATCTCATCTTTAACCCTCGAGCCTGAGGTCCAGAGTGGGCTTGACTTACTCCACCAGCCAAACTCCACAGGATTTTCCCACATCAGTTTCTCTCCCATGGATAGTTTAGCCTCACCATCAAAATGTACCCTCTTTTCTCTCCACTTATAAAAACAAATTTGCTCCTACCCCTACCTCCTTGCAGTTCCTCCTTCTTCCCAATGAATCTTTCTCAGCCTAAAAATCAGTGGTTTTATATTAGCCCCATTTTTATTTAATGGCAACAATGATGATGACAACCGCTGGCATCTACTGAATGCCTACTATGGAGCAGGCCCTGGGGGGTGCTTTAGAAACTTTACATATGTTCTTTCATGTAATCTGCAGAAAACCCTATGAGGCAAGTTTTTTGGGTTTTTTTTGTTTTTTTTTTTATTGTATTATGTTAATCACCATACATTACATCATTAGTTTTTGATGTAGTGTTCCATGATTCATTGTTTGCGTATAACACCCAGTGCTCCATTCAGTACGTGCCCTCCTTAATACCCATCACCAGGCTAACCCATCCCCCCACCGCCCTCCCCTCTAGAACCCTCACTTTGTTTCTCAGAGTCCATAGTCTCTCATGGTTCGTCTCCTCCTCCGATTCCCCCCCTTCATTTTTCCCTTCCTACTTTTTTTTTTTTTAACATATAATGTATTATTTGTTTCGGAGGTACAGATCTGTGATTCATCAGTCTTACACAATTCACAGCGCTCACCATAGCACATACCCTCCCCAATGTCTATCACCCAGCCACCCCATCTCTCCCACCCCCCACCACTCCAGCAACCCTCAGTTTGTTTCCTGAGATTAAGAATTGCTTATATCAGTGAGATCATATGATACATGTCTTTCTCTGATTGACTTATTTTATTCCTATTTATAGATAGAAAACTGCAGCTCAGCCAGAATAACTGGCCCAAGTTATATCGTGTATAATTGGTAAAGCTGGGATTCAAACCCAGGTCTGACTTCACAGTTCATGCTCATCTACCATATGATAAAAATAGTAATACTAAAAACTCACTCTAGGGCGCCTGGGTGGCTCAGTTGGTTAAGTGACTGCCTTCGGCTCAGGTCATGATCCTGGAGTCCCTGGATCGAGTCCCACATCGGGCTCCCTGCTCGGCAGGGAGTCTGCTTCTCCCTCTGACCCTCCCCCCTCTCATGTGCTCTCTCTCATTCTCTCTCTCACAAATAAATAAATAAAATCTTTAAAAAAAATAAAATAAAAACTCACTCTAGAACTCAACGAATCCTAATACCCCTTTTAAGCATCAATAATCCTGGCTTAACTTCGGTTCTCCCCAAGATCCTATAAGGAGATGTGCACTGCAAGGCAAACGAGGCCATTTCCAAAGTACAGAGAAGAGGAGGAAAGTATGTCTAGTACCTTGTAGGTGCCAAAGGCCCTGAAGCATTTTCTATCCCAGTGAATCTTTACAACCACGTGGATAGGTATCATTACGTAAGTTTTTCCAGTGAGGAATCTTAGATAACTTGTACCTATCGTCATAAACCAGTTGAATTGTGGCACAGAGTTGATCTGCATCACTCTCACTGCCAAGCCCAAGAGTGTTCTAATCCCAACTATTACCACACACAAAAAGCAGAGACACTTCCCTCTTCATTAATTTTTATAGGATGCTGGATGTGACAGTCAGCAATGCCTTCTGTCCTTCTGAGGTGGTGCAACCGAAACCTTGATTTCTGACTTTGTCCTTCATTTGAGGCACATGTTTCACAAGAGCCTGCAGGGATGTCTGTCCAAAAGTAAAGGTAAATCTCAGCCTGTCACTTCCAATGTGGCCCAGTAAACACCATATTCCTGTGATATTAAACTTCCCACAGATAACAATAAACTCTGGAAAAAATCCAGAAAGGAAATAAGAAAATAACCTGAAGAGTGAAAAACCAAAGCAGGCAGATTCTGGAGGGGTGTCAAAAGGAAATTTGCATGGAATGAGTTACCCATTCTTATAAATTTAAGAAAGAGATAGAATTTTATAGGGTTGTTTAAGCTAAAGTAGTCAAAACAGAAAACCATAATCTTTTTGGCCTGAAGAACCAGAAGACAGAGTTTGGTATATTTACAGTCACTGGAAAGAGAGAATCACAGAAACAAAAGAGTTATATAGATGGTCCCCCAGATTCTGTGCATAAACTCTACCCTGCCCAAACCTCTGGCTCACCCTTCACAGTACCAGATGGACTCAAAAGCAGTTCAGCTAAGGATAAAAGAACTACATTTGGCTATTGGCCAACATACAGGATGTGCAGTTTAAATCCAACCAAAGTAATTGTCTGGGAAACCAAAATGTCAATAGTCTTCAAAGATATATAACTGAATCTGGAGTGTCCACAATAAAACCAACAGTACTGAGGGTAAAGTAGAAAATATTTGACATTTTAAATAGGTCAGAAAGGGAAAGATAAATACTATATGGTTTCAATTATATATTGAATCTAAAAAACAAAACAAAACAAAAACCAGAAACAGACCCATAAATACAGGGAACAAACTGATGACTGTCAGAGGTGAAGGGGTGGGGAATGGACAAAATGGGTGAAGGGGAGTGGGAGATACAGGCTTCCAGTTATGGAAGGAGTAAGTCACAGGAATAAAAGGCACCATATAAGAAATAAAGTCCATGATACTGTAATGATACTGTCCTGATGTAACAGGACAGATAGTAGCTATACTTGTGATGAGCATAGTATAACATATAAAGTTATTGAATAACTATGTGCACACCTAAAACTAATGTTAACATTGTGTGTCAACTATATTTCAATAAAAGAAAAATATCTGAAATTCTAAGAACTATGAAAATTCAAAGGACCAAGAAAAAAAGTTATCAACAGAGATTAAAAACAAGTCGACCCAGAAATTGGAATTATCAGGGAAGGATTTTAAAGCAGCTATTATAACTCTGCTCAACAGTATGAAGTAAAATATGCTCACAATGAACAAAAGATATGAAATCTCAGCAGATGAACTATATTTTTAAACTGGAAGTTCTGAAACTGAAAAATAGATTCTACAATTTAAAATTCATGGGATGTGCCTAACAGCAGAATGAGATGACAGAAGAAAGAGTCAGGGAACCTGAAGATAGATCAACACAAATTATCCAATCTGAAGAGTAGGTGGAAAAAATTATTTTAAAATGGACAGAACCTTAATGTTGGGGTACAGTATTAAAACATATAATATATGCATAATTGGAGGGCCAGAATAGGAGGGACAATGGAGCAGAAAAAACATCCGAAGAAATAATGACCAAAATTTTTCCAAATTTGATGATAAACAGATTCAAGAATCTCAGGGATGTAAGTAAGATAACTGTAAGAAAACTATGCCTAGGCATATCATAATCAAATTGCAAAAAAGAAAGAGAAAATCTTGCAAGCAGACAGAGGAAAACAATACATAACATACAGAAGAATAAAATATAACAATTACCATAGCCTTCTTGTCAGAAGCCTTGCAAGCCAAAAGATAACAGAACAATGTCTTTAAAGTGCTGTAAGAAAAACTGTTAACCCATAATTCTCTATGCAGCGAAACAACCCTTCAAGAATGAGGCAAAATTAAGGTATTTTCAGGTATTCTAAAAATAAGAATTCATCACCAGCAAAATTGCAATATATTAAATGCTAAAGGAAGCTCTTAGGGATAAAAGAAAGTGATACCAGGTTGAAACTCATATCCTTAGGAAGGAATGAAGAATATTGGAAATAACAAATATATGAGCAAATACGAAATGCTATTTTTTCTTTTTGTTCTATAAAATACATACGACTACAGAAAATTATAATATATAGGGTTATATAATTATAACATATAGTCTTATAGGGTTTATGTAGATTTAATACATATTCCAAGTATAGCATAGATGCCTGATTGGGGTTGAGGCAGGTAAATGAACCTAAATAGTTGCAAATTTTCTATACGTTATATGAATTGGTACAATATTAACTCTTTGCTGATTGTGAAAAGTTGAGAATTTATATTGTAGTCCCTAAAACAACCAGTAAAAAATGCAAAAAAGTAATTTAATAGAGAAATTAATGTGGTATTCTAAAAATTATTTGATCCAAAAGAAAGCAGGAAAGGAGAAAAAGAGAAACAAAACCAAAGTATACAAAGAGAAAACAAATAGAAGGCAAGCCAAAATCTAAACATATCAATAATTACATTAAATGTCAATGGACTAAACACTCCAATATAAGTCAGAGATTGTTAAAAAAAAAAAAAAAAAGACCCAACCATATGCTTCCTATAGGAGATTCCACTTTAAACAGAAACAGATAGGGAAACCCCTCTTACACTATTGGTGGAAATGCAAACGTGCAGCCACTCTGGAAAACAGTATGGAGGTTCCTTGAAAAGTTAAAAATAGTACCCTATGACCCAGCAATTGCACTACAAGGCATTTACCCAAAGGATACAAAAATACAGATTCAAAGGGGCACATGCACCTCAATGTTTACAGCAGCATTATCAATAATAGCTAAATTATGGAAAGAGTCCAAAAGTCCACTGACTCCTGAATGGATAAAGAAAAGGTAATATGTGTGTGTGAAGAATGAAATCTTGAAAAAAGAATGAAATCTTACTATTTGCAACAATGTGGATGGAGCTACTGAATTATGCTAAATGAAATACATCAGTCAGAGAAAGACAAATACCATATGATTTCACTCATGTGTGGAATTTAAAAAACAAAACACATGAACATGGGGGGAAGAGAGAGAGGAAAATCATAAAATAGACTCTAAACTATAGAGAACAAACTGAGGGTTGCTGGAAGGGAGGTGGGTAGGGGGATGGGCTAAACGGGTGATAGGTATTAAGGAGAGCACTGGTTGTGATGGGCACTGGGTGCTCTATGTACACTATATATTAACTAACTAGAATTTAAATAAAAACTTGAAACAAAAGAAAGGAAGGAAGGAAAAGAAAAGAAAGAAAAGAAAGGGAAAGGAAGGGAAGGGAGGAAGGAAGCAAGGAAGGAAGGAAAAGAAATAGGTTGAAAGAAAATGTGTAATATGTAATATATGTAAAATGTATATACTAGGCAAATAGCAAAATAGGAAGACTAGAGCAGCTATTTTAATATCAGATAAAACACACTTCAAGATAAAAAGTAACATTAAAGATAAAGGACATTGCAATGTGATAAATGGCTTGGGCGCCTGGGTGGCTCAGTAGTTAAGCGTCTGCTTTCGGCTCAGGTCATGATCCCAGGGTCCTGGGATCGAGTCCCACATCGGGCTCCTTGCTCGGCAGGAAGCCCGCTTCTCCCTCTCCCACTCCCCCTGCTTGTGTTCCTGCTCTCGCTCTCTCTGTCAAATAAATAAATAAAATCTTTTAAAAAAAATGTGATAAATGGCTCAATTGATCAAGAGGACGTACCAATCATCAATGTGGCATGTACCTACATACAGCAGAGCTACAAAACACATAAATCAAAAATTTACAGAATTAAAAGAGAAACAGACAGTTCTACAACATAGTAGGATATTTTAACACCCATCTCTCAACAACTGATAGAACTCTTTAGACAACAACAAAAAATCAGTAGAGACATAAGTGATCTAAATCATACTTTTCAAACACCTTGACCTACAACCAAAGAATACATATTCTTTTCAAGTGCACATGGTATGTTCATCAAAACAGGCCATATGCTGGGTCATAAAAGAAGTTTCAATAAATTATAAACCACTGAAAATATAATAGCCCTCTGTGGAACCTAAAATTTAAACTCCTTAAGATCAGAGACATTTTTTGTTCTCTGCTATATCTCTGGATCAGGCAGGGTTCTCTAGAGAAACAGATTATTAGGAAATAAATACCTATATATTATCTATTACATATCTCTTGTATAAAATATATATTTTATGTTTTACTTTTAATTGTGTATGTATGCATGTGTGCATATATATACATACATATGTATATATGTATTAACATATAGATTTAAGGAATTAGATTATGCAATTTGAGGGCTGATAAGTCCAAAATCTGTAGGGCAGGCCGAACAGGCTGGAAACTTGAGCAGGAGTTTGCTTCAGTCTTGAAGCAGATTTCTTCTTCCCCAGAAAACCTGTCTTTACTATCAAAGCCTTCAACTGATTAGATACAGCTCATCCACGTTATCAAGGGCAATCTCCTTAAACTGATTGTAGATGTTAATCACATCTACAAAATACCTTTGAGGAACACCTAGGTATGTGTTTCATTAAATAATTGGGTACCACGGTCTATCTAGGTTGACACATAAAGTTAACCATCACAATCGCTAAAGCCAAGAACAAACTGATGCTTAAAGGTTAACAATAATCATTTGTTGAATGGACACTGAATATATAATTATGGGATCATGGGGCCAAAATCTGAAGGTAGAACATAACCTTAGAGACTAGGCCAGGATGTTGAAGCTTCAGAGATTCCCCATGCTTCATCTTCCAGAGCATCGATGTCAAGGGCTGTGGTGGAGTCCAGGAAATGGTTTTTTACAAGCATACCAGGGCCTCCACATGGGGATGTGCAAATTATTCAATGTACTACTCAATCCCATTGCCCCACTAGCATCCACATGTGATCCTGATGCAAATAATCCACAGACCACAATCTGAAAACTCTGAAGTTACTGACTCATCAAATATAATACTCTCTGTGGCATTCCAGACAGTAGCCCTCTAGCACTTTGAAGGAGTGTGTGCTCACTACCTACTCAGTCTATTTCATCTTTAGTCAGCTGAATGTTTAAAAGTCCTTCATTATATTGGGTCTAAACAGGACTTTCTGAAATTTCTGATCATTGATACCAGTTCTCCTATGTGCAACTCAGTATTTCAGGGTCTATGGCTGTTCTACAAAAAATTGATAGGGCACCTTAGCTTCATACAGTTGTTTAGAAGACTTGGTCCCAGGGCATCTGGGTGGCACAGTCAGTTACGCATCTGACTCTTGGTTTCTGCTCAGGTCGTGATCTCAGGGTCCTGGGATCGAGCCCTGTGTTGGGCTCTGTGCTGGGCGTGGAGTCTGCTTGAGATTCTCTCTCTCTCCCTCTGCCCCTCCCCCTACTTATGCACATGTTCTCTAAAATAAATAAATAAAATCTTAAAAAAAAAAAGAGAGAGAGACTTGGTCCCCATGATGGCTTCTGCTGACCTGTGAAGGGACCTAATGTAAGCCAGATATATCGGCAAGTGTACTAACATGTGGGATTGTCTGGGAAGAGCCCACAAGGGCACTGACTAGTTAGGAGAACACCAGGAATACTTTACAGGGCCATGGTGGTACAGTGAGCCATGGACACCTACTTCAAGAAGGTAGGTTGCGATGGTAAATACCTGGTTCTGCTTATTAGAGGATGGACGACCAGACCTAACAAAAATGCTAAATTATAAATCTGGAGTAAGGAAGTAGAATAAAACTGCTTAAGATGACTGGAAACAGCAAAAGAAATTTGGATGTAGACAATGCTGGGGCTTTTCTACCTTAGCTGACACAAGTTGGTATACTCTCTAAGCCATTCATTTGCTGATTCACTAAATACTGAGTACATGCTTATTGTAAAACACGTACGAGGAATGGGTGGTAGTTTAACATGGTCTCTCCCCTGGTGGGATTCAAATCTGGTGGGGGTGACACAGTAAACAAGCCAAAATGTAAGTATGTTAAATAATGAGCACCTTATGAAAAAACAGGGTATCTTTGTAGAGGGAATAACAAGGCAGACCAGGTGTTCGGGGAAAGCTAGAGCATGAGATCTGAGGGCGAACAGAAGTTTACTGAGTGCTCTAGGCACAGGCAGAGGGAAAGGCACATGCAAAACAGAGGCAACAAAGAACTTGGCACAGACAGGACTCTGAAAGCCAGTGTAGTGGGAGCACGGGTGAAGGGATGCTGTGGTTCAAGATGAGGCTGCGGAGGTAGACGCGACGGCTGTCACGGTTAAATATTGGAAAGGAAGCCATTGAAGGATAAAAAGCAGAAAGCTGAATAATTCACGTTGGAAGGAATTACTCTGGTTATAGTGGGAGAACAGAATGGAAGGAGACAAGACTGAAGGAGGTTATTTAATAAGTACTGCCTAAGTGAGAAATATTGGTGGTAAGAACTAGGGTATCTGGGGGAAGAATCTGAGAAAGGCAGATGCACTCAAAATACACTCATGAGTTAGAACAGAGTGTATTCCGTGAGAGGAGAGACCATGTCTGTTTTGCATAGCAGCGTAACTTCCCTTAGCATGGTGTCCAGTATGGAAATATGAGTAGAGTCAATTCTCATTATTCACAGATTCCATATTTGTGAATTTGCCTACTTGCTAAACTTTACCCCCAAATCAGTATTCGTGGCCCTTTTGCCATCATTCACAGATACGAACCCGTGCAGACAGGAGAGAACTTTGAGTTGCCTGATACGCGTGTTCCCAGCTGAGGTCCAAGAAGGCAACACTTGTTTCTTGGTTCAGTGCTCATGCCTCATGAACAGGTGTCCTTCTCACTGATACTTAGTGCCACTTTCTTTGCCTTTTTGTGCTTTCTGCTGGTGCTTCTACTGTTTCAAAGGATGCCTATGTGTATTGTCCAAGTGTTTTCTAGTGTTCCTATGTGCCAAGTGGCTGTGATGGGCCTTGCAGAGAAAATATCTGTTAGATAAACTTTGTTCAGAAATGAGTCATAATGCTGCTGACTCTGAGTTCAATGTTAATGAATCAATAATATAGATTAAAGAAGGTGTCTTCTAACAGAAACACACATAAAACGTATTAAGCACTTGACAAAGATGTGGTGACCAGAGCCTCACAAGAACCTAACCCCATGTTTTCCTGCTAGTGTTCCCTAAATCTGCGTTCTCACGACTTTATAGCACATAACTACCTCAAATACCGAGAACCAACTACAGATGCTAACTGAACAAATGAAGGCAAGAAATGTGACAGCACTTAGTCATGAAATGAGGCTGCAGGCTTGAACAACTGCGTTGACGTGGGTGTCACTCATGGAAACAGGATATTCTGGGAAAGGAACAGGTGAGGGGAGGGGAATGAACAATTCCATTTTGACATGTGTCTTTTGAGACACCTTGGACGTGATGACATCCAAGTAGAGACGTCAAGTAGCCAGGTGGATATACGAGTCTGAACCTCAGGGATTTCTGGATGGGAGACGTAAGTGTACATGTCATCAGCATGCAGATGGCACGGAGAGCTACAGGGATAGAGGAGATCGTGTAGGAAGTAAGTGTAGGCACACCAGGGGGCCCAGGGCTAAGCTCTAGAGCACAGCCCCACTCAGAGAGGCCAGACTGAAGCGGGTAGCCAGCAGGGAAAAGGATAATCAGGAAATGTGTGGAGTCGTGGAAGCCAGGAGGGGGCTGTGTTCAGAAGAAACGTGGCCAGCCCTGGCAGTGATGGCCAGGGAACCATGAACACGAATGTGAGAGCTGCCCTTGGACAGTGCAAGGACTATGTCAGGGGAGCTTGAGCCACCTGCCGGGCAAAGGAGCAGACTGAAGAATGACCAAAAGAGGAGAGAAAAGAAATACAATTCAACAACTTTTAGAAGTTGGGCTCTGTAGGGAAGCAGAGAATTGAGGCATTGGCTGATGCGAAATGGGGTCAAGACAGGATTTTATTTTGATTGGATTTTAACTTGGAAAATACTACAACATGTGTGTGAACAGGTAGGAATGATGCAATAAGAAAGGGGATAATTGGTGATGCAAAAGAGAAGAGAAAACCGAAGACCCTGCAGAGGTAAGAAATAATGGAATCCAGGGCACATTTGAAGGAGCTAGACTTTGTCAAGGGGAGTGATTACCACTCTTGTTCTGTGTGTGTGGGGTGTGTGTGTGGGTGTGTGGGGGTGTGTGTGCGTGGGTGTGTGTGTGCACGCGCGCACGTGTGCCCTCACCCATATACCTCTGCAATTGATATCCAAGGTCAGTGTAAAACTCTCCGTGAATTCCTATTATCTTACTGATTTTCACCAAAGTTCCAACAGGTACAGTGCCTCCAGTCTCCCTAGGTTTGCATCTTTCTTTTTTCCCCATGTTTCAACCTTCAGACCTTTGCACTTGATTTTCTATGAAGTTACCCTTCTGGGGTTCTTCTAAGTCTCTGACTCTTAGTTCTTTCTAGAGACTTATCATCTGTTCCCTTCTCCCGGCTTCTAAAAATTTGAGTCAGAGGCAGTGCCTCTGGTAGAAAAAAGACATGACTCAAATCCATTTTTGGCATTAGGTGGTTGTATTGGGGGCATACCTGGGGACATGGATTTTACTTAATCTTTATATTGTTTCAAAGAAAGCCCTAAATCAGCAGAGGTTGCCATGAAGAAAAATACCAATTCAAATCAACCCAGGTCCCCACCTGGCTCAATCCCTGACCCAGCGAACAGCTGCCTGTTACCCCTTGGAAGGTCATGGTTGAGCTTCCTCTTTGGGAGAAACCACCATACGCTGTGATTTTAGCCACCCTCTCCAACGTAAGTCATGGAAATAAGATGGGGGTGCAATGATTTTAAGTCCCTGGCAACTTCTTTGGCACGCTCTGAAAAATGATGTTCTAGAAGAGGCCTAGTTGATGTAAAGGTGAATAATAAATAATGAGCTTCAAAGCAAGGAAGAAATGACACCGCAGTGACTGGAAAGGGGCCACCGCAGCCTCGAATGCACCCTGCTCATGTGTTTACATAGGTGGTAGGGAGGGATGTCTCCCTGCAGTAGATGTTGTAAGGAGACCAACAGTACCCAAGCCACACCAAGAGAAGAAACAGCCTGATTCAAGTGAGAGCAGCAGAGGAAAGCTCTGGAGTAAGAAATGGAGAGTGAGCTGGGGGTGCTCAGGAGGCCCCCCGGCTTGCTGCAGTGTGAGCCTAGAATTGGGCCAGGTGAAGCAGCAGCGGAAGGAAAGGATGAGGCAGGCAGAGAAGCTGCAGACAGACTGTGTAAACCTCACAGATCACAAGAGGATGTTTAGGGCTTTCTTTGAAACAATATAAAGGAAGTACAGAGGCAGACTAAGAAGTGATTGATAACAATTAAAGATTAGAGCCAATCTTATTCCACTCGATATCCTTTTATTAACCAGGAGTACAGAGTTAGGTTGCTACAGATCAATTTACACTGTATTCTATTTTAATAAAGGGGGATCTGATTTTTTTTTTAAAGCAGATGTGATTTGATTATGTGCTAATCTCTGCCCAATTAATAGTGTTACTCGGACTGTCTCCAAAGTGCATCAAAACAAACTAGTTAAAAAGGAAGGATTAAGTAAAATCCATTTTTGGCATTAGGTGGTTGTATTGGGGGCATACCTGGGGACACCTGATTTCACAACCTCCTCCTGACATTCAAACCACCTTGTGTGCATAGGCACAGGCCCAAGACAATGACAGCCAGATTTTCAAATCTAGTTTCTCATAGACCCTTCAGCCCCCTCAGAGACAGGAGAGGATTTGGTGGTGAGGTTTGTCTAATTAATGGCAAAATGTGGGAGTAAAAAACCCACACCACAACCCAAATACTTCATCACCCTTTCAAGCAACTTTTTTGAACACAGAGTTTTGTAACATGCAGCTGCACAAGACAGAGGTGAGGGCAACACAACACTCACACAACCACATATGCATGCACCACACATGCCCACACACACAGCCCACAGCGCTCAGGGCACACCGATGCTACTGCTGGATTTGGTGAAGAAGAGAACCAATCTAACCTTAGGAGATGAAAAGTTTAAAATAAACGTCTTGATACAACTGCTACCTGAAATCACCTGCTCCAAAGCACTATCATCACCGTAACTATTACTGTTAATATTAATAACAAAAAACTAGTATTTGCATAACACTTTACATAAATTATTGGGCTTTGAAGATATTTTGCTAACATTTTCAACAAATAGTCAAGTTAGAGTGAACAAAAAGAAAGAAACCTTTGTATCAGGGGCTCCCAGGCTTTCTATCACCAAAGATTCCCTTTTTCTTCTCCCTACAGGTTTCTTTTTTTTTATTATTTTTTTTATTCTTATGTTAATCCCCATACATTACATCATTAGTTTTAGATGTAGTGTTCCATGATTCATTGTTTGTGCACAACACCCAGTGCTCCATGCAGAATGTGCCCTCCTCAATACCCACCACCAGGCTAACCCATCCTCCCACCCCCCTCCCCTCTAGAACCCTGTTTGTTTTCCAGAGTCCATCGTCTCTCATGGTTCGTCTACCCCTCCGATTTCCCCCGCTTCATTCTTCCCCTCCCGCTACCTTCTTCTTCTTCTTTTTTTTTCTTAACATATATTGCATTATTTGTTTCTGAGGTACAGATCTGAGATTCAACAGTCTTGCACAATTCACAGCGCTTACCAGACAAGGTTTCTTATTTTTAATATGTTTTTGTCTGACAATCTTTACTAAAGAACATTCTATCTCCTTATCTTTATTCATCAAAGAACAATCAGTGCGCAATAATCCACATTACCTCACAGAGCTAATATAATTCCACGAACTTGGTGTTTGAGTTACCTCCTGATGCCTTATTATCAGTAGATCAATTCTAGTTTGGCTTTTTGATATACTGAAGATAACTTTAAGGTCATCACCCTCTTAACGGACTTCTAAGGATCCTCCGGCTCTGTGCAGGGAAGCAGTGACTGAGATCTCAGATGATTACTTCCTACTTCTTTCTTTAAATATGTGCAGATAGAGGAAGGGTTTAAAAATTTTTAAAGAAAACTCAGAAATCTCTGATAACAGATACCACAAAGATGTGGGCACGCGCACGCATACACACACACACACACACACACGCACACACGAAGGCAGGCAGGCAAAAAACTAACCACTGCCAATACCAGTCTCACCAAAACCACATTCTGGCCTGGCGGAGCTGTTACTAGCACTCTCCACCAGTGTGGAGCTCTGAGGTCAATCCACCTGACCTCCTTTCCTGGCCGTCACTTCTTAAGTAAATGCATGGGAAAGTTTCTCAACTTCTCCAGCCCTCAGCTTCCTCATCTGGAACATGGGTTCATAATGGGCCCACTTGTTAAGGCTCAATGGGACCTCTGTGAATAATTACACAAGAAACGCTTAACATGGCGTCTGACACGTGGCAAGGAGGTGATACATCTTAGCTATTATTATCATCCTAAGTACATACTTCCAGGACCAGTGGCTGGTTCCCAAGCTATTTCAGGGCCATGAAAAGAAAAATCTGGTCATTCATGAAATCCATTTCTGTTGAACCTCTTGTTCCCAACATTGTTAGAATAACTGGGCATCTCTGCTTTGGTTAAATCTGAATCAGCAGGCATAGAAGTTAGGGATGAAAACTGTGAAGGCAGAATTGCCTCTTTTCAAAGAATTTCTCTAGCTCCTACCAGTTAGGAAGAGCTGGATATAACCTGGAGCATATCTCTAAGAGGGAGAGAAAGTTGAGTATATACCTGGAGTATATCCCCAAGCCTCATGTTTCCCTATCCATAAAAGAGATCATAACTATCTCCTCAGGCACTGGAGATTTAAGGAGATGGCATATCCCCTCCCCCTCAAAAAAAAATAGCTATCATGATTACTATACATTAATACATGAAAGTATATTTGCTGAATCTAGTCTCTGGTGCAAAATAGAAGACTTCTGAAATCCAAATACATCCTCATTTACTAAGGCAAAGCACTTAGATAAACCGATAATTAGCCTTGGAAATGGAAGGCTAAAAAGAAATATCACTAGTAAGTTTGCTCATTTTTCTTTTCCCCTCGCACACATTAACTGTGGCTTGATCTTGAACTATGTCAATATACATCAGCTAGTTCAACAGTTTTAAGTGATCTACTTATTTTGCTGGTGCCTTGAGTTAAAGGACTGATTAGTAGTCAATTAATAGCTGGCCAGTTTAATCAAAAGCATTGAACTGCAGTAGTTTTTCCCTAATGGTGCAGTTGTATCAGAGGTCCTGCTGGAGACCTGTGGAGAGGAGAAATTGTTCACAAAGATGCCCCATCCATCCCCTTGCTTCTAAGATGGCTCAGATGACCCCCATGTCCAGCTCCACCCCAGATCCCCTTCCTCAGCTGACTTATCTATCCAAATCAAATTTGACAGGGAGAGCCCTTCCCTTTCTTCTCCGACTCTGAACTGAAGCCTTCATAGACCTTCTCCGTGGTTCTATGGGGAAAACCAAACCCTACCTAAATAATAAAAAGTGGAAAAGTTTCCCCAGGCAGACTGTCTCTTCCGTACCTTGATTAGCCGAGCAAAATGTAGACATAAAAAGCAATTGCTTTTTTTCCCCAGATGCTAAAAATGTCAGCCTTGATTTACCCCGATACTCTGACTGACTCACGGCAGACATAAATCCTTCACGCCCAACGCAATCATTTGTTGACCTGCTCAGCGGTGGAGAGAGGGAGGGCTTTGCATTTATCTTCCTGATACCAGCTCCTCAATCCCAGTAACTTTTCCTTCATCTACTCCTGTGAGAAGCAAAGCCTGGAGGAGTCAAGGCAGAAAGGCCCATGTTTACTATATTTTTTTTCTGAAACCTCATGCAACAAGGGTATTTTTTTTTTATTTATTAAGAAGGGAAGAAGAAAATTAAAATAATATTTTTACAGATTTCCTCTCACCTGACCCACAACCTCACCTCATCACTGCTTCATCCTTGATTAGGAAAATGCAAGAATACCTCCCCCGTGGAAAGGAGCTGTCTTTCTGCTACAGGAAAAACCTGATGTCTTTCTGCTGGATACTGTCCCAGGTCGGCACAGGTGACATTCCAGGGACTTACAGGAGAGCTGTGAAAATTGCCATTGTTTATAGTTTGCCCAAACACAGCCGGGTGGCCCGTCAGTGTGAAAGCATAGCCTCCATAAACTTAGCATGTGAAACACAATCCACTATGCAAATTGGCCTGACTGGTTAATAGGGTCTGACCCCTCACTAAGAGAGGCTCTGGACCAGTCATTTCTTTCTTCATAATTAGGACCCCAAATCCTTAAGATGGTCCCATACATGTCTCATCTCTTCCTCCACAGGGACCTTGCTGCATTTTGAAATGCTTTGGGCTCTCCTGAAACAAGAAAAGAGGTAGATTGAGGGCACAGTTCTCTCTGCTCTTCATGGCCATGAGCCAGAATAATGATGCCCAATGTTCCCATGAGAAGGGTCTCTTGCCTTCCAAATTCACAAAGTGTATCACCTCTGAGAGCCACTTGTCTCCTATGTAGGAGGGTGACATTCTCTCTCTAGCCGCTCACCCACTCCCCTCCCCAAGGCCATGATGGCCAAGAGGCCCTTCCCAGTACTCCCATTTCTCCTTTTACTCCTGTCCTTTGTCAGTGAGGTTTTCTTTGTCCTCTTCCCTTTGAGTTTCTAGCCAGGAAGTTTCTTAATGGCAGAGACTAGATCCCTGTGCCTGGTGTATAGTAGGTGCCTGATAATAAATTAATGAAATGAGATTGTCTTCTCATAGCCCCTGTCTTCCAACCCTTGGCCAAACAACCCTCTCATAAAAAAGACCCTCCTAAATCTTTCCAGAGCCAAAAGCTGGAGGATTCTCTTCCTACCCACATACTCCTGCAAATCCTGATTTGTCTCCCTTTGTCTCCTTCTGTCCCAGCCTACAGAGGTCATTGGGAACTTAATTCCAGGGCCACTGGATGGGGTAGGGGTGGGCAAAGGCACATCTCTCCCATATGTCCATGACCTCCTCAGCAGGCCACCTCCTCCGGCCTGGCCCAGCCCCTGCCTGTCTCTACCTGCCGACAGCTTACTTCAGGAGGGCCACACCCATGTACAGCCTCTTGGTTCTCTGGAGTGTGGGGTGCCCTCAGACGAGAGGGCAAGGCACTCTGAGTGCCACATACAAGACTGACTGCCTCCATGCCTACAGTCAAGAGGGCCTCCAACCTGGCCTTCCAGGGAAGGCAGGGTATTTAGAAAATTGTACGTCTTCGCAGCAACCAGAATAAGGATGACGAAGTATTCAAGCAGCACCCTCGGCATTTTTATGAATTTTTTGTCACCGGACCAGAATCACACTAGAAACAAGTTTTTCCTGACATTGTGAAAGGTGAAGTTGAAGGTCAGCAACTTTTATCATCCCTCTCTGGTTGAGGTTGGTTTTACTAACCCTTTACTCTCACCCCACAACTTTCTCCCAGTTCCAGCTGGTCCACCAAAGGAGCAAAGCTACCAGAGCCTCTTTCACTCATGCCCTGCGTGGACCATGAAGACCCAAGCCCCATGTAGGGATGAAAGGGACCCTGCAGCAGCTACTTAGGCTCTAACTCAAAGTATATTGTCATTGAAGCTCCATTCTGTAAATCCAAGAGGAAAGGGGAAAAAATTAACACCAGCACTTAAGATGTTATGGAAACTGTGTGACATGCTCTACTAGCCAGCCCCTGGCCTTGGAATCCATACATTATTTAATGGGAAGGAAGACATATTCTAAATGAGCCAGAACAATTGCTTAAAGGGGGAGAGGGTGGAAAGGGAAGGATTGTGTATTTTTTTTTTAATTTCTCAGACCATGCCCATTAGTTTTGTTTCTTATTTAGGATACAGCATTAATCATGCTAATATTTTACAGCCAGGCTTCACTCTTTAGTCATTACTTTAATCAAACCCATCAGCGAACGAAGGAACATGTTACCAGGTGGGAATAACTGCTACCGCTCGCTGTTAATTACTTTGCATTTCACAGCAATCAGCAACAGGGGCTGAAATCATAATAAATTCATGACTTATGGGCCCATAAAATCATTACTGTAGGAAAATATGTTTTATCGGGGATTCGATGGGCCGCTGCTCAGAGAGATTTCTTGAAGGAAATGAGACCCATGAAATTAAACTGATCCTTGCAGTCAGCAGAAATGCAAATGCACAAAGAGAGCAAAATTTTACTGTGGGAGAAAAAGGGTGGCGGGAGGCGGGACTGGGAGCAGGTTGAGCGGAGAGGGGCGTGGCTACGAACAGGGCGGGGCCAAAAGGTGCTGCGTGTCCGGGGATGGTCCGCTAAGAGGCTCCCAAGCAGGGGAAAGCAATTAGAGTGGAGCAGGAAAGCAACTCGGTGACTGTGGGCTGATCCAGAGGCGTGAGAGAGCAGCCCTTTTACTATGCCATTGGGTCTACCCTGTCCCATCCTTCTTTATTTCAGCCAACTTTTCCCCATTGGTTGGGGCACTGAGACAGGTGGTCGCAGAGGCCAGGAGGGCGGTAGTGATAAAGGCAAAAGGACAAGTCAAGAAATCATCCCTGAGAGAGTTAGAGACGGGAGGGAAACCCGCTCCTGAGTCCTCCCCCCTCCTCAGGCAACTCAGGGAGGTTGTTTGATGGATAAGATCACTCTTTAACTGAGGCAACCCTGCCCTTGGCAGCTAACTCCCTCTGCTACCCCATAGGGCTCCAGCCTAGCCTGTGGTCCTCCTGCTCTTGAAGGCCATCTCTGGCCCATAGGAAATGCTCTCCAAGGAAGATAATTAAACCCACGGTGTTTGTTTTGTTTGGGGGTTTCTCTATCTTCAAGTTTCTTCCAAGATGCATTCATGCCGTTTGTTTGAAAGTAACTGTTTCCCTTTTCCTTCACTTCTTCCAATTATGCTAGACAAGCACAGACCCTTATTTAGTGTTATTTAAGCATGAAATTATAACAGATCCTTTTAAATGCTAAGGCACTAAAAATAAGTCCTTTTATCAAAGCACACCAGGTTCAGATCTAGTAGCTCATTAATTTCTGTAACTCAGACAAGATGAAATTCAAACAAAACCCAAAAGCTTCCAATGGAAGGTTTATTCATTCTTCCTGGAATGATCACCACCCTTGTTCATCACTATCATCATAAATCACATTTCTAAAGGGCAAGGGAGGGGCTGTCCTCTCAACCAGAGTAAATAGCACAGCTAAGAGGGATCAATGTCACCAAAAATAAGGAACCACACATGAGTTTGAATCCCACTCCTATCACTTACTAGTTGTGGGGTCTTAGAGAATTTATTTAACTTCCTAGACCTCAATTTTTGATTCTGTAAAATAGGGGAAATTGTACCTACCTTTAAGTAAAAAGTTACTTGGAAAATGAAATGAGCTTACTGTGTACATGTAGCCAAAAATAAAACATTAGGCAGGTCTTCTGACAAAGCTGATCCACTTCTTAGAAACTCTCCACCCCCCCAGCCCAAGGTCAGTCAAGGTAAAACTGCCAGCTCCCTGAAGGAAGTCAGGATGCTAAGGAGCTGGCTGGGACAAGTTGGCCCACAGGAACCCTGCACAGCAGCAGCCTGTTACATGGAATGATGAATGAATGGTGTGGGACATTTGGCCACATTCCCACCCATCACTGTGACTTTCAGGAATATGTACTGCACTCTTTGGTTCTCGGGAGATTCTGCATCTCATGAGAGAGATTTGCTTCAGGTGCGAGAGTCAGGGACAGAAGGCATCAGCCTACCTGGAACAGATGGGAATGCCCTGACAAGCTGGGCATGGGCTCTGGGCGATGTTGTCCACTTTTCCCCATTATAATCTCCTCCTCGTTCATTTACCTTTTCGAGCCATTGGTAATAAAGAGAAAGAAGGAGGACTCTTGCTTTCCTTTGTCCCGGCATCCTCTCCCCACAAACCCAAGGCATGGCCGCAGCATGCCCCAACCCTACCCCCTGCGGCCTCAGAGGCAGTGTTGGCAGTAAAGTTCAGCAAGGGATCCCCTTCTCCCTAAGCTATTAACTGCCTTCACTGCCAGTAAGAGCAAAGCTGGACCTGCCTCCCTGCCTAGTTCCTTCCCCTGGCCCCCAGCCCAGTCCACCACCTCGCACTAGGGAAAGAAAAAGAGATGAGGAACTATGGACAAGATTAATTATTTTTAAATAAGAAAACCAAGAAATGCAATAACCCACCAGCATTTCATCTCTCAGATCAGATTTTCAATATGATTTTGAATCACAAGTGAAATGAGTTTGATGGATGCTGACCTTTCAGCCACCTGTGAGTCCTTGATAAGTTGTCTAAGTGAGCTCCTGAGGGAGGATTCAGAAGCGTACAGGGTTTCCCCCCTAAGTTTTCTGAAGCAATGCTGGAGCAGCTGTGGTGCCATGGAAAAAGAACAGTACCACCGTCAGCACAGACAAGTTCAAGTCCTCCCTCTGTCACATACTAGTTACCTGACTGCATGAGTTACTTAACCACTCTGATCCTTCGTTTCTCCATCTGAATTACTGGGATTATGCATCTACCTTTCAGGACTGTTATAAAGAAGTAACGGATTAATGCTTCTGAAACATCTATAACAGGGTAAATAGTCACAATTGCTCATAGTTATTTCTTAATTAAAACCTATTACTAAATTAGCATCTTGTTACTGAAAAGGCTCCAAGGAGCTATTATAATGAGTAAGAGTGAGGATTCTAACCTGTGTTAGAAACCTCAAAACAGTTTGTGCTATAAAATGCAATATGTGGTACCAGAATGCCTGTATCAGTTAGGATCCTTTGGCTATAAGCAGAAGAAACTTACTCTAGACATCTCCCATAGAAGGTGTATTTATCAAAATAGATAACATATAGCTCAGTAACTTAACTTTAAATCTCAACTATCATTAGATGCCATTATGAGAGATTCTATAAGAGATTTTACCTAACCACTGTTGAGTGAGCAGAGGAAGACCCAAGAACCAAGAGAAAGAGGAATTAAAGCTCCATGTCTCTCTGTGTATTCCATATATTCACATTTATGCTTTAAATATGTCAAGTCATCTGGACTACTACAAAAAGTTCCCATCATATTCAAATAACAGCACAGAGGTACTGTTCTTCAGATGCCATGCACACATGCCACTTTCTATCTTCCAGGTACTATAACACGTAGGAGATCAATAAATACCCTGATACTGATTATTTTAACAGAAAAAAACTTTCAGTTATAGACATTAGATTGGGGACAATAGTAGAGAAACCTCTTCTTTGAAAGAGGAAAGGAAAAGAAAGTTATCAGATACCAAATCTGTGCTAGGTATTTTCACATATTATCACAATTGATCCTAACAACAACCTAGGAGGTAGGGAGGTTAAGATACTGAAGGATGTAAGAGCATGCCAATGTATTTGTGTTACTAGTGGGGGTAGAGAGAGAGAAGAAAGAGAAAGAGCGGAAAGGAGAAGAAAGGCTTTAAAAATCAATAGGGATAAATAAATAGAAATTTGGGTCTTAAGAGCAACCATCACAAAATCAAAATTAGAAGTATATCAATAAATCCAATGAAAAGCAGGGAGTAAAATAAATAAAAGGACAGTAAGTAGAAAAAATTAATAAGATGATAGAATTAAATTCTAACATAATAGTAATTAGAATAAATACAAATTAACTCATTAATTGAAATATAGAACCTGTCTGATTTTTTTAATCCAAAAATACATTGGCTACAAGATACAGACTTTAAAATACACAGATATATTAGAAATAAAAGGATAGAAAAGATGTATTAGTAAAATATGGAACCAAAAGAATGCTTAGTAGTGATCATATTATCTGGACAAGATGGAATTTAAAGCTAAATAATTTTGAAAGGAAAAAAGAACATCACTAGTTCATAAAAGGGGGAAGGAAATAAAAAAGGTATAGCCAACATAAACATGTATGCATTGAATACAGCTTCAAGTATATAAAGGAACAGTCATGTAAACTACAGGAAGAAAGAAATTAATCAACAACTGTAATTGTGGTAGATATATTAGAAGCCAATATACCGAACAAAGGAAACAGCACAGATATAAAAAACCTAAATGACATAATCAGTAAATGCTAGCAAGCATATAAAGAATATATATGGAAATTCTGCCCCAGTAAATAGAAATACAGTTCTTATCACACCACAGTTACAAACATAGACCACATATAGATCATTAAAGCAATCTCAATAAATTACTAAAGAGCAACATCAAACAGACTATGTTCTTCAACAATAATGAAATAGAAATTGAAATTACCTACAAAGGTATAATTTAGGTAACACTTGGAAATGAAATCACATTTTATTAAACATTTCTTAGGTTAAACAGAAAAAGATAAGGAAATTAAGAAATATTCAAGACTGCATGATAATTAAAACACCACCTGTCAAAATCTGTGGGATATGAGTAAGTCCGTGCTTAGAGAAAAGTTTATAGTTGTAAATAAACTATCAGGAAACAAGAAAAGTTAGAAATAAATTAGCTAAGCATGCAACTAAATAAGTTGGAGAAAGAGCCTTAGAGCAAACCCAAAATAAAAAGAAAATAGGAACAGCAAGGGCAAAAATCAATGATATGGAGAACACACACAACAACAAAAGAGTAACAAATTTAAAAGATGTTTTGTTTGTTTCCTAATAAAAATAAAATACAAAGATCTCTGGCAAGACTGGTCAAAAAAGTAGAAAAAAAAAGTTGCATGCCTTCCCCATGAAAAAGGATGAAAAGGAAGGAATTAAGAAAAATAGCTGTAAAAAAAAAGAAAAGAAAAAAGAAAAATAGAGGTAAAGTGAATATATATGACAAAATAAATTTTTAAATGCCAAAATTTATAACAATAAGACTTTGGTAGCTTAAAGAGACCAACAAGTATTTAAAAGAGCTAGAGAGGGAGTAGGAGACCTGGATTTCGTCTGGTCTCAGGAATTCAGCTGGATAGGGATCAAACCATTATGAACACCTACAAACTCAACAGGAGATCAAAGAAAAGAAGAGCAACAAATCTCTAAACAGAAAAGCGACCACTTTCTGGAAGGTAGGACGTGCGGAGAAGTGAATCCGAGGCGATATTCGGGAGGATAGACGGCGGGGGAGGGGCCTCCGTCGGCCGCTTCTGGCAAGTGATAGAGCCGTGGAGCACAAAATCGGAACTTTTAGAAGTCTGCTTCGCTGAGGGAGGTCGCTCCGGTGGCTAAACAGGGGGTGGAACCCTCTGGGACAGTGTGGTCTCAGGACCCTCGGGGTAACAGAAAGACCGGGGGTGCCTGAGTGTAGCAGAGCTCCCAGGTATCGGAGCGGGGAAGCTGGCTGCAGAGACGGAGCTGAGGAGTGGGCTCTCGGCTCAGGGTTGCCATAAACCATGATCCGCAGCACAGTTGGGCCACTGCTCCTCCAGCAGGGACCCAACAAGCGGTAGATCCGGGGAGACTCCCCTTCCTCCCCTGGGGAGGAGCCGCGTGGGAGTGCACTGCAGGGATCTGCTGGGTTTGGAGACTCCACACCAAGTCGGGTGCCAGAGATAGAAACGCGTGGTCACAGGCCGGGTGAGCATGGAGTGCGGCCGGAGACCAGGGATGGGAGTGACTGAATGCTTTTCTGGGAGGGCTCACTGAGGAACAGGGCCACGAGTTCTCGGCTCCTCCGGGTCGGAGATTGGGAGGCCGCCATTTTCACTCTAGGCCTCCAAAGCTGTACGGAAAGCTTGCAGGGAACAAAAGCTCCCAAGAGCAAACCCAAGCAGATTACTTAGCACAGACCCAGCAAGGGTGAGCAATTCCGCCTCAGGCAAAGACATTTGGGAACCATGGCAACAGACCCCTCCCCCAGAAGATCAGTGAGAACAGCCAGCCAAGACCAAGTTTACCCATCAATGAGAACAGCAGAACTCCAGCGCTAGGGGAATAATGCACATAGAATCCATGGCTTTTTTACCATGATTCTTTAGTCTTTCAAAGTTAATATTTTTTTAACTGTCTTTTTTTTTTAATTTTTCTTTTTCCCTTTTTCAACCAACATCTTATCAATCCCTTTTTTAAAAAACATTTTTATTTTTCATTTTTAGAGTCCTATTCTATCCCTTCATAGTAGTTACCCGTATTTTTGGCATATATATATAAGTTGTTCTCTCGTTAAAATTTTG
Organism: Mirounga leonina; assembly: GCF_011800145.1. Lineage (NCBI taxonomy): Eukaryota > Metazoa > Chordata > Mammalia > Carnivora > Phocidae > Mirounga > Mirounga leonina. The sequence goes on from NW_023270389.1 coordinate 48,857,605, forward strand.
AGATAGTTTCTTCTAACAGATCAAAATATACCCTAAATCTCTAGTGTATAGTTTTTTTCTACTCTCCTGCCTGATCACATTCTCTCCTTTTTTTTTTTAAATCTTCTTTTTTTCCCAAACAACTTCTAATCAATTCCTTTTATAAAATTTTTTAATTTTCATCTTTACAGTCATATTCCATACCTTCATCATATCAACCCTTATTTTTGTACATATATAAGTTTTTCTTTCTTTAAAATTTTGGGAGGCACTTTCTTCTAACACCCAAAATACACCCAAAATCTAGTGTGTGGCACTGATCTATGTATCAGCCGGATCATATTTGATCATATTCTGTTTTTTTTGTTTTGTTCTGTTTTTGTTTGTTTTTATCTTTATCTTTATCTTTTTCTTTTTCTTTCTTTCTTTTTTTTCTCTCTTTCCCTTTCTTTTCCCCTGATTCAGGTCTTTTCTGGTTTGTTTAGAGTATATTTTCTGGGGACGTGGTTACCCTGTTAGCATTTTGTTCTCTCATTAATCTATTCTCCTCTAGGCAAAATGACAAGACAGAAAAAATCACCTCAACAAAAAGAACAAGAGGTAGTACCAACTGCCAGGGACCTACTCAATACGAACATTAGTACAATGTCGGATCTAGAGTTCAGATTCATCACTTTAAAGATACTAGCTGGGCTTGAAAAAAGCATGGAAATTATTAGAGAAACCCTTTCTGGAGAAACAAAAGAACTAAAATCTAACCAAGTCGAAATCAAAAAGGCTATTAATGAGGTGCAATCAAAAATGGGGGCACTAACTCCTAGGATAAATGAGGCAGAAGAGTGAATCAGTGATATAGAAGACCAAATGATGGAAAATAAAGAAGCTGACAAAAAGAGAATAAACAACTACTGGATCACGAGGCCAGAATTCGAGAGATAAGTGATACCATAAGACGAAACAACATTAGAATAATTGGGATCCCAGAAGAAGAAGAAAGAGAGAGAGGGGCAGAAGGTATATTGGAGCAAATTATAGCAGAGAACTTCCCTAATTTGGGGAAGGAAACAGGCATCAAAATCCAGGAAGCACAGAGAACCCCTCTCAAAATCAATAAAAATAGGTCAACACCCCGACATCTAATAGTAAAACTTACAAGTCTCAGAGACAAAGAGAAAATCCTGAAAGCAGCTCGGGAGAAGAGATATGTAACCTACAATGGTAGAAACATTAGACTGGTAACAGACCTATCCACAGAGACCTGGCAGGCCAGAAAGGACTGGCAGGATATACTGAGAGCACTAAATGAGAAAAATATGCAGCCAAGAATACTCTATCCAGCTAGGCTGTCATTGAAAATAGAAGGACAGATCAAAAGCTTCCAGGACAAACAAAAACTAAAGGAATTTGCAAACACGAAACCAGCCCTACAAGAAATATTGAAAGGGGTCCTCTAAGCAAAGAGAGAGCCTAAAAACAACATAGATCAGAAAGGAACACAGACAATATACGGTAACAGTCACCTTACAGGCAATACAAAGGCACTAAATTCCTATCTTTCAATAGTTACCCTGAATGTAAATGGGCTAAATGCCCCAATCAAAAGACACAGGCTATCAGATTGGATAAAAAAACAAGACCCATGAATATGCTGTCTGCAAGAGACTCATTTTAGATGCAAAGAGACCCCCACATTGAAAGTGAGGGGGTGGAAAACGATTTACCATGCTAATGGACACCAAAAGAAAGCTGGGATGGCAATCCTTATATCAGACAAATTAGACTTTAAACCAAAGACTGTAAAAGAGATGAGGAAGGACACTATATCCTACTTAAAGGGTCTATCCAACAAGAAGATCTAACAATTGTAAATATCTATGCCCCTAACATGGGAGCAGCCAATTATATAAGGCAATTAATAACAAAAGCAAAGAAACACATTGACAACAATACAATAATAGTGGGGGACTTTAACACCCCCCTCACTGAAATGGACAGATCATCTAAGAAAAAGATCAACAAGGAAATAAAGACTTTAAATGACACACTGGACCAAATGGACTTCACAGACATATTCAGAACATTCCATCCCAAAGCAACGGAATACATATTCTTCTCTAGTGCCCATGGAACATTCTCCAGAATCGATCACATTCTAGGTCACAAATCAGGTCTCAATTGGTACCAAAAGACTGGGATCATTCCCTGCCTATTTTCAGACCACAATGCTTTGAAACTAGAACTCAATCACAAGAGGAAAGTCAGAAAGAACTCAAATACATGGAGGCTAAAGAGCATCCTACTAAAGAATGAATGGGTCAACCAGGAAATTAAAGAAGAATTTAAAAAATTCATGGAAACCAATGAAAATGAAAACACAACTGTTCAAAATCCTTGGGATGCAGCAAAGGCAGTCCTAAGAGGAAAGTATATAGCAATACAAGCCTTTCTCAAGAAACAAGAAAGGTCTCAAGTACACAACCTAACCCTACACCTAAAGGAGCTGGAGAAAGAACAGCAAATAAAGCCTAAACCCAGCAGGAGAAGAGAAATAATAAAGATCAGAGCAGAAATCAATGAAATAGAAACTAAAAGAACAGTAGAACAGATCAACGAAACTAGGAGCTGGTTCTTTGAAAGAATTAACAAGATTGATAAACCCCTGGCCAGACTTATCAAAAAGAAAAAGAGAAATGGCCCAAATCAACAAAATCATGAATGAAAGAGGAGAGATCACAACCAACACCAAAGAAATACAAACAATTATAAGAACATATTATGAGCAACTCTATGCCAGCAAATTAGAGAATCTGGAAGAAATGGATGCATTCCTAGAGATGTATCAACTACCAAAACTGAACCAGGAAGAAATAGAAAAGCTGAACAGACCTATAACCACTAAGGAAATTGAAGCAGTCATCAAAAATCTCCCAACAAACAAAAGCCCAGGGCCAGATGGCTTCCCAGGGGAATTCTACCAAACATTTAAAGAAGAATTAATACCTATTCTTCTGAAACTGTTCCAAAAAATAGAAATGGAACACTTCCAAACTCATTTTATGAGGCCACCATTACCTTGATCCCAAAACCAGACAAAGACCCCTTCAAAAAGGAGAATTACAGACCAATATCCCTGATGAACATGGATGCAAAAATTCTCACCAAAATACTAGCCAATAGGATCCAACAGTACATTAAAAGGATTATTCACCATGACCAAGAGGGATTTATCCCTGGGCTTTAAGGGTGGTTCAACATCCACAAATAAATCAGTGTGATACAATACATTAACAAAAGAAAGAACAAGAATCATATGATCCTCTCAATAGATGCAGAAAAAGCTTTTGACAAAGTACAGCATCCTTTCTTGATCAAAGCTCTTCAGAGTATAGGCATAGAGGGTACATACCTCAATATCATAAAAGCCATCTATGAAAAACCTACAGCGAATATCATTCTCAATGGGGAAAAACTGAGAGCTTTCCCCCTAAGGTCAGGAACGCGGCAGGGATGTCCACTATCACCACTGCTATTCAACATAGTATTGGAAGTCCTAGCCACAGCAATCAGACAACAAAAAGAAATCAAAGGCATCCAAATTGGCAAAGAAGAAGTCAAACTCTCACTCTTTACAGATGATATGATACTTTATGTGCAAAACCCAAAAGACTCCACCCCAAAACTGCTAGAACTCATACAGGAATTCAGTAAAGTGGCAGGTTATAAAATCAATGCACAGAACTCAGTGGCATTGTAAATTGTATGCAGATGAGAAAAATGAGAAAAATATGCAGCCAAGAATATTATATCCAGTTAGGCTGTCATTGAAAATAGAAGGAGAGATCAAAAGCTTTCAGGACAAAACACCAACAACAAGACAGAAGAAAGAGAAATTAAGGAGTCGAGCCCATTTACAATTGCACCCAAAACCAAAAGATACCTAGGAATAAATCTAACCAAAGAGGCAAAGGATCTGTACTCAGAAAACTATAACATACTCATGAAAGAAATTGAGGAAGACACAAAGAAATGGAAAAACGTTCCATGCTCATGGATTGGAAGAGCAAATATTGTGAAGATGTCAATGCTACCTAGAGCAATCTACACATTCAATGCAATTCCCATCAAAATACCATTTGAAAACTTTTTTCAAAGAAATGGAACAAATAATCCTAAAATTTGTTTGGAACCAGAAAAGACCCCGAATAGCTAAAATTAGCAAGTCAGGAAACGACAGATGTTGGTGGGGATGTGGAGAAAGGGGAACCCTCTTACACTGTTGGTGGGAATGCAAGCTGGTGCAACCACTCTGGAAAACAGTATGGAGGTTCCTCAAAAAGTTGAAAATAGAGCTACCATATGATCCAGCAATTGCACTACTGGGTATTTACCCCAAAGATACAAATGTAGGGATCCAAAGGGGTATGTGCACCCCGATGTTTATAGCAGCAATGTCCACAATAGCCAAACTGTGGAAAGAGCCAAGATGTCCATCGACAGATGGAATGGATAAAGAAGCTGTGGTGTATATATGCAATGGAATATTATGCAGCCATCAAAAGGAATGAGATCTTGCCATTTGCAATGACGTGGATGGAACTAGAGGGTGTTATGCTGAGTGAAATATGTCAGTCAGAGAAAGACATGTATCCTCACTGATATGATGAATTCTTAATCTCAGGAAACAAACTGAGGGTTGCTGGAGTGGAGGATGGGGTGGGAGGGATAGGATGGCTGGGTGGTAGACATTGGGGAGGGTATGTGCTATGGTGAGCTCTGTGAATTGTGCAAGACTGTTGAATCTCAGATCTGTACCTCTGAAACAAATAATGCAATATATGTTAAGAAAAAAAAAAGAAGAAGATAGCAGGAGGGGAAGAATGAAGGGGGGGAAATCAGAGGGGGAGATGAACCATGAGAGACAATGGACTCTGAAAAACAAACGGAGGGTTCTAGAAGGGAGGGGGTTGGGAGGATGGGTTAGCCTGGTGATGGGTATTAAAGAGGGCATGTTCTGCATGGAGCACTGGGTGTTACGCACAAACAATGAATCATGGAACACTACATCAAAAACTAATGTAATGTATGGGGATTAACATAACAATAAAAAATTAAAAAAAGATTTCTAGAGATAAAAACTATGATTTCTGAGATGAAAAATACACTAGGTAAGATTAATGGCAGATTAGACAATGCAGAAGAAAAGATTATTGAACATGAAAACACAGTAGAAACTATCCAGAATGAAACACAGAGATAAAAGCCTGGGAAAGATAATGAACAGAGCCTCAGTTAACTGTAGTGTACTTCCAGTGGCCTGAGATACATGTAATTGGCATCCTCAGAGGAGAGCAGAGTAGCAAAAAATTTTGAAGGCATAGTGACCAAACATTGTCCAAATTTGATGAAAACTGTAGATCCATAATTTCAAGGCTCACCAGTGCCCAAGAAACATGAAGAAAACCACAGGAGCACATCATAATCAAACTGTATAACATTCTGTGATAAAGGGAAGAACCCTACAAGCAGCCAGGAGAAAAAGGGGTACATTATGTATAGAGGAACAAAGTTAAGGATGACAACAGATTTCTTATCAGAAACAATACAAGAGAAGAGCGTGAGTCAACATTTAAAGTACTGATGGAACAGTAACTGTTAACTTAGAATTTTATACCCAGTGAAAATGTTTCAACAGCTAATGTTAAAAAATAAAAAAGAGATTTTTCAGATGTACAAAAACTGAAAAAACTTGGTACCAACATATTCTTACTATAGAAAAAGTGTCCTTTAGACAGAAGAAAAATGATACAAGGGAGATATGAATCTATACAAAGGAATAAAGAGCACTAGACATGGTAACTATGTGGGTAAATGTAAGACTTCAAACAATTATTTTAATTTCTTTAAAGAAAATGATTGTTGAAAGCAAAAATAATAGCTATGTTGGAGTTTATAACATAGAGAAGCAAAATGTATATTCAGTGGTATTGTAATAGCCATTGTGTGGTGACAGATGGTAGCTACACTTGTGGTGGGCATAGCATAAGGTATAGACTTGTTGAATCACTATGTCATTTAACTGAAATTAATGTAAAATCTTGTGTCAACTATACTTTATTTTTTTTAACTATACTTTAATAAAATAATGAAAACGTATGACAACAATATCACAAAGGTTAAGAGAGAAGAAATGAAATTTTTGGTTGCTAGGTTCTTGAACTATAAATGAAGTGGTACAATATCACTTGAGGGTAGATTGGTTAAAGGTATATAAACTTTAGAGTTACTCCTGAAACAAAACTACAAAGAATTCTAGCTAAAATTCCAACAAGGTAGAGAGTATGGAATCATAAGGGATACTCAATGAATCCCAAAGTAGGGGTGATGGATATTAATGTTATCTTGGTTGTGGTGATAGTTTAACGAGTATATACAGATGGCAAAGCATATCAGATTGCACACTTTACGTGCATATGTGAATTTTACCTTAATAAAGCTGTTAAAAAAGATAAGATTTAACTACTCAACATATCTAAAATAAAATATTTATTTTTAAACAATAAAGTGTTTCATAGTCCAGATTAATATGCCAGAAATAATGAACTTCACAATTTGTGAGAATAAATTGGAATCGTAGAAACATAGCATTTACAAGAGCTAGAAGGTATCTTAAAAACCATCTAGCCCTCCTTCTTCATTTCACTTGTATGAAAATGAAGGTCCAGATAAATGTGAATTGCTTTAACTTATTATCAATCATCTAAGATGAGAGTGAACAATAATAGAAAAGACGCCAATCCTTATTTGATTTATCTTTCCGTGAAACTTCCTGGGTACAGATCCTCCATGGGTTATAGGCAAAACCACATCCGTCGCAGTGTGTCCCAGGACAGGGAGAGGACAGGGTTTTGATTAAGATGCTGGCAACTCAAGCTTAGAGTGGAACAGCAATAAGACTAACTGGGATAGCAACAGCTGAATCATGTAGTTAAACCCAAGGCAGCTGCCTCGTTACCAGCAATCATGATCTTTTTGAATTCTTTAAGTAAGCAATGGCTTCAAAGACCGAGGGTATTAAACTTCAAAAAAGCACATTTGGGGAATTAATCTAATAAATACGGTGTAGAGGGAAGAAATATTAAAATCTATAACTGGATGGAATTTTGAACATCTGAATAGACACTATAATTAAAGCATAGTGGATTACAGTTGCTCTGGAAAAGAAGATTGGAGATTGCTTGCTCTTTGCGTTGCGAAGTGGATTTACAAAGGGTGGCTTAAAAATCTATGAGCAAAGAAAAATCTGACTTGGAAAGGAAAGCAACAGGAGGGAATCAAATGAGAATATGCAATGCAAGTTAGGGCAGCCAAAGAGCAGGGTGAATTAATGTGAGCAAATGAGAATGAGAAAGGCTTTTCTGAATAACCATTTCTGAAAAATGGAGGCAAGGGAAAAGAGAGGCTGGCTGATGGATGAAGGCGATTATAAGATTAAAGATGACTTTGAAGGCTGCTGAGGTACAGCTACATTCCCTGTCGCCACCTCTGCCAACTCTGCTTTAATAAGACCTATGAAGGAAATAAACTTGGACAATTAACAGGCAATAAACACTCCTCCAAAGGAGCATTTGATAAAAAGAAGGGAAGGAAACATGTTACACCTTTGGCTTTCCATTAGGAAATAGCCCTGCTAATCAAAACTGGAAGGCAATTCAGGGTGGGGAGCTCACCTTAGGAGAATTTTTGGTGTTTGTGTAGAATTTAAATAAACTCTTGGAAAAATATCAGCCTGTGGAAAAGCTAGAAACACCTTTGTAATAAATGTCTGCCAAAACTGATGTCAGTGTTTAGCAGAATAGTGGAATTGATTTGGACATAGAAAAAAAATCTGTAAAAGATAAACATTGCTATAGTTGTTAAATAGCCTAAGAGTTTAGGAATTTAAATTAGTCATGCCATACTTTAACTCTTAAGCAAAATTAAAAAGGAAGACTATATGGCATGAACAGGAGAAATAAAATGATCTATCATAACCTCCTTTTCTAATGGAGGTGTGAAAATAAGTCCCTGTCCTTTTCCATTTGGGGCTTTAAGGAATTTGGACAATAAGCCCAGGTCATTCTCTACTTTGCTTGATATCAGGGATCACTGAATCCCACTTCCCCTAAAGTACTTCCCTTTTCCATCTGCCAGGAAGCTTGGGATTCTCCAGGTACATCTCTCATTGGATGAAAACATACTTGCAGGCTCAATGTAGTTATATTACCTGGGAAAGTTCAATTACCTGGCAAAATACATTGCCGTTAAATACTATTTAATAGATTGGTTTGGGTTGGTTTTCTTAAAGAATAACTAGGAGATATAAAGGCTTAAAGAAATAGTAAGAGCTAAGATTTATGGAGTGCCCCAGGTACCATGCTAAGTGATTCACATAGGATTATCTCCAATCCTCTGGTCAATCCTTTGAAAAAGGTACAATATAATCCCATTTTGCTGAATGAAAAAACAAAGGCATAAAAAGATTTAGACAGTTAGCCAGGATCAAATAGCTGATGATTTAGAAGGATAGGGGACAGGGTGCTATAGAGAAAAAATGGGACCTGTCAGTAAAGGAGGGGGCACAAAGACCAAAAATCCCACCTTTTGTAACAGTGATTTTACTGCACTGGGCTAGAGATCTTTATGGTCCCATGTTATGATTAGATCATGTACACCTAAAACTCTATGGCTCTACGGTTCTATTAGAGAGCAGGGTCCTAGGAGAATGAATTAGAAGATGGGTGAGTTTTGGTCAGAGGTGGGCAGGAGATTGAGAAAGTGACATAAACTGGGACAGGGTCCTTGCAATGAGAAAAACTGTCAAGTCTAGAGCAGCTCAAGGGCTCGTCTTAGTGGCTTCACTCCCTCACCCATGATGGCATGGAACTCTCCACTGTTTTCTTTTTTTTTTAATTTTTTTTTTTTAATTTATTTGCGAGAGAGAGAATGAGAGACAGAGAGCATGAGAGGGAGGAGGGTCAGAGGGAGAAGCAGACTCCCTGCTGAGCAGGGAGCCTGATGTGGGACTCGATCCCAGGACTCCAGGATCATGACCTGAGCCGAAGGCAGTCGCTTAACCAACTGAGCCACCCAGGCGCCCTCTCCACTGTTTTCTAGATAAAACTCTTTCCCACAAACATAGGAAAAGACGCTATCATTACACAGTTTTTCATGAAACACCAATGTATTATCTTTAAGGTTCTGTGCATTTGTGAACCTTTCATCTTGCTGGGGCCCGGGGAGGAAGTAGGCTGTGGATGTCTGTGTAAGAGCTGAGAATAGGCTTGTGTGGGCAACACTGGGGACTCAGGCTGGGGGTGGGGGCTGATGGTAAGCCAGGCATGAAGGAGCCGGAGAGAAAAGCTATCTGGATGGCCTGGAGGCTCATTTCCTCCTGCTCTTGGTTGTGTAGCTAGAAGCTGGATCAACCATCTGAGTAAGCTCATTAGAAAGACTAATACCAAGAGCTGATCTCTTCACTTCTAAAGGCCTTGTTGTCACACAGTTAACTAGATGTTCCTCAGCCACCTTTTCCTAGAAATTTGTTTTAGAACATTAGGGGATAGGTTCTTTTTACTAGAGCCCTTTCCACTGTTTACCCAGCTTTGCTCCACTCAGAAGCCTCTCCCCAGGTTGGGAAGGAACCTGCACACTCTGCTGCTTTGCCGATGAACTTCTCAAAAGAGATCTGATTTTATTTTATGTGGCACAGGTGGAGGTTGTACTTATATCCTCTTCTCAGGGCTGGACAATGATGATCCAGGTGAGCAGTTCTGGGAGGGTGCCCACTGGAACAGAAGAACAGAGTGTGCAATGGGGTGGGTGCTCAGGCACCATCTGAAGGTGCCTGCAGTTACCAGCAATAGAGCAGAGATCAGTCCTGAATTCTGAGAGGCAGCCTGGATGGTTCCCAGAAGAATGGTCACTGAGTAACCAGGAGGAGGAATCCAAGCCAATGCTAGGACGATAGGAGTCTAGAAGTCTAGGTTAAAGCACTCAGGTAACAGGAGTTTGAAAACAGAGGTGAGCAGGTGGGGATACTCACACAGCACTGGATGCAAGAAGACACTAGTGCGGCAAACAACCCCCTACTATGTGATGCACATGCATAGACCTTGTCAGGAAGAGCTGACATTGTCCAGACAGAGCAGGTTCAGGCATTGGCAGGCAAGGGTGTATGGTCAGGGCTGAATGTATTTAGAGTAGGGCAGGGAATAGGCAAGTGCCTGTCTGTACAAGGTACCAGAACGAGGCAGAAGCCAGGGTCAGTCAGGCTGAACTCGCCAGGAAGGCCAGAGGAGAGGTCAGCCGTGATGGTGTGTTGGGCAAAGCCTGTGCTGTCTAGATAGAGTCTGAGATTCATTGCAGCTGGTCACGGTTACAGAGAGCAGGATGTGGTGTTATCTGAGGCCAGCTAATGGAGGATCAAAAGCTCAGCAAATTCCAAGAAGGTAAAGAGGTTCAAGCCAGATTAATAATAAAATACTCAGGAGAATGCTAAAGGAGCTCTGGCTTGGTCAAGGTACCCTGCTGGGTGAGGATCTCAGCTGATTAGGGAAGCTCTGTTTCTCTTGGGGAGGGAAGGGAGGGAGGAATTCCCCCCATTCATCTTGATACATTGGAATCTGAATTCTGTGGGAGGGCATGGTCTTTGAGTGGGCATTTTGGGGCTAAATCCTGGAAAGGTGGTGGTCATCCTGTAGGGACTCAATCATCTCCTTTAATATCCAGTCCTATTCTATCTTTCTATGACAGAAGTAGTAATCCAGTCACATAAGCCCTGAGGAAAATAATATTTGTTTATTGACGTATTCCTTTACTTATGCATTCAGTGAATATTTATTGAAAATGCATAAGGCATGGTGCTGTGGAAATGATGGCCAACTAGTCAGTGCAGTCCCTGCTCTCTAAGCATCTTACAGCAAAGAGGGCAAAACAGAAGTGAATAGTAATTGTATTGCTGTGAGATCCATGGGATACAACAGAGATATACATAGGTGCTGTGGGACCACAGGCAAGAGCTATCTAACTTGACGTGGATGTCGGGAAGTTTCTAGGAGGTGGTCAGTCTTGGACTCTGAACTGCTTCTCGTGGCCTTCCTTCCTCCCTCCCTCCCCCATTCTGGCACCAAATTCTCTATTGCTTTCTAAGTGAACCCCCCTCCCATAAATAGGCAAGACTGTTACCATCACACACATTTACCTGAAACACATTAATGTATTATCTCTAAGGTTCTGTGCATCTGTAAACCTTTTATCTCTAATTGTGGAATGAAAGATTATTTCTTGTTCAAAGGAATTTCAGGCTTCAGCAAATGGATATAATGGGTACTTTTTCCTATATTTTAAAAAAATTGTGAGCGGGAGAGTATGCTTCATGGAAAGTGAGCTCATGAAGTGTGATTATGAAGGACCCAGTCAGACCAATTTTTCTATATAGTCTAATACACCATCAAAGTTAAAAGACAAGTTCCAAACTGGAATAAGTATTTGCAGCACATGTAGTAGATGAATTGTTTCCTAAATGCATAAAGACCATTTAAAAATCATTAAGGAAAAAGATAAGCATGTAGAAATGTGCGCACAGGACTTAAAAAGACAAGGTAGTCCTGCTAATTTATAGTTTTTACTTACACAATTCTTGCACATGAAGAAAGCTCAGAATTGTTACGGAAAATTTACAAGAAAGTTAATCTGACATGTTATAGTGATAGACATATTATTATTGTGTTGCATGATAATTAGAGTTAATTTGCATAAAGGCTGTAATTAGTATTACTTTTAGCTAGCCAAAGTTTCAGTTCTTTTTCTCACTTTTAAAGTTTCTTGGTAAGTATAATTATTGTCAAAGACATCAGTTTTTCCCTCAACACCCTCATGTTCTCTTTCTCTCTCTCACAGATGCACTTGCATATGAAGGGAAAGTGGTAAATATCCTAAATCGGGTTCCCGGGTCTCTGTTGGCTCTACCTCTCCCATGAGTGAAGCTTCTTCTGTGATTACCTAGGCTCTCCTGTCTCTGGAGCTGATACTTCTGGAGCAATGGGAGGTTTCCAGCTCTTTTCCTCCTCCCACAATTCAGGTATCCCTTTGTTAAAGACCTCAAGGCAGAGCACTCTGTGCTTTGAGGGAGTGGACAATCTTTCTAGAGGGAAAGTGGCAGCAGTGGGGGGCATTTGGTGAAGGGGCACAAACAGGTCAGTGAGGGTGGCTCTGGGGAGGGGAGATGGAGGGACAGAAGGACTGGGCTGTGTAGCCCCAGAGTATTAGGATGAGAGAGGATCCTGGAGGACCAAGGAAGGAGAGGGGCTCAGATCCTCTTGTTCCAGGACCAGGAGCTGCAGTGCCGGAAACCAGCAACTCCAGGATCTTTTCCCTTGCAACCACTGCAGAAAAGAGCTTGTTAGGAAGCAGCACAGGTCTGTGCACCTGAGGACAGTCAAGGGAGCAAGGGAGCAGAACACTTACGCTTCTCTCTGACTCAGGCTCTCTCCTCTGACCTCCGTCCCTCATGTTCCTGAAGCAGTGTTGGCTCTGGTTCCCCCAAGACTTAGTGTGATTTGTAGGAGCCCTAGGAAGCTCCCTTCCACCTCTACCCTGCACATGGCTTAGTTGATGTGATAAATTCCTTTCATGGGAGATAAAATCCTTAATTCTACAATTAAAGATAAGAGGCTTAAAATTACCTAGGAGAATGAATGCATTATTATGAAAGTGTTTTATCAAGTTGTAAAAGACCTGAGGTTATGGAATCCTCTTCTGTTTTGATGGAAGCAACGGGAAGGCAGAAAGACCAGGAGATCAGGACTGGGCAGATGACATTGGAAAGAAGCACATCAGGGTGACTGTTCTCCTGGAATCTTAACAAGTCATTAAGAGTCTTTAAGAAATGAAAATGCCTGAGGCCCAGTGTCCTTCTGGCTTCCTATTATAGAAGTGATGTGTCAAATCCAAGCCAGAGCAGCAGATGAGGAGAGGTGGGGATGATCAAAAGCAGGCTACTCTTATAGTAAACAGTAGTTCCCCCCCACCCCCCAATATACTCAGGATACACTTTCCAGGGCAACTGAAAACTCTGAAGATGAGAAATTTGCAAGGTTGTGAGGATCTCATTACCCTGCTTTTTGGTGGTTCTTCTTAGCACAGTTGTTGGCTCCTGCATTTTCTGCAGTGAATGTAGAGGTTTTGGGTGGAGAACCAGCTACTAGATAATATGACCAAGATCAGTTTTTGTGTGACTTATGTTATCATCCATATATAGCCTCCTCTCTATCCTATGGCCCCCTCTTGATGTTTTATAGTCCTGTAATTACACAGGGGCTGACACACTGTTTGAGTAAGTGTGAGGACATGCCCGTTCTGTTATTTTAGTCTATGCAATAGTTTGTACTAAGATTATTAAATAGAAGTTATCAGACCCAAGAAACAGGAATTGGAAGGTTGAAAAGGTTAATGAGAGAGCCATAAAGAAGCTGGTGGACTGTTTACAAACACTGCTTCACACTGAGGTTATTTAGAAATTTGGAACCTATATGAGTCCCTGGAGGGAGAAGGGGATTACATGCACAGATATTTTATTTGTTGTCTTTTCCCCAAACAGTAAGTAATAAACAGATGAAACCACAAGGTTATAGAATTGTATTACCTTTTGGCTGTGGCCAAGTAAAACTTTAATTTTCTAGCTAGAGATAACAGACAACTCCTATTACTCAGAGGCAGGGGAAGGACTACTGTAAAATCTTCACATAAGGGGATTTGTTCTGCGCTTTAGTGTCTCCTGGGGAAAAAAATGCACAGAGGACTGGATGATCTAGGGTAGAGTTTCATGGATTAGGGTAAGCTCCCTCCCAGAGACAGCCTAGGCAGGTTTATACAGTGATGCCTGAACATGAACCGAGCATTCTAATTCTAGTGGTAGACCATGGCTTATTTCCCCATTCCCAGGTCTTCGTGTCCAGCCCTTAGGCTCACATTAAAAGTTCAAAAGGCCAGTAGACCAGTGCTTGATTTCTTCCTACCATTCATGTCCTGTAGGATCTGAGGTTATAGCTGTTCCTGGCTATACAAGAAAGGTGGAGATTGCATGTGTATAAATCATGTTGGAGTAAACCATGCTGCAGTAACAAACAACCCCGATATGTCAGTGGTTTAACAATAAGAGTTTATTTTTTGCTTCTGCCAAATCCATTGTGGTTTCCTGCAACTATCCAGGAAGCTGTCCCCACCCATCCACCTACCCATCCATCCATCCATCCTGCTTCAGTAATTTTCACCCTCCCATTGAGATACATGGCCTTCAAACTCTCTGCCAAGGGGAAAGATGGAAGCTGGAGAATGTCACTGAGACTTTTGCTGACTCATCCTGAATCACTGTGTGGTTTTGAAAACTTCAAGGTGGCTAATTTCATGATCTTCCATGTGCGCAGGAAGGAAAAGAACTGCACATTGGTGAGCCCTACTGCAGTCGGCCATGGTGTTCTTCCATGTGCCATAATTCTGAAAACTGACAGGGGCTGTCTATATTATTATGTCTGTGTTTCAGAGCATGACACTGGGATTCAGAAAAGTTGAGAACTTGCCAATGAGCCACTGGGTCAGGTCTGTTTGACTCCCTACATAAGGTATTTGATTTTTGCCTCAGGTAAAGGAGTGGCTTGTTTGTTTTGATTTGTTTCTGTGTTCTTGTAAAATGTGTATTCATGAATGGCCTGTGTTCTTTCAACTGTGACATACCATCTCTCAAACCTCATTAATGATCTCTGGCAAGACCTTATAAGCATAGTGAAGGGAAGAGGGAAACAATTATTAGGTAAATGTAGTCACTTTATACAATTTAGGCAGAAGTCCCCTATTTTCCCTACACTGGTCTGGGGTGTATGTTTCCCTTTTAATAATGTACCCAATTGCCCCAACCCTATGTTTTGCCTCTGCTAGTTATAGTTAACCTTAGATAGGGTAATTAAAGAATGTCTCAGGGCCTCGAGTTTTACCATCTATGAAATGAAGTCAAGGAGAGTTTCCCTGTACTACTAAGGGATGTCTTACTGTTTAATTACTTCAATAGACAATCTGGAAAGAGACCCATGTTTTCCTTGGAGGCTAGAGCTTTGCAGATATAAACTCTTATCATCCTTATTTTCCTCGTGACAGGTTTATAGCCTGTGGGACTCACTTGGTACCTGTCACTTACCTTCCTCTTGATCCTTTCCTACAGAGCTTTATCTGTCATTGCATCTCAGGATCAAAAGAGTGTATAAAATTGGGCTCATGGGGGATGGCACTGGCAATGCATTGTTTTCTCCAGGACACCGTAGGTACTGGGCTGCCTTCAGCAGCAGGAGTCATTTTAGGAAAGACTGAAGTCTACTCTGGGGTCATCCAGCCCTGTGCATCACTATATTAAAAAATGTGAATACTTTCCCAGATAAGAGGACCTTATCTGATTTGTCTATCTTTCCTAGCTATTGGCTTCCTTGTCTAAACTTTCTAAAATAGCATCCTCTATCACTCTCAGTTGGGTCATATTTTTTCCCCTTAACGCTTTCATACTATATGACATCTTATGTATTTGTTTGTTATTTACTGTCCCTTTCCCCCCACTCCATCCAACCACATAGACAACTGGAATATAAGCTTCATGAGACCAAGGACTGTTGTATTTACTGTCACTTCTCAGGGCTCAGACAGTGCCAGGAACATAGGACACATTTGTTGAGTGAATGGTTGGTAGGCACTCTTGAACCCTGCTTCTTCTGTGTATCTGTCCCATGAATGTGTGTGTCTGCATTGTGTGTGCAGTGGGGAGAGAGTATATAAGAAATAACACCAATACCTCACCTTAAGTAATAGTATAGTTAGGGAACCAGGCCACATGGCAGGAGATGGAACTCCATGGCACTCCACGGCTCTCCCAAGTGATTCTAATTGTATTCATTGTCCTGTGCCTTCTAAACTCCCCTTGTGCAGTACTTGTCGGCAGGCCATTTTTCTTTATTCCCTTTCTTAAATTGAGACTTTTTGCTCTAGCAGTTAACAGCTGTGGTGTTTTACCTCCGAGTTGTTGGGCACCCAGTAGAGTGGCAAAGTGATCCCTGTGTTAGCTTATCGATATCCACTTGTTACATTTGTCTTGTGGACTAGCTCCTTCTT
The DNA here is from genome assembly GCF_011800145.1 of Mirounga leonina. NCBI lineage: Eukaryota > Metazoa > Chordata > Mammalia > Carnivora > Phocidae > Mirounga > Mirounga leonina. The sequence goes on from NW_023270389.1 coordinate 48,873,769, forward strand.
AGCCTGCCCCAACTACTCTTTAACCCTGTAAGTCATTTTAACCTGAGGTGCTCTGCAGATGGAAGTTATGCTGCATATGCCATATAAATTAATATTATGATGCCGAGACCATTCCATTTGTCTAGGGATTTGCAATGATTTACTTTTTATGAGTAAAGTTTTATTCAACTCTTAACAATGAAACATAAAACTGTTACAATTGTAATGAAACCTATAAAAGCACAGAGGGTAGTCTCCAGCAAAATATCCCAGAAAGGGGAGGGAGACGATACCTCCGAGAACAGATTGAGGAAAACTTTTGGTCCATCATTTTCAAAGGTCCTCTCAGCAGATTTTGGGTGATTCAGACCAAGTCCCCAAACCAGTATGGTTTATAACTTTAACTCACGACCTCTAAGAAACATCAAAATTTGAAACTCTGTGTGTTCACAGAGGGCTTAAAAATGGTCCTCAAAGAAGGTGAACTTCTTTCTAGGATCAAAAGAGTGTATGACCCCTTTGCCAGATACAGAGCAGGTTGGGTGTGTCAGTCATTGGTGCAGGAGGAAACAGACCGGAGAATTACATCAGGATAATTTTAGGAGATTTTTATTAAAAGGATCATTTTTTTAAAAAGATTTTATTTATTTAACAGAGACAGTGAGAGAGGAACACAAGCAGGGGGAGTGGGAGAGGGAGAAGCAGGCCTCCCGCGGAGCAGGGAGCCTGATGTGGGGCTCGATTCCAGGACCCTGGGATCATGACCTGAGCCGAAGGCAGATGCCTAACGACTGAGCCACCCAGGAGCCCCTAAAAGGATAATTTTTAAAGATATGGTGTAGGCAAACTAAGCAGTACACTAAAGGCTAGCAACAGTTGGCTCCAGCACCACCCCACAGTCTGAGGGAGTGGTGAGACTGAGTGGCTCCTGGAGCCCTAGGACATTCAGGGCTTCTGGGAGCATCATTTGACTATAGCCAAGATTGCTGGAATGCATACAGCCCTAGAAGGCAACCCTTCAGGAGGGGAACTGGGGCAATTCCCCACTATTCTGGTCTCCTGCCATTATTCCTGATTGACTGAACTCCGCTGGAAGCCAGATGACAAGGGTACCCATGGATGTAGTCTACATAGGTTAGAACTTGTGAGAAACAGAGCCACAGGGAGCATAATTACGAGTGAATCTGCATGGGGACCGCAGGGGTGGAAAGGCTTCCTTTATGGGGAGGAAAAGGTCAGATCTCAGCCATTGTAGCAGTGAGGATGATACCTCTTCAAGCTGCTCTAACCCCTGGGAGTGCCCAAGTCCACAGGGAGGTTGTCTTAGGCTAAAACCAGTTATATAATTTTTGCTTACTGCCTGGTTTTCTGAATATGTCAAGGCAGGGCAGAAGGGCAGGAGAAAGAGAAACAAGAACCCTGGGAAAGTTGGACTCTACACCTAAGAGTAAGGCTATTTGGATATTTCACTAGTCATTAGTATCACAAATTTCATCATTAGTTAAAGATTTTACCTTTTTTACTTCCCTGTAGGTGTTAGAATTCCAAAGCTTTATTTTGCAGTTTAGGGTTAAGGGAAGTGTTTTGGCACCATGGCAGTTCTTTGTAATGTTCATCATTAGCTTGTGTCAGTCAGTCTGCTTTAGCCTCTCATAAAAAACTGTGGTCATCTTCCTAGACACTCAGAAAGGATTTAGAGAGGTGAGAATAAGCAGGAGTGGATGGAGTTGGTGGTTCTCAGGGTCTTTAGTCTTGATGAAGAAGGTGTTCCAGAGACCGACCAAGTGTGTGAACCATAAACCAAAGCAAGAGTTTTCAGTTTTGGTTGGTTATTTGCTGCACATAGCTGATTTTGCCTTGCTCTGTCTCATCTCTTCACTGTTTATCTCTCTTCAGAATGCCATCGAACATAGGTACTTATGAATTTCTATCTATCTATCTATCATCTATCATCATCTATCTATCTATCTATCTATCTATCTATCTATCTATCTATCTATCATCTATTTATTTTGAAACCTAATAAATGTTAAGTTATTCATACCCCTCCATTCACGATACATTATCATTAATCCATGTAAGGTTAGTTATTCAATCTTTCATTTATTTATTCATTTACTTCCTTTTACCCTATTTCCTTCTCGGTACCCATTAGGCAACCATTCTAAAGTCTAATGTGCATCCTCTTGTTTGGATGTATTATCTTAAGATGTAAATTATTGTTTCATATACACATACTTTCAATTTACACAATTGTATTATACACATATCAGCACTGTATATTCAGATCAATCCATGTTACTATATATGTACATATATGCTATTGCTTCTAACTTATTCTGTGAAGTGCATTCCTCTAGGCAAAGAATATCATACTGATGGTATTAGCTCCTTAATAGATATCATTATCCACAGTTTGCCTATCCACTGTCCATTGATGGGCACTTGGATGATCTCTGCTACCATCTCAAGCCATGCTGCAGTGAGTATCCTTGCACAGTGCTCAGCGTTCTTATCCCACACCTTCACTAACACATTAACCAGCTTTCTGATTCTTGTCACTTTAATTGGTATAAAGTGACATCCTGTTGTTGTGTTAATTTATGGTTTTCTGATTACTAATTTTGAGTATGCCTTCATATATTTGGTAGCCATTTAGATTTCTTCTCTGTGAATTATATGTTCCTATACTTTACCCATTTGCAAACTGATGTCCCTGTATATACATTTTTAATGTTGAGTTGTTACGAGTGCCTTGTAATATTCCAGATGGAATTTTTTATTTGAGACATTGGAAATATATTCTCCTAATCTGTTATCTCTTTATAAACTTTTTGATGCCCCACCCCCTTTTTCAAGATTTTATCCATTTGAGAGAGAGAGCACGAGCAGGGGTGGGGAAGCACAGAGGGACAGGGAGAAGCAGACTCCTCACCAAGCAGGGAGCCTGACACGGGGCTTGATTCCAGGACCCTAGGATCAGGAAGCTGAGGCAGATGCCCAACTAACTGAGCCACCTAGGTACCCCTGGTGTCCTTTGTTGAATAGAGAAATATTTAATTTTGTTTTTTTTTTTTAAAGATCTTTTTTAGAGCAGTTTTAGGTTTGTAACAAAATTGGGAGGAAGGGACAGAGATTTTCTATAAACACCCCGACAACCATGCATAGCCTCCCCTACTATTGACATCACTCACCAGAGTGACACATTTGTTACCAAGGATGAACCTACATTGACACCCTGAAATTACCCAAACTTCATAGTTTACCTTAGGGTTCACTCTTGGTGTTGTACATTCTATGGGTTTGACATAGATACATCAGGTGTCATGACATAGATACTTCATGCACTGCCCTAAAAGTCCTCTGTGCTCTGCCTATTCCTCCCTGTACCCAATTCCCTGCAACCACTGATCTTTTATTATCTCTCTAGTTTTGCCTTCTCCAGAATGTCATATAGTTGGAATGATGCAGTACATAGTCTTTTCAGATTTCCTTCTTTCCCTTAATAAAATGCATTTAAGTTTCTTCCATGTCTTTTCATGATTTGATAGCTTGTTTCTTTTTACTACTAAACAGTATTCTATTATCTCGATGTACCAGTTTATCCGTTTACCTACTGAAGGACATATTGGTTGCTTCCAAGTCTTGGCAGTTATGAATAAAACTACTATAAACATTCATGTGCAGGTTTTTGTGTGGGCATACATTTTCAGATTCTTTGGGTAAATATCAAGAAGTACAGTTGCTGGATTGTATGATGAGATTATGTTTAGTAGTTTTAAGAAACTGCCAAAGTGTCTTCCAAAGTGGCTGTACCATTTTTCATTCCTACCAGTAATGAATGAGAGTCCCAGTTGTTCCATATCCTCAACAGCATTTGGTCTTGTCACTGTTCTAAATCTGGGCCATTCTAATAGGTGTGTAGTGGTATCTCATTCTGTTTTGTGTTTTTTTTTTTTTTAATTTTAATTTAATTTTAGTTAGTTAACACACAGTGCAATATTGGTTTCAGGAGTAGAATTCAGTGGTTCATCACTTACATACAACACCCGGTGCTCATCATAACAAGTGCCCTCTTTAATACCCATCACCCGTCTAGCCCGTCCCCTACCCACCTCCCTCCAGCACCCCTCAGTTTGGTCTCTATCATTAAGAGTCTCATGGTTTGTTTCTCAATCTCTCTGTTCCCCCCATATATATGTTAATTCTGTTTTTTTTTTTTTTTAAAGATTTTATTTATTTGAGAGAGAGAGCATGAAAGGGGGGAGGGTCAGAGGGCGAAGCAGACTCCCTGCCCAGCAGGGAGCCCAATGCGGGACCCGATCCAGGGACTCCAGGATCATGACCTGAGCCGAAGGCAGTTGCTTAACCAACTGAGCCACCCAGGCACCCTGTTAATTCTGTTTTTTTTCTTAAATTCCACATATGAGTGAAACCATATGGTATTTGTCTTTCTCTGACTGACTTATTTTGCCTAGCATAATACACCCTAGCTCTGTCCACATTGTTGCAAATGGTAAGATTTCATTCTTTTTGATGGCTGAGTATTATCTTCTTTATCCATTTATCAGTTGATAGACATTTGGGCTCTTTCCATAGTTTGACTATTGTGGATAATGCTGCTATAAACACTGGGATGCATGTACTCCTTCAAATCTGTATTTTCATGTCCTTTGGATAATTACCTAGTAGTGCAATTGCTGGGTTGTAGGGTAGTTCTGTTCTTTTTGAGGAACCTCCATACCGTTTTCCAGAGTTGCTGCACCAGCTTGCATTTCCACCAACAGTGCAAGAGGGTTCCCCTCTCTCCTTGCCAACACTGTTGTTTCTTGTGTTGTTAATTTTAGCCATTCTAACAGGGGTGATATCTCATTGTGATTTTGATTTGTATTTCTCTGATGATGAGTGATATGGAGCACCTTTCCATGTGTCTGTTTGCCATCTGGATGTCTTCTTTGAAAAGTGTCTATTCATGTCTTCTGCCCATTTCTTAACTGGATTATTTGTTTTTTGGGTGTTGAGTTTGATAAGTTCTCTATAGATTTTTGTATACTAATCCTTTATCCAATATGTCATTTGCAAAAATCTTCTCCCATTCTGTAGGTTGCCTTTAGTTTTGTTGATTGTTTCTATTGCTGTGCCAGAAACTTTCTATCTTCATGAAGTTCCAATAGTTCATTTTTGCTTTTGTTTCCCTTGCCTCAGTGATGTGTCTAGAAAGAAGTTGCTATGGCTGAGGTAAAAGAGATTGCTGCCTGTGTTCTTTTCTAGGATTTTAATGGTTTCCTGTCTCACATTTAGGTATTTCATCCATTAAAAATTTTTTTGTGTGTATGGTGTCAGAAGGTGGTCCAATTTCATTCTTCTGCATGTGGCTGTCCAGTTTTCCAAACACCATCTGTTGAAAGACTCTTTTTTTCCATTGGATCTTCTTTCCTGCTTTGTCAAAGATCAGTTGACCATAGAGTTGAAGATCCATTTCTGGGTTCTCTATTCTGTCCATTGATCTATGTGTCTGTTTTTGTGCCAGTACCATACTGTCTTTTTTTTTTTAAATTTTAAAAATTTTTTAATTCTTATGTTAATCCCCATACATTACATCATTAGTTTTAGATGAAGTGTTCCATGATTCATTGTTTGTGCATAACACCCAGTGCTCCATGCAGAATGTGCCCTCCTCAATACCCACCACCAGGCTAACCCATCCTCCCTCCCTCCTCCCCTCTAGAACCCTCAGTTTGCTTTTCAGAGTCCATCGTCTCTCATGGTTCATCTACCTCTCCGATTTCCCCCACTTCATTCTTCCCCTCCCACTACCTTCTTCTTTTTTTTTCTTAACATATATTGCATTATTTGTTTCAGAGGTACAGATCTGTGATTCAACAGTCTCACACAATTCACAGCGCTCACCATAGCACATACACTCCCCAGTGTCTATCACCCAGTCACCCGATCCCTCCCACCCCACCCCCCACTCCAAAAACCCTTAGTTTGTTTCCTGCAATTAAGAATTCCTCATATCAGTGAGGTCATATGATACATGTTTTTCTCAGTTTGACTTATTTCACTCAACATAATACCCTCCAGTTCCATCCACGTCGTTGCAAATGGCAAGATCTCATTCCTTTTGATGGCTGCATAATATTCCATTGTATGTATATACCACATCTTCTTTATCCATTCATCTGTCGATAAACATCTTGGCTCTTTCCACAGTTTGGTTATTGTGGACATTGCTGCTATAAACATCGGGGTGCACGTACCATTTTGGATCCCTACTTTTGTATCTTTGGGGTAAATATCCAGTAGTGCAATTGCTGGACCATATGGTAACTCTATTTTCAACTTTTTGAGGAACCTCCATACTGTTTTCCAGAGTGGCTGCACCAGCTTCCATTCCCACCAACAGTGTAGGAGGGTTCCCCTTTCTCCACATCCCCGCCAAAATCTGTCGTTTCCTGACTGGTTAATTTTAGCCATTCTGACTGGTGTGAGGTGGTATCTCATTGAGGTTTTGATTTGGATTTCCCTGCTGCCGAGCAATATTGAACACTTTTTCATGTGTCTGTTGGCCATTTGGATGTCTTCTTTGGAAAAATGTCTGTCCATGTCTTCTGACCATTTCTTGATTGGATTCTTTGTTCTTTGGGTGTTGAGTTTGATGAGTTCTTTATAGATTTTGGATACTAGCCCTTTATCTGATATGTCATTTGTAAATATCTTCTCCCATTCTGTCGGTTGTCTTTTGGTTTTGTGGACTGTTTCCTTTGCTTTGCAAAAGCTTTTTATCTTGATGAAGTCCCAATAGTTCATTTTTGCCCTTGCTTCCCTTGCCTTTGGCGATGTTTCTAGGAAGAAGTTGCTTTGGCTGAGGTCAAAGAGGTTGCTGCCTGTGTTCTCCTTTAGGATTTTGATGGACTCCTGTCTCACATTGAGGTCTTTCAACCATTGGGAGTCTATTTTTGTGTGTGGTGTAAGGAAATGGTCCAGTTTCATTCTTCTGCATGTGGCTATCCAATTTTCCCAACACCATTTGTTGAAGAGACTGTCTTTGTTCCATTGGACATTCTTTCCTGCTTTGTCAAAGATGAGTTGACCATAGAGTTGAGGGTCCATTTCTGGGCTCTCTATTCTGTTCCATTGATCTATGTGTCTGTTTTTGTGCCAGTACCATGCTGTCTTGATGATGACAAGTCCGGAATTGTGATGCCGCCGGCTTTGCTTTTCTTTTTCAATATTCCTTTGGCTATGCAGGGTCTTTTCTGGTTCCATACAAATTTTAGGATTATTTGTTCCATTTCTTTGAAAAAAGTGGATGGTATTTTGATGGGGATTGCATTGAATGTGTAGATTGCTCTAGGTAGCATTGACATCTTCACAATATTTGTTCTTCCAATCCATGAGCATGGAACGTTTTTCCTTTTCTTTGTGTCTTCTTCAATTTCCTTCATGAGTATTTTATAGTTTTCTGAGTACAGATCCTTTGCCTCTTTGGTTAGATTTATTCCTAGGTATCTTATGGTTTTGGGTGCAATTGTAAATGGGCTTGACTCCTTAATTTCTCTTTCTTCTGTCTTGTTGGTATATAGGAATGCCACTGACTTCTGTGCATTGATTTTATATCCTGCCACTTGACTGAATTCCTGTATGAGTTCTAGCAGTTTTGGGGTGGAGTCTTTTGGGTTTTGCACATAAAGTATCATATTATCTGCAAAGAGTGAGAGTTTGACTTCTTCTTTGCCGATTTGGATGCCTTTGATTTCTTTTTGTTGTCTGATTGCTGTGGCTAGGACTTCCAATACTATGTTGAATAGCAGTGGTGATAGTGGACATCCCTGCCACGTTCCTGACCATAGGGGGAAAGCTCTCAGTTTTTCCCCATTGAGAATGATATTTGCTGTAGGTTTTTCATAGATGGCTTTTATGATATTGAGGTATGTACCCTCTTACTCTGAAGAGTTTTGATCAAGAAAGGATGCTGTACTTTGTCAAAAGCTTTTTCTGCATCTATTGAGAGGATCATATGATTCTTGTTCTTTCTTTTGTTAATGTATTGTATCACATTGATTGATTTGTGGATGTTGAACCAACCTTGTAGCCCAGGGATAAATCCCACTTGGTCGTGGTGAAGAATCCTTTTAATGTACTGTTGGATCCTATTGGCTAGTATTTTGGTGAGAATTTTTGCATCCATGTTCATCAAGGATATTGGTCTGTAATTCTCCTTTTTGATGGGGTCTTTGTCTGGTTTTGGGATCAAGGTAATGGTGGCCTCATAAAATGAGTTTGGAAGTTTTCCTTCCATTTTTATTTTTTGGAACAGTTTCAGAAGAATAGGTATTAATTCTTCTTTAAATATTTGGTAGAATTCCCCTGGGAAGCCATCTGGCCCTAGGCTTTTGTTTTTTTGGGAGATTTTTGATGACTGCTTCAATTTCCTTAGAGGTTATAGGTCTGTTCAGGTTTTCTATTTCTTCCTGGTTCAGTTTTGGTAGTTGATACATCTCTAGGAATGCATCCATTTCTTCCAGATTCTCTAATTTGCTGGCATAGAGTTGCTCATAATATGTTCTTATAATTGTTTGTCTTTCTTTGGTGTTGGTTGTGATCTCTCCTCTTTCATTCATGATTTTGTTGATTTGGGTCATTTCTCTTCTCTTTTTGATAAGTCTGGCCAGGGGTTTATCAATCTTGTTAATTCTTTCAAAGAACCAGCTCCTACTTCCATTGATCTGTTCTACTGTTCTTTTAGTTTCTATTTCATTGATTTCTGCTCTGATCTTTATTATTTCTCTTCTCCTGCTGGGTTTAGGCTTTATTTGCTGTTCTTTCTCCAGCTCCTTTAGGTGTAGGGTTAGGTTGGGTACTTGAGACCTTTCTTGTTTCTTGAGAAAGGCTTGTATTGCTATATACTTTCCTCTTAGGGCTGCCTTTGCTGCATCCCAAAGATTTTGAATAGTTGTGTTTTCATTTTCATTGGTTTCCTTGTATTTTTTAAATTCTTCTTTAATTTCCTGGTTGACCCATTCATTCTTCAGTAGGATGCTCTTTAGCCTCCATGTATTTGAGTTCTTTCGGACTTTCCTCTTGTGATTGAGTTCTAGTTTCAAAGCATTGTGGTCTGAAAATAGGCAGGGAATGATCCCAGTCTTTTGGTACCGGTTGAGACCTGATTTATGACCTAGGATGTGATCGATTCTGGAGAATGTTCCATGGGCACTAGAGAGGAATGTGTATTCTGTTGCTTTGGGATGGAATGTTCTGAATATGTCTGTGAAGTCCATTTGGTCCAGTGTGTCATTTAAAGTCTTTATTTCCTTGTTGATCTTTTGCTTAGATGATCTGTCCATTTCAGTGAGGGGGGTGTTAAAGTCCCCCACTACTATTGTATTGTTGTCGATGTGTTTCTTTGCTTTTGTTATTAATTGCCTTATATAATTGGCTGCTCCCATGTTAGGGGCATAGATATTTACAATTGTTAGATCTTCTTGTTGGATAGATCCTTTAAGTAGGATATAATGTCCTTCCTCATCTCTTATTACAGTCTTTGGTTTAAAATCAAATTTGTCTGATATAAGGATTGCCATCCCAGCTTTCTTTTGGTGTCCATTAGCATGGTAAATGGTTTTCCACCCCCTCACTTTCAATCTGGGAGTGTCTTTTGTTCTAAAATGAGTCTCTTGCAGACAGCATATCGATGGGTCTTGTTTTTTAATCCAGTCTGATAGCCTGTGTCTTTTGATTGGGGCATTGAGCCCATTTACATTCAGGGTAACTACTGAAAGATAGGAATTTAGTGCCATTGTATTGCCTGTAAGGTGACTGTTACCGTATATTGTCTGTGTTCCTTTCTGGTCTATGTTGCTTTTAGGCTCCCTCTTTGCTTAGAGGACCACTTTCAAGATTTCCTGTAGGGCTGGTTTCATGTTTGCAAATTCCTTTAGTTTTTGTTTGTCCTGGAAGCTTTTGATCTGTCCTTCTATTTTCAATGACAGCGTAGCTAGATATAGTATTCTGGGCTGCATATTTTTCTCATTTAGTGCTCTGAATATATCCTGCCAGTCCTTTCTGGCCTGCCACGTCTCTGTGGATAGATCTGTTGCCAATCTAATGTTTCTACCATTGTAGGTTACATATCTCTTCTCCCGAGCTGCTTTCAGGATTTTCTCTTTGTCTCTGAGACTCGTAAGTTTTACTATTAGATGTCGGGGTGTTGACCTATTTTTATTGATATTGAGATGGGTTCTCTGTGCTTCCTGGATTTTGATGCCTGTTTCCTTCCCCAAATTAGGGAAGGTCTCTGCTATAATTTGCTCCATTATACCTTTTGCTCCTCTCTCTCTTTCTTCTTCTTCTGGGATCCCAATTATTCTAATGTTGTTTCATCTTATGGTATCGCTTATCTCTCGAATTCTGCCCTCGTGACCCAGTAGTTGTTTATCTCTCTTTTTCTCAGCTTCTTTATTTTCCATCATTTGGTCTTCTATATTACTGATTCTCTCTTCTGCCTCATTTATTCTAGCAGTTAATGCCCCCATATTTGATTGCCCCTCATTAATAGCCTTTTTGATTTCTACTTGGTTTGATTTTAGTTCTTTTACTTCTCTAGAAAGGGTTTCTCTAATAACTTCCATATTTTTTTCAAGCCCAGCTAGTATCTTTAAAGTGATGATTCTGAACTCTAGATCTGACATCGTACTAATGTCCATATTCAATAGGTCCCTGGCAGTTGGTACTACCTCTTGTTCTTTTTGTTGAGGTGATTTTTTCCATCTTGTCATTTTGTGCAGAGGAGAATAGATTAATGAGAGAACAAAATGCTAGCAGAGTAACAATGTCCCCAGAAAATATACTCTAAACAAATCAGAAAAGACCTGAAGCAGTGGAAAAAGAAATGGAAAGAGAGAAAAAAGAAAAAGAAAAAAAAAAAGAAAAAGATAAAGATAAAAACAAACAAAAACAAACAAAACAAAACAACAACAACAAAAAAACCAGAATGTGATCAAATATGATCAGGCTGGTATATAGACCAGTGACACACACTAGATTTGGGGTGTATTTTGGTCTTATAGAAGAAAGTGCCTCCCAAAATTTTAAAGAAAGAAAAATTTAAAAAAGAAAAAAGAAAAAAAAAAGGGAGAGAATGTGATCAGGCAGGGGAATAGAAAACACCATATACTAGAGATTTAGGGTATATTTTAATCTGTTAGAAGAAAGTATCTCAAAATTTTAAAGAGAGTACAACTTATATATATAAGCCAAAAATACGGGTAACTACTGTGAAGGGATAGAATAGGACTCTAAAAATGAAAAATAAAAATGTTTCTTTTAAAAAAAGGGATTGATAAGATGTTGGTTGAAAAAGGGAAAAAGAAAAATTCAAAAAGAAAAAAAGACAGTTAAAAAAAATTAACTTTGAAAGACTAAAGAATCATGGTAAAAAGCCATGAATTCTATGTGCAGTATTTATCCCCCTAGCGCTGGAGTTCTGCAATTCTCATTGATCGGTAAACTTGGTCTTGGCTGGCAGCTCTCACTGATCTTCTGGGGAGGGGCCTGTTGCCGTGGTTCCCAAATGTCTCTGCCGGAGGCGAATTGCCCCGCCCTTGCCCCCTCCCGGCTAAGTAACCTGCTCGGGTTTGGTCTCCGGGGCTTTTGTTCCCTGCGAGCTTTCCGTACAGCTTTGGAGGCGGAGAGTGAAAATGGCGGCCTCCCAATCTCTGCCCTGGAGGAGCTGAGAACTCGGGCCCCGCTCCTCAGTGAGCCCCCAGAGAAAAGCCGTCAGTCACTCCCGTCTCCCCAGTCTCCAGCCGCACTCCGTGCTCACCCGGCCTGTGGCCGCGCATTTCTATCTCTGGCACCCGACCCCGGGTGGAGTCTCCAAACCCAGCAGATCCCTGCGGTGCACTCCCGCGCAGCTCCTCCCGGGGGAGGAAGGTGAGTCTCCCCGGATCTGCCGCTTGTTGGGTCCCTGCTGGAGGAGCAGGGGCCCGACTGTGCTGCGGATCACGGTTTATGGCCACCCCGAGCTGAGAGCCCGCACCTGGGCTCCGCCTCTGCAGCCGGCTTCCCTGCTCCGTTACCTGGGAGCTCTGCCACACTCAGGCACCCTCGGTCTTTCTGTGACCCCGAGGGTCCTGAGACCCCACTGTCCCGGAGGGTTCCACCCCCTGCTTAGCCACCAGAGTGACGTTCCTCAGCGGAGCAGACTTTTAAAAGTTCCGATTTTGTGCTCCGCGGCTCTATCACTTGCCAGAAGCGGCGGATGGAGGCCCCTCCCCCGCCGTCTATCCTCCCAAATATCGCCTCGGATTCACTTCTCCGCACGTCCTACCTTCCAGAAAGTGGTCGCTTTTCTGATGAGAGAGTTGTTGCTCTTCTTTTCTTCGATCTCCTGTTGAGTTTGTAGGTGTTCAGAATGGTTTGATCTCTCTCGAGCTGAATTCCTGAGAGGAGACGAAATCCAGGTCTCCTACTCCTCCGCCATCTTGCTCCGCCCCCCCCATACTGTCTTGATGACTGCAGTTTTGTAGTAGAGCTTGAAATCTGGAATCATGATGCCTCCAGCTTTGCTTTTCTTTTTCAGAATTGCTTTGGCTATTTGGGGTCTTTCTTGGTTCCATACAAATTTAGGATTGTTTGTTCTATCTCTTTGAGAAATATTTAATTTTGATGCAATCATTTTTTTGGGTGGGGGTTCTTTATGACTTGTACTTGGAAGTTTTGTTTAAGAAGTCCTTCATACCTAGGCCACATGGATATTCTCATACAGCTTTTTTTTTTCCTGCTTAACTTTATAAAAAATGCTGTTTGCATTTAGATCTTTAATCCATCCATTTTCCAGCTTATATGAAATATTAAGTGGAGATCTAGTTTTATTTTTGTCCATATAATGAGCTAATTTCCCCAACCTTATTCACTAAACAACCATTTTTTTCCACTTTGATTTGGGTGCCATCTTTAGCATACATTAAGTTCTCATGCATACGTGGCTCTCTCTCTCTGAACTACTGTTCTCTATGGAACAATGCTTTTCCATTGTCCATATTTTGTTCTTATGCCAGTATCACCTTGTTTTCATTACTAGGACTTTATTACTATATTTAATATGTGGTAGAACAACTCTATGCTTCTATCTTTGAAACTTTTTTCAGGGCACCTGGTGGCTCAGTCAGTTAAGTGTCAGACTCCTGATTTCAGCTCAGGTCATGATCTCAGGGTTGTGAGATCAAGCTCTGAGTCAGGATCTGTGCTCAGCAGGGAGTCTGCTCGAGATTCTCTTCCCCTCTCCCTCTGCCCCTCCGCCTCCCCCTCTCATAAATAAATAAATAAATAAATAAATAAATAAATAAATAAATAAAAATCTTTAAAATTCTTTTTTCAAGGTTGACTTAAATATTTGTGGATCTTTAATTTTTTATATAAGATTTCAAATGAGCTTATTGAGTTTCTCAAAATTCCAACTGGTATTTTGAATGAGATTGCTTTGAGTTTATAGATTAATATGGGGGAGAACTGACAGCTTCATGATATTAAAATCTATTGATTTTTATAAATTGATCTTGTACTTTACAAACTTGCTGAATTTTCTTTTTAATCTCTCTGTAAATAATGACATTTTATCTCTTTCTTGAAATGCCTTATTTGCCTTGTTTCTTTTTTTTTTCTTTCAATATAGTGTTGGCTAGGACTTCTAGCACTGTGTTAAAAAGTTGTAGTGCTAATGATTAATTACTTTTCTTGCTCCCAATTTTATAGGGAAAACATCTAAAATTATCCATTAAATATAATGTTGCTATAGGTTCTCTTAACTTTAAAAAGTTAAGAAAGTTGACTGGATTTCTGATTTGATAAGAATATATTTTTTAAAATGTCATCATAAACAGGTGTTGAACCATGTCAAACACTGTTTCTGCATCAATTGAGAGAATCATATTTTTATTCTTAAATCTGTTACTATTGTGAATTACATTTATAGATTTCTCTGATTTTTTGAAACCAGTGTTTCAGTACTGGAATAACTACTCATAATCATTTTTAAATTTTTTCTTATGCAAAATTAAAAAGTACAGAGAATAATATAACCATCTCTTGTATACCCACCATTTGGGTTCAGTAATTATCAATTTATGGTCCATTTTGTTTCAACTATTGCCCTTTCTTCACATCCCTCCAGACTGGATCATTTGAAGCAAATTCCAGACATTGTATCATTTCATCAAAAAATGCGTCAGTATGTAACTTTCAAAGGAAAGATCTTTAAAACCACATAATCACTGTATCTTTATGATGTGCTTATGTTTAGTCGTTTAGCTAGACTTTTACTTAGTTTTTTTTATCTACGTTTAACATGATTAATTTCTTATTTTTATTTTTATTTTATATTTTTTAAAGACTTTATTTTAGAGGGGGGGAGGGCTGGGATAGGGGCAGAGGGAGATGGAGGGAGAAAATCTCAAGCAGACTCCCCGCTGACTGTGGAGCTTGACATGGGACTAGATCCCAGGACTCAACACAACCTGAGCTAAAATCAAGAGTTGGACGCTAAACTGACTGAGCTAGCCAGGTGCCCCTTTTATTTGGTTTTAAAGAAAATATTGATTATTGTTCCCTCATTAAATTAGCTGGGTGTTTTTTGCTTTTTCCTTTCTCTTGAAAAATTTGTACAACCTAGGAAATAGCTAATCCTTAGAATTTTGGCAGAATTCACTTCTAAAACAGTCTGAACATGGGGATTATAATTTTTTTTTTTTTTTTAGAAGGGAGGTCTTAAACCTGAGATATTGCCTTTTAGATATAGTTATTTGTTTTTTCATGTCCTCTGTTTCACATTGCACTAATTTTGGCACTTCACATTTTCTGTTTTCTAGGTCTCAGAAGTTATTAATATGTAGTTGACAATATTATCATCTGAATCCTTGTTGTATTTATAGTTGTTTGCTCTTTCCCCCCTGTATTTTATTTATTGTAGTATTTACAATATTTCTTTGATCAGATTTGTCAGTTTTCTTTCTATCGCTTATTCAAAAAAACCAGCTTGAACAATGAACAATAAACATCAAGATATTTAACTATGTTTACTTTGCCTATCTCTTGGAGCATTTCTACTTTTTTTCTTATTTGAATATATCCCACAAGAGTGTTTGTAGTGGGGATTTTTGTATGTCAAACCTCCTGAGGTCTTTTATAGTTGAAAATATTTGTATGCCCTCATATTTGAATTATAATAACATTCTAGGTTTAAAATTACGTTTCCTTCAATGCTTGAAAATTATACTCCATTATCCTTTTTAAAAAAATTCCATTATCATCTTGCTTTCATTGTTCTTGAAACTTGTAGTGTTAGCCTGACTCTTGCTACTTCACAGGGGACCTTCCATTTTGGAAGTATTTTTCTGTGCTTTAGTATTTTAAAATTTTATTATAATGTGAATAGGTATGGATATTTCTTTATCTCTCCTCAAAGAGCCTCTTCATTCTGAAGGGTTTTATCATTTATTAATCTTGGAATATTTATCTACATTATTTCTTTAAATATTTTTCTTTTTCTATTTCTCTACCCCCATTCCTTCTGGGATCCTATTATCTGGATGTTAGTACTTCTATTCTCCATCTTTCTTAGCTTTTAAATTTTTCTTTAATTATATTTTCTGTCTATCCTTTCCTGTTGCTTTTATGAAGGATTTCACATTCTGATTCTCCAATCCACTAATTCTTGCTCTAGCTCAATTTCATCCTGTTATTTATTCCAATACATACTTTTTAAATATCTAGTATTTCATTTGGTTCTTTTTAAGATGTCTTATTTTACTTCACTAATATCATCCCACATCTCCTTAAACATAGTTATCTTACTAATGTTACATTCTTCCATTTGTTGAAATGGTTCTGCTTCAGATAGTGTATGATGATCTGTTTTTGTCTTTCTTTACTATAGTTATTTGGGTTTATAACTCATGCTCTCCTGTGGATATCAGGTACTCTGCCTGGTAATGTTTGTTGGAAAAGACCAAGTATCAGCTCTAGTCTCTATCTATTTAGGCACATTTTAAAGAACGGGATGTGTCGACCCTAGGTCATAGCACAACA
Source organism: Mirounga leonina (assembly GCF_011800145.1). NCBI lineage: Eukaryota > Metazoa > Chordata > Mammalia > Carnivora > Phocidae > Mirounga > Mirounga leonina. The sequence goes on from NW_023270389.1 coordinate 48,889,837, forward strand.
GGCACCATCAAAGCACTTCGTATCATTGCCTTTTACTGCCTGTCCCCTGGGCAACTTCCCTGGGTAGGTTCTCCTTTAAATTGAATTATTGGGGAGAGGCAATACTGGGATGAATCAGTCTCCACAGATTGTAATTCCTCCAGGCATGGGAGTTTGGGGGAAGAGTAAGTGGGGGTCAGGATACTGAAGGGCTAAAGCTGCTGCTCATAATTGTGCAGTTGGCTCCAACTCATGGGAGAGGGGGAGCAGATGTTGCCATCAACCTCCACTCCCCAGCTCTGTACCCTGGTGTGAGGCCCTGCCTATCTGGAGGCAGGGGTGTCCTTCCCTAATGCACACAGTGTCGTATGTTCTAGCAGTGGCCTGGTCAGCTGCCCCTGCATTCAGCATCTCTTCCCCCAGCATGCATCTGCATTGCTTAGTTATACTGCCAATAATTGTCTGGAATGTAAAAGGACTTTTGCAGGGAAGAGGTTGGTGGTGATAATTTTCTTGAAGCAACGAGGGAGAAAGTCAAGGGCTACAGCAAAGTGCTTTTCTCGAGTCTACTTTCTCACTGCTACATTTCACAACCTTTTGTCTCAGAATGCAGTATATTCCCCACCTACCAGTTCAAAACATCTTCCAGCCTCCCATGAGATTCACATGCTCTTTTGTTAGCTCTGAACAGTCACGTGTCCCACCTGCCTTGTCATGTACTCCAGGGTTGAATTTGAAATAGTCAGCAAGTACTAGGTTATCGTCTTCATAAGATTCAGAAGCTGAAATGTGTATCTTTAAAAATATTACTTTATGTGACTTTTCTTTTGAAAAAAATATTTTGGGGGGCTATTTCTTGAAGACCTTTAAGGCAATTGGAAAGAAGAAAAAAAAAAACCTCAGATGTCCCCAGATGAGGGTTGATTCGTATATTAGTAAGGATTCTCCAGAGAAACAGAACCAAAGATAAACAAATAAATAAAAGAAGAGCTTTATCATGAGGAGCTGGCTCAAATGATTATGAAGGCTGGGAAGTCCCACCATGTGCTGTCTTCAAGCTGGAGACTCAGGCTGAGCCTCAAAGCCTGAGAACTGGGTGAGCCAATGGTGTAAACCCCAGTGCAGGGGCATGAGAAGACTAGTGTCTCAGCTCAAATGGGCAAGCAGGAAGCAAAAGGGGTGAATTCCTCCTTCCTCCAGTTTTTGTTCTATTTAGGCCCTCAATGGATTGGATGGTGGGCACCCATATTGGGGAGGGCAGTCTGCTTTACTGAGTCCACTGCTTCAAATGCTAATCTCATCTGGAAGAACCATCACAGACCCAGAAATAATGTTAATTTTGGCCCGGTCAAGTTGACACGTAAAATTAACCATCACAATTGGGAATCATGGTGTTAGAGTTCAAGTTGGGTAGAGAAAAACAGACACTAACTGCCCAGACGACAAGACTCAGAAGACCATGACTCCATCCTCACTCAATCAGTTACTCTCTCTATCATCGTTTCCTTTCCTCTGAATTGGGAGTGAGAATACATGCCCCTGTTTCCCTCACATGGTTGTTGTACTGCTCAATAGGATAATATCTGTGGAAGGCACTCTGAAGAGAGCACCAATATTTAACATGAACCAAAGAACATTTGAAATGATATTAACTCTCAGGAGACAGGATGTTCTTTGGCTGGGAAGGCGGTAATCCCTCCCCTCAGCGACCTCAGTGAATTTCAGACAGATCTTCAAAGCAGATCAGGTCTCTGCAGCACAGAGTGGTGAAAATATTCCAGATTCTCTGACCTCCCTAAGCTGGAGGAGGTTGGCATCAAGGACAAAAGCTTTCAATTGCATTGAACATGGCCTGGACAGATTCCAACTGGGTAATTACTTTAAGTTTACTTACAATTTCCCCTTCAACATCGAAGGGATAGAGCATCCCTCACTTCCTGGACTCATGGACTGTTCAGTGTTGCTAGGCATATGTTGAACAGCTGCCCCAGTCACCCACCTCAGCTGACACCTCATTTTAGTAATGAAGTCAGGGCTCCAATCGGGAAAAGACAGAAGCACATTTCTTTGATTAGTGTGCAGGACAAATGTGGCCTCTCTTTGAATGAAGAGGAGAGCGCTGAGCATGTTTTTTCCTCACTCACATCAGAGGCAGGAGGAAACTGAGCAGGATTTTGAGAGTCAGCTCTGGGAGGTGCTCTGATATGAATCAAATTAAAATGTATTAATGTTGTCATGATCAATAACCACATCAGTTACTCTTTGATTATGAAGAATACATGCTCTTGAAAACTGGGGTGGAAAACAAAATTTAGTCTAAGGAATTGTGTCCTCTGAACATCTTATGTTATAAAACTGAGGATGTTTTTAGGCAGCAAAATGCCTCCAATCTGTAGGGGTGAAGGCAGGGTCTTTGGCAATGAAGGATTTCACAGGACTCCAGATCAGAAGTTTATTTTGAGTAGTCTCCAGTATGCTACCCCTCTGCCTCTCTCCCACTTCTCCTTTTCCTCATCATCTAGTTAACATAGTGATTTCAGTGTAGGCACTTAACTTCTCTGAGCAGCAAGGTTCTTTCATCCACAAAACAGGGATAATATTGGTGCCTATCTTGTAGGGCTCTTGTGACAAATAAAGGACTTTAAAACTCCTGACACATGGAAGGAGCTCAATAAATGTTAGCAATTATTACTACTATTGTTATTATTCATCTTTCAGGTCTTAGTTTAAACATCACTTTCTTTATTACCACTAATTTCTGCCCCTGTTCTAAGACTAGGTTAGGCAAATGGCTTTATGCTTCCATAGAACACCCTGCATTCCCTATAAAAAAAAAAACAAACATTTTTTGAGTATATGCCAGCTTTTCTGCACTATTTGAATTGTTTTCCATGTATAGACTACTACCCTATTTTACAAATAAAGGAACTTAGGTACTGAGAATTCATATAGTTCATGAAGGATGGAATTTGAATATAGATTTATTTTTTATTTTTTATTTTATTTATTTTATTTTTTTTTTAAAGATTTTATTTATTCATTTGAGACACAGAGATACAGAGAGAGAGAGAGAGAGCATGAGCAGGGAGAGAGGCAGAGGGAGAGGGAGAAGCAGGCTCCCCGCTGAGCAGGGAGCCCGATGCGGGGCTCGATCCCAGGACGCTGGGATCATGACCTGAGCCGAAGGCAGACGCTTAACCATCTGAGCCACCCAGGCGCCCAAATATAGATATTTTTATTTCAAAGCTCATATTCTTTTTTTTTTTTAAATAATATTTTTTTTTATTCTTATGTTAATCCCCATACATTACATCATTAGTTTTAGATGAAGTATTCCATGATTCATTGTTTGTGCACAACACCCAGTGCTCCATGCAGAACGTGCCCTCCTCAATACCCACCACCAGGCTAACCCATCCTCCCACCCCCCTCCCCTCTAGAGCCCTGTTTGTTTTTCAGAGTCCATCATCTCTCATGGTTCGTCTACCCCTCCGATTTCCCCCGCTTCATTCTTCCCCTCCCGCTACCGTCTTCTTCTTCTTTTTTTTTTTCTTAACATATATTGCATTATTTGTTTCAGAGGTACAGATCTGAGATTCAACAGTCTTGCACAATTCACAGCGCTTACCAGAGCACATACCCTCCCCAGTGTCTATCACCCAGTCACCCCATCCCTCCCACCCCACCCCCCACTCCAACAACCCTCAGTTTGATTCCTGCGATTAAGAATTCCTCATATCAGTGAGATCATATGATACATGTCTTTCTCTTTTTGACTTATTTCACTCAACATAATACCCTCCAGTTCCATCCACGTCGTTGCAAATGGCAAGATCTCATTCCTTTTGATGGCTGCATAATATTCCATTGTATATATATACCACATCTTCTTTATCCATTCATCTGTCGATGGACATCTTGGCTCTTTCCACAGTTTGGCTATTGTGGACATTGCTGTCAAAGCTCATATTCTTAACGGTGACATTTATCACGTTTTGTGGTGATTGTTCATGTAATTTTCTTTTCTTTGCTAGACAGTAAGCTCTTTGTTTCCACCAGCCCCTCATCCTTTCCAAAGCAACTACTAAATTATGTGCGGTCTCCCTCTCTCCAAAACCCATTCATGCCCACAACTTTCTTAACTTTTGACTCCTCAGTTTCACCTCAACCAGTAACATCTTTCTCTGTGTTCTCCATTTCAAGGTCAGTTTAATCAATAGTGCCCTTGCTGACAACTAGATATGCTCTCATCCTTCTGACCATGTACCATACTGTGTCAGTCAGGAGTTTTGATTGCAAGTGATAGAAAGCATCTCTGATAATTGTAACCAGAAAGGGCATAGACTGGAAAGATATGAAGGGCTCAGAGAATTGATGCGATCAAGAATATACTTAGAAAATTAGAAGGGACCAAGGATCCTATTACTCTCACTGCAGTGCCACCAATCCTCACCTCCCTGCCTTATGTGTTCAGGATTCAAAATCCTAGAGTCTGATTGGCTGAGCATAGGGCCCAGTGCCTATTTTCTAGGATGGCAAAATATGGGATGAACCAGGATCTGGGTTCTTTTAGCTTCTGTGATGGAAAATGGTAGTGGAAGGCACTGTGAATCACCCATGCCCAAGACCACATACACACAGGTAGAAGGATATTTCCTCACAGATTAAGAGAATGGATGCTTGGCAGCAAAAAAACATATTTGTCCACTGCACATTTTAGTTGTTACCTGTGATCACCTCCACCAAACTGTCATTTCCCAATTCCATTTTCACAAGATCAGAAAGGCTCTCAGAATTCAGCCCAGATTCACTAATATACCAGGTGATCTCACTTAAGCTTCCTTGTGTTGAGTCCTTTGTGTCCTTTTGATTCCTATTCTATATGTGCTATGGAGACCTGCCTGGTTCCCCAGGCTGAACACAGGCCTTCAAAATTGAGGGTAGAGAATGCCTTTGGGCTATCACAGTTATCCCATCTTATTTACACTTTCAGAAATGGCTTGGTATCTGCCTACATTGGACCAGTAGTCTTTACTTCTCTGCACTCTTATGATGATTATTTCCACTCCCCTGACTTTGTGGTTCCAGACCTAGTTCATGACTCTTATGTAGCTTCACTCTGGCCAACCAGATCTCCTGGGATTCTGTATCCAAACCCATCTGCACCATATCTTAAGCCTATACATTGTCATTGCTGGCTCAATCCTTTTGGAGTTCCCAAACTCATGTTGATGGTGATAGGAGAAATTGATTTAATATGACCCTTGTAACTAGTTAGAGGCCCAAGATCAGTCATGTTTTTAAGTCCCAGTCATCTCTCACTCTCTCCCAAATTCTAATAAATGGCCTACTCTACCTCTTCCTCAAGAACTAATCTTCAGAATGAATCTCAATTCTAGTGTAAAGCTTTTGACTTGCTCCCTTTGTGCCAGTTCTGTTTGGTAATACCTCAGTGGTTTACAGGACTGTGAACTTGTCTTGTGTTAGATCCTGACATTGACCTTGAGCCCTGCTGTATGTGATATATTTCTCTGGTGCCACCTGCTTGTTTGTTGATGCCAAAAGCCAAGCATACTTTTTTTTTTTTTAATAGTCAGCCAATATTTATTTATTTATTTATTTATTATTTTATTATTTTATTATGTTGTTAATCACCATACATTACGTCATTAGTTTTTGATGTAGTGTTCCATGATTCATTGTTTGTGTATAACATACAGTGCTCCATGCAGTATGTGCCCTCTTTAATACCCATCACCAGGCTAACCCATCCCCCGGCCTCCCCCAGAACCCTAAGTTTGTTTCTCAGAGTCTGTAGTCTTTCATGGTCCATCTCGCCCTCCGATTCCCCCCTCTTCATTTTTCCCTTCCTACTATCATCTTTTTTTTTTTTTTTTAACATAAAATGTGTTATGTTTCAGAGGTACAGGTCTGTGATTCAACAGTTTTATACAATTGACAGTGCTCACCATAGCACATACCCTCCCCAATGTCTATCACCCAGCTCCCCCATCCCTCCCACCCCCCACCACTGCAGCAACCCTCAGTTTGTTTCCTGAGATTAAAAATTCCTCATATCAGTGAGATCATATGATACATGTCTTTCTCTGATTGACTTATTTCACTTAGCATAATACCCTCTAGTTCCATCCATGTCGTTGCAAATGGCAAGATTTCGTTTTTTTGTTTTGTTTTTGTTTTTGATGGTTGCATAATATTCCATTGAATGTATGTGTGTATGTATGTGTGTCTGTGTATATATATATATATATATATATATACACATCACATCTCCTTTATCCATTCATCTTTCGATGGACATCTTGGCTCTTTCCATAGTTTGGCTATTGTGGACATTGCTGCTATAAACATTGAGGTGCACATACCCCTTCAGAACACTACATTTGTATCTTTGGGGTAAATACCCAGTAGTGCATTTGCTGGGTCATATGGTAGCTCTATTTTCAACTTTTTGAGGAACCTCTATACTGTTTTCCAGAGTGGCTGCACCAGCTTGCATTCCCACCAACAGTGTAGGAGGGTTCCCCTTTCTCCGCATCCCCGCCAACATCTGTCGTTTCCTGACTTGCTAATTTTAGCCATTCTGATTGGTGTGAGGTGGTTTCTAACTGAAGTTTTGATTTGGATTTCCCTGATGCTGAGAGATGTTGAGCACTTTTTCATGTGTCTGTTGGCCATTTGGATGTCTTCTTTGGAAAAATGTCTGTTCATGTCTTCTGCCCATTTCTTGATTGGATCATTTGTTCTTTGGGTGTTGAGTTTGATGAGTTCTTTATAGATTTTGGATACTAGCCCTTTATCTGATATGTCATTTGCAAATATCTTCTCTCGTTCTTTCGGTTGTCTTTTGGTTTTGTGGACTGTTTTTTTTGCTGTGCAAAAGCTTTTTATCTTGGTTAAGTCCCAATAGTTCATTTTTGCCCTTGCTTCCCTGGCCTTTGGCGATGTTTCTAGGAAGAAGTTGCTTTGGCTGAGGTCAAAGAGGTTGCTGCCTGTGTTCTCCTTTAGGATTTTGATGGACTCCTGTCTCACATTGAGGTCTTTCAACCATTTGGAGTCTATTTTTGTGTGTGGTGTAAGGAAATGGTCCAGTTTCATTCTTCTGCATGTGGCTGTCCAATTTTCCCAACACCATTTGTTGAAGAGACTGTCTTTGTTCCATTGGAATTCTTTCCTGCTTTGTCAAAGATGAGTTGACCATAGAGTTGAGGGTCCATTTCTGGGCTCTCTGTTCTATTCCATTGATCTATGTGTCTGTTTTTGTGCCAGTACCATGCTGTCTTGATGATGACAGCTTTGTAATAGAGCTTGAAGTCTGGCATTGTGATGCCACCAGCTTTGCTTTTCTTTTTCAACATTCCTCTGGCTATTCGGGGTCTTTTCTGGTTCCATACAAATTTTAGGATTATTTGTTCCATTTCTTTGAAAAAAGTGGATGGTATTTTGATAGGGATTGCATTGAATGTGTAGATTGCTCTAGGTAGCATTGACATCTTCACAATATTTGTTCTTCCAATCCATGAGCATGGAACGTTTTTCCTTTCTTTATGTCTTCCTCAATTTCCTTCATGAGTCTTATAGTTTTCTGAGTACAGATCCTTTGCCTCTTTGGTTAGATTTATTCCTAGGTATCTTATGGTTTTGGGCGCAATTGTAAATGGGCTTGACTCCTTAATTTCTCTTTCTTCTGTCTTATTGTTGGTGTATAGAAATGCCACTGAGTTCTGTGCAATGATTTCATATCCTGCCACTTGACTGAATTCCTGTATGAGTTCTAGCAGTTTTGGGGTGGAGTCTTTTGGGTTTTGCACATAAAGTATCATATCATCTGCAAAGAGTGAGAGTTTGACTTCTTCTTTGCTGATTTGGATGCCTTTGATTTCTTTTTGTTGTCTGATTGCTGTGGCTAGAACTTCTAATACTATGTTGAATAGCAATGGTGATAGTGGACATCCCTGCCATGTTCATGACCACAGGGAGAAAGCTCTCAGTTTTTCCCCATTGAGAATGATATCTGCTGTGGATTTTTCATAGATGGCTTTTATGATATTGAGGTATGTACCCTTTATCCCTACGCTGTGAAGAGTTTTGATCAAGAAAGGATTCTGTACTTTGTCAAATGCTTTTTCTGCATCTATTGAGAGCATCATATGGTTCTTGTTCTTTTATTAATGTATCACATTGATTGATTTGTGGATGTTGAACCAACCTTGCAGCCCAGGGATAAATTCCACTTGGTTGTGGTGAAGAATCCTTTTAATGTACTGTTGGATCCTATTGGCTAGTATTTTGGTGAGAGTTTTTGCATCCATGTTCATCAAGGATATTGGTCTGTAATTCTCCTTTTTGAAGGGGTCATTGTCTGGTTTTTGGATCAAGGTAATGGTGGCCTCATAAAACGAGTTTAGAAGTTTTCCTTCCATTTCTATTTTTTTGGAACACTTTCAGAAGAATAGGTATTAATTCTTCTTGGAATGTTTGGTAGAATTCCCCTGGGAAGCCATCTGGCCCTGGGCTTTTGTTTGTTGGGAGATTTTTGATGACTGCTTCAATTTCCTTAGTGGTTATAGGTCTGTTCAGGTTTTCTATTTCTTCCTGGTTCAGTTTTGGTAGTTTACATTGTCTCTAGGAATCCGTTCATTTCTTCCAGGATTATCTAATTTGTTGGCATATAGTTGCTCATAATATGTTCTTATAATTGTTTGCATTTTTTTCGTGTTGGTTATTATCTCTCATCTTTCATTCATGACTTTATGTATTTGTGTCATTTCTGTTTTCTTTTTGATAAGTCTGGCCAGGGGGTTATCAATCTTATTAATTCTTTCACAGCTCCTAGTTTCATTGATCTGTTCTACTGTTCTTTTGGTTTCTATTTCATTGATTTCTGCTCTGATCTTTATTATTTCTCTTCTCCTGCTGGGTTTAGGCTTTATTTGCTGCTCTTTCTCCAGCTCCTTTAGGTATAGGGTTAGGTTGTGTACTTGAGACCTTTCTTGTTTCTTGAGAAAGGCTTGTATTGCTATATACTTTCCTCTTAGGACTGCCTTTGCTGCATCCCAAGGATTTTGAACAGTTGTGTTTTCATTTTCATTGGTTTCCATGAATTTTTTAAATTCTTCTTTAATTTCCTGGTTGACCCATTCATTCTTTAGTAGGATGCTCTTTAGCCTCCATGTATTTGAGTTCTTTCCGACTTTCCTCTTGTGATTGAGTTCTAGTTTCAAAGCATTGTGGTCTGAAAATAGGCAGGGAATGATCCCAATGTTTTGGTACCAGTTGAGACCTGATTTGTGACTTAGGATGTGATCTATTCTGGAGAATGTTCCATGGGCAGTAGAGAAGAATGTGTATTCTGTTGCTTTGGGATGGAATGTTCTGAATATGTCTGTGAAGTCCATTTGGTCCAGTGTGTCATTTAAAGTCTTTATTTCCTTGTTGATCTTTTGCTTAGATGATCTGTCCATTTCAGTGAGGGGGGTGTTAAAATCCTCCACTATTACTGTATTGTTGTCAATGTGTTTCTTTGCTTTTGTTATTAACTGGGTTATATAATCGGGTGCTCCCATCTTAGGGGCATAGATATTTACAATTTTTAGATCTTCTTGTTGGATAGACCCTTTAAGTAGGATATAGTGTCCTTTGTCATCTCTTATTACAGTCTTTGGTTCAAAATCTAATTTGTCTGACATAAGGATTGCCACCCCAGCTTTCTTTTGGTGTCCATTAGCATAGTAAATGTTTTCTACCCCCTCACGTTCAATCTGGAGGTGTCTTTGGGTCTAAAATGAGTCTCTTGCAGACAGCATATTGATGGGTCTTGTTTTTTTATCCAACCTGATAACCTGTGTCTTTTGATTGGGGCATTTAGCCCATTTACATTCAGGGTAACTATTGAAAGATATGAATTTAGTGCCATTGTATTGCCTGTAAGGTGACTGTTACTGTATATTGTCTGTGTTCCTTTCTGGTCTATGTTACTTTTAGGCTCTCTCTTTGCTTTCAGTATTTCTTGTAGGGCTGGTTTCGTGTTTGCAGATTCCTTTAGTTTTTGTTTGTCCTGGAAGCTTTTTATCTCTCCTCCTATTTTCAATGACAGCGTAGCTGGATATAGTATTCTTGGCTGCATATTTTTCTCATTTAGTGCTCTGAATATATCCTGCCAGTCCTTTCTTGCCTGAAAGGTCTGTGGATAGGTCTGTTGCCAATCTAATGTTTCTACCATTGTAGGTTACATATCTCTTCTTCTGAGCTGCTTTCCGGATTTTCTCCAGAGACTTGTAAGTTTTACTATTAAATGTCGGGGTGTTGACCTATTTTTATTGATTTGAGAGGGGTTTTCTGTGCCTCCTGCATTTTGATGCCTATTTCCTTCCCCAAATTAGGGAAGTTCTCTGCTATAATTTGCTCCAATATACCTTCTGCCCCTCTCTCTTTCTTCTTCTTCTGGGATCCCAATTATTCTAATATTGTTTCATCTTATGGTATCACTTATCTCTCGAATTCTGCCCTTGTGATCTAGTAGTTATCTCTCTTTTTCTCAGCTTCTTTATTTTCCATCATTTGGTCTTCTATATCACTGATTCACTCTTCTGCCTCATTTATCCTAGCAGTTAGAGCCTCCATTTTTTATTGCACCTTATTAATAGCGTTTTTGATTTTGACTTGGTTAGATTTTCTTTTATTTCTCCAGAATGGGTTTCTCTAGTATCTTCCATGCTTTTTTCAAGCCCAGCTAGTATCTTTATATTTGTCACTGTGAACTCTAGTTCCGACATCTTACTAATGTCCGTATTGATTAGGTCCCTGGCAGTCGGTACTGCCTCTTGTTCTTTTTGAGGTGACTTTTTCCGTGTTGTCATTTTGTCCAGAGGAGAATAGATGAGTGCAATAAAAAAAATGCTAAGAAGGTAACAACGACCCCAGAAAAATACACACTAAACAAATCAGAAGAGACCTGAAACTGGGGGAAAAGAAAGGGAAAGAAAGGAAAAGGAAAAGAAAAAGATCAAACAACAAACAAACAAACACACAAAAAAACCCAGAATATGATCAAATATGATCAGGCTGGTGTGTATAGATCAGTGCCACACACTAGATTTTGGGGGCGAATTTTGGTCTGTTAGACAAACCTGCCTCCCAAATTTTTAAAGAAAGAAAAAGTTACATATGTATAAAAGTAAGGTTAAATATGATGAAGGGATGGAATATGATTGTAAAGATGAAAATTATAAAAGAATTTATAAAAGGAATTGATAAGAAGTTGGTTGAAAAAAGAAAGGAGAGAAATTAAAAAAAAAAGGAGAGAATGTGATCATGCAGGAGACTAGAACAAAGCCATACACTAGAGATTTAGGGTATATTTTGGTCTGTTAGAATAATCTGTATCCCAAAATTTTAAAGAGAGAACAACTTCTTTATAGGTTACTAAGGTTAACCAGTATGAAGGGACATAATATGACTCTAAAAATGAAAAATAAAGATTTTTTAAAAAAAGGATTGATAAGATGTTGGTTGAAAAAGGGAAAAAGAAAAATTCAAAAAAAAAAAAAAGAAAAAAAAGAAAATTAAAAAAATTAACTTTGAAAGACTAAAGAATCATGGTAAAAAAGCCGTGAATTCTATGTGTAGTATTCCCCTAGCGCTGGAGTTCTGTCGTTCTCATTGATGGGTAAACTTGGTCTTGGTTGGATGTTCTTGCTGATCTTCTGGGGTAGGGGTCTGTTGCCATGGTTCCTAAATGTCTTTGCCGGAGGCGGTATTGCCCTGCCCTTGCCGGGTCCAGGGTACGTAATCTGCTCGGGTTTGCTCTTGGGAGCTTTTGTTTCAAGCTTTCCGTACAGCTTTGGAGGACGAGAGTGAAAATGGCAGCCTCCCAGTCTCCATCCTGGAGGAGCCGGAACTTGGGCCCCACTCCTCAGTGCACCCCCAGAGAAAAGCAGTCAATCACTCCCGTCTCCCCGGTCTCTGGCCTCACTCCGGGCTCACCCGGCCTGTGACTGAGCGTTTCTATCTCTGGCACCTGACCCCGTGTGGAGTCTCCAAACCCCACAGATCCCTGCGGTGTGCTCCCGTGCCGCTCCTCCCGGGGAGGAAGGGGATTCTTCCGGATCTTCCGCTTGTTGGGTCCCTGCTGGAGGAGCAGTGGCCCAACTGTGCTGCAGATCACAGTTTATGGCAACCCCGAGCTGAGAGCCTGTGCCTCAGCTTGGTCTCTGCAGCTGGCTTCTCCGCTCCAACACCTGGGAGCTCTGCCACACTCAGGCACCCCGGTCTTTCTGTGACCCCGAGGGTCCTGAGACCTCACTGTCCCGCAAGGGTTCCACCCCCCGCTTAGCCACTGGAGCGACGTCCCTCAGCGGAGCTGACTTCTAAAAGTTCCGATTTTGTGCTCCACTGCTCTATAACTTGCCGTAAGTGGCCGATGGAGGCCCCCTCCCCCACCATCTATCCTCCTGAATATCGCCTCGGATTCCCTTCTCCGCACGTCTACCTTCCAGAAAATGGTCGCTTTTCTGTTCAAGCATACTTTTAAAATGGTCTAGGAGGAAAATAGTTGCAGTTGTGGATGGCTTGATAAAAATATAGCCAAACATCCTGGGATGTTGTGAAATAACAGAGTACTCTGAACTTCACTAGTTAGAACTCTGATCCCTATCTCCTTTTCTGTTTTCTTTGAAGCTCCTCTTCTAGTCTTCACTATTCAGCTTGGTCTTTACCTTGGTGCTGAGCATTTCTCTCATATATGCTGGGATCTGATGTAACACTCCTCTGGGTTTTATTTTCCTTCTTTTCTCTACTACTCTGCCATAGGATGCACTTGGAAATGCCTTTGCCTTCCCTGTCAGTGTTCTTCATTAGTCTGTCTGGGAGAAACCAGCCCAATCACAGTGGAAGGTTTTATGTCATGTGTCCCTCATATATCTGCCCTGTTTTGCTGAATACAAGGACATCTGATATAGACCATGATCCAAGAAAGGACACTTTTGCATATTAGCTCTTCCAAACCTTCTCCACTTTCCTTAAGTTTCTCACATTAGCAGTCCTCTTTTGCTCTCAGCAAATGGCCTTGCTTTGTGCTTTTCTGAGATTATGGGAGCCATCTGTCAGTTTCTCCTTCTCCACCTGCTCCCTCAAAGTTTTTGCCTTTATCCTTCTCCTATCTTTGGATGAGGAGTTACCCTTTGCTAAGCTCACTCCTGGCCCCAGTAGGTACTGCTAGTTTCCTTCTTCTCTTTCAGAATGATGTTCTATCTGCTTTTCCTGGGCATTTTCAGTCTCTCTTCCTCTTTTTGGGTAAATTCCCATCTGCCTTTAAACAAGCTTGATCTAGTGCTTCCAAAAGAATGGTCCCCTGTTCTCTCCTTGCCAAACTTCTTGAATATGTGGGATCCACCCACAGACTGAGTTTCCTCACTACTATGTCCCTCCAAATGCCCTGCATTCTGGCTTCTATTGTCACCATGTTTGGAAGTTCCTCTCTGAGTTCACTGTTAACCTCCTAACTGCCAAGCATAAAGGCACAGTCTCAGATTTTATATCTTTTATCAACAACACTGGTACTGTTAAAAGTTGACCCCATCTTTCCTAATTGAAATTATTATTATATTTTTTTCTTATGTTCAGTTTTTGGTGTAGTGTTCAATGATTCATTAGTTGCATATAACATGCAGTGCTCATCACAACACATGCCCTCCTTGATGCTAATCACCTCACTACCCCATCCCACCCCCCAACTCCCTTCGGTAACCCTCAGTTTGTTTCCTGGAGTTTAGAGTCTCTCATGGTTTGTCTCCCTCTCTGATTTTTGCCCACTCAGTTTTCCTTCCCTTCCCGTATGGTCCTCCTTGCTATTCCTTATGTTCCAAATATGAGTGAAACCATATAATTGTCTTTCTCTGTTTGACTTATTTCACTTAGCATAATCCCCTCCAGTTTCATCCATGTTGAAGCAAAATGTAGGTATTCATCCTTTCTGATGGTTGAGTAATATTCCATTGTATATATGAACCATATCTTCTTTATCCATTCATCTGTTGAAGGACATCTCATCTCCTCCCACAGTTTGGCTATTGTTGACATTGCTGCTATGTACATTGGGATGCATGTGCCCCTTCTTTTCACTACCTCTGTATTTTTGGGTAAACATCTAATAGTGCAATTGCTGGGTTGTATGGTAGCTCTATTTTTAATGTCTTGAGGAACCTCCATACTGTTTTCCAGAGTGGCTGTACCAGCTTGCATTCCCGCCAACAGTGTAAGAGGGTTCTCCTTTCTCCACATCCTCACCAACATTTGTTGTTTCCTGTCTTGTTAATTTTTGCCATTCTAACTGGTGTAAGGTGGTATCTCATTGTGGTTTTGATTTGTATTTACCTCATGGCTAGTGATGTTGAGCATTTTTTCATGTGTCTGTTAGCCATTTGTATGTCTTCTTTGGAGAAGTGTCTGTTCATATCTTGTGCCCATTTCTAGACTGGATTATTTGTTTTTTGGATGTTGAGTTTGAGAAGTTCTTTATAGATCTTGGATACCAGCACTTTATCTGAAATGTCATTTGCAAATATCTTCTCCCCTTCTGTGGGTTGCCTGTTAGTTTTGTTGACTGTTTCCTTTGCTGTGCAGAAGCTTTTTATCTTGACAAGGTCCCAAAAGTTCATTTCTGCTTTTTTTCCCTTGCCTTTGGAGACGTGTCTTGAAAGAAGTTGCTCTGGCTGATGTCGAAGAAGTTACTGCCCATGTTCTCCTCTAGGATTTTGATGGATTCCTGTCTCACACTGAGGTCTTTCATCCATTTTGAGTTTATCTTTGTGTATGGTGTAAGGGAATGGTCCAGTTTCATTCTTCTGCTTGTGGCTCTCTGGTTTTCCTAGCACCATTTACTGACGAGAGAGTTTTCTTTCCATTGGATATTCTTTCCTCATTTGTCAAAGATTAGTTGACCATAGAGTTGAGGGTCCATTTCTGGGCTCTCTATTCTGTTCCATTGTTCTATGTGTCTGTTTTTGTGCCAATACCATGCTGTCTTGATGATCACAGCTTTGTAATATAGCTTGAAGTCCGGCATTGTGATGCCCCCAGCTTTGCTTTTCTTTTTCAACATTCTCCTGGCAATTCAGGGTCTTTTGTCATTAGGATTGTTTGTTCCAGCTCTGTGAAAAATGTCAATGGTATTTCAATAGGGATTGCATTGAAAGTGTAGATTGTGCTGGGCAGCATAGACATTTTAACAATGTTTATTCTTTCAATCTATGAACATGGAATGTTTTTCCATCTCTTTGTGTCTTCCTCAATTTCTTTCATGTAAGTGTTCTGTGGTTTCTAGAGTATAGATCCTTTACGTCTTTGGTTAGGTTTGTTCCTAGGTATCGTACGGTTTTTTTGTGCTATTGTAAATTGAATCGATTCCTTAATTTCTCTTTCTTCAGTTAAACTGTTCGTGTATAGAAGTGCAACTGATTTCTGTGCATTGATTTTTGTATCCTGACATGTTGCTGAATTGCTATATGAGTTCTAGTAATTTGAGGGTTGAGTCTTTTGGGTTTTCCACATAAAGTATCATGTCATCTGTGAAGAGAGAGAGTTTGACTTCTTCTTTGCTAATTTGAATGCCTTTTATTTCTTTTTGTTGTCTGATTGCTGAGGCTAGGATTTCTAGTACTGTGTTGACCACCTTATTTTTGTTGAATATTTAAATGCTGTTTAGATTTTCCTATGTTCTTTTATCTCTCTTCTTGCCAGCTAGATGTTATGTTCCTTAAGGCTGGGAGCACTGTTATAGATAGATATACATTATTGTTTCAGGAGCACCTAGCACCATGCTAATAGGTGTCTAATAAATATTTTCCAAAGGAATAATAACACTATTCTGAGTGAATTATTCACTCATTCAGTCATTTATTTATTTATTAACAAATGCTTAATATGTACCCACTATATACAGAGTGTTATATGCTGTGATGTAACAACTCATAAGGCAAGCATAAGTCCTGCTTTCAGAAAACTTATAGTCCAGTGAGGAGTGTATACACATAATACACAATTATAATACAGAATGGTAAGTGTTCTGATGGGTAAGTACTTAATTGGAGGAGTGGGAGTCAGGGAAAGTTTCCTGGAAGAAATAATGTATAAACTAAGAGTTAGGAGGGCCAAAGGAGGGAAGAGGAAGCAAGTGTTCCTGGAAAAGAGAACAACATGTTCAGAGGCTAGAGCACATGATATTTTCAAGGAACTTACTGAAGGGAAATTGGAGCCATGGAGTATAGTGTGTGAGGAAGATGAAGCAAATAAGTGTGTGGGTTGTGTCTAAATTAAAACTGGCATTTTACTTCCTTCCCCATTTTTAAGTATTTTACCACTGTTTACTATTTAATCTTTACAACCTTTTGAGTAGTAGGTGGCAGCTGTTTTATAGATGGAGAAACTGAGTTTTGTAGAACTGAAACTCACTAAGTCAATAGGAAGTCTGAAAATATCATCAGTTCTTGATGCAGCTTCTTTTTTTAACTGACCACCTAAGTAACAAGAACAAACAGAGTAAAATATGAAATCATAATTAAAACCCAACAAAGAGCTGAAGATGCAAAGAAACCTGTGTGAGTTATATTTGAGAATAAAAGAGACGATGGTTGTGTTCCTCACCGGGAGAACAGTGGGAAAGTGAGGAATCCACCATAGACAGGTATAAAGAGAAACCAAGCTGACTGTCCATGGATTTTAATGACCACATGGGTGCTGGTGCAATGGTATCCTCAGTCACAGAATGTGTTAGTACCTACCTGCTAACTCCATCTTGAATCTTCAATAAAAACACAGAAAAAGAATTTCAAAGGTGGCAACTGGGCAAGAGAGCTGAGGGAAATTTCCATGATAAACATAGGGTCTTTCCTAAGTGAAAGGCAAGGACCTTCTCCAAGTGCAATAAAGTGGCCTGATGAATGCTGGGGGAGGGCATCTGAACTGAACAAATCCTCCACCTAGATGTATGGGGCCTTTCCTGAGTGCAAAGTAATGGCCCACTGAAGACTGTCACCAGGGTAAGAGAATTTATGGAAATCTCTCTAAGCCTCACTGAATCTATCACTGGCTCTTCCCCAGATGCACTGAAGATGCTCCCTGAAAGCTGGGGGAAGAGCAACATAGGTAGAAAAAAATCCCTCCTAGGCACTTCAGGTCTTTACCATTGCTATAGTTCTCTAAAAACTGGAGACGACATCAGAGTGCAGAGTGATCTCCTGAAGTACAGAAAGTTAAAAGTGGGCCTAAAAACAAAAGAGAACTCCCCAGTGACCCAAAAGCTCATGGTTAGGCTGCAAAGCAGAGGTCTCTCATTGTTCTGAAAGTTGGTGACTGGGATACAAAGTGTAAAAAAAAAACCTCCACAGTCTCCCTAGTGTTCTGATCCCAAGCTGTGCTGAAGGAAAAGTTCTGATCCTGCTCTCAAAATATTTAAATTCAATTGTAAACTAAATCTAAGTAAAACTGCAACAAAGCCCAGTTTAATACAGATTAGATGGAAACAGACCCTTACAGTAGTGGCCTGACAGAAGAAGGGATGCAATGTTTTCTGGGAACAAATATTTACTTATCAATCTTTTTTTTTTTTTTTACACACATTGTCTGGCATAGTAAAAAATTATGGGTCAGTGGAAGAAGCAAGAACATAAGACACATAATCAAAAGAAAAAGAATCAATAGAAACAGACCCTCAGATGGCCAAAATGTTGAAATTATCAAAGAACTTTAAAATGACTATAATAAATACATTAAAGGACCTAGTAAAACAAAGGTGAACAGCATGCAGAAATAAATGGGGTATTTCAAGGAGCAAAGGAATCTGTAAAAAAGAATCAAGTGGACATGCTAGAAATAAAAAATAATAAAATATAAGAAATGAAGAATTTATTCAGTCAGCATTTCAATTATCTATTGCTGCATTACAGGGTGCCACAAGCAGGAGCTTGAAAGAATAACAACTTAAAGTTTTCTTATTCTGCTGCCTGGGCTGGGCTCAGTTGGGTAGTTCTTCTGTTCCACGTGGTGTCTGCTAGACCTCAAATTTCCAAGAGGGTTTCTTTACTAATATATTTGGTGCTCAAAACTGCAGTTCTTTCACCAATGTAGTTTTCCAGAAGAGTTAGTAGCTGACTGGTCATCCTTCTCTCATTCTGTCAGGCCTCTCCAAGTTGCTGACTTTGGCTTTCTCATGGAATGAGGGTCCTCGAATAATTGGGTTTTTAGTATATGGTGCCTGATTTCCAAGACAGAAGATGTGGAAGCCACAAGTTCTCTTAAGGTCTGGACTCATAAGTCCTAAAACATAATTTCTGATGCATTCTTCTGTTCAGAGCAAGTCTCAAGTTCAGCCTAGATGTCACCACTTAGTATGTGGAGTAGCATGTGTGTACAGGAGAGGAAGAATTGATGGTGCCCATCTTAGAGACCATCTATCACACTCTTCCCTCTGACCACAATAATTCACTTCCCTCCCATGTGAAAACTACACCACAACCTCCCTTCCAAGGTCACCAAAGTCTCTTCCAATTATGGCATCAGGCTGAACTCCAGCATCTCATGATCTGCATCAAGTCCAGATGTGGATTAGGCTTCTCAAGTGTACTTCTTCTCAATCTGAAGAAAAAGTTACTGCCCCCCCACCAACACCCATATCCAACATAAAACAATAAGACAGTGATAGAATAACTGCAGTAGTCACTCCTATTTAAAAAGAGGGAAATTCATGTATTGCAATGAGCACTGGGTGTTATGTGCAAATAATTAATCATGGAACACTACATCAAAAACTAATGAAGTACTGTATGATGACTAACATAACCTAATAAAAAAAATAATAAAAAATAAAAAGAGGGAAATGGAAGGCATATGGCAGTCAGTGGCCCACAGCAATTATAAAATCCAGTTGGGCCTATGTCCACAGTATCCCAGACCATGGGATAGTCCATGATAAAGGCACAGTTCTGGTCTTTGGTATTGGTCTTCTTCAGCTTTTGGCTCTGTCCTCTGGGATTTGGGCTGTGATCTCTGAGGTATCCTTAGGAAATGGTTTAATTTTTCAAGTGAGTTAGTTTTCTTAGCCTTTTGTATGTCCATAGAAGTTTTCTTTCTTTCTATGCATTTTAATCTGAACTTGTATTGCCTTTTATAAAATTATCTTTTAAAACTTTGTAAGTATTCTATGAATCTTACCGGGGGTTCACTTCATTTTAGAAAGGCACCTACAAATCTCTTTGAGTAGATCTCTTTCCAGTTTGAGCTGCAAGTTGGGTGCTTTGGTAAGATGCCTGAAAGATCCTTAGAAGGGTTTTTGTTTACTTGAGAGCATGTCATAAATCCTTTTGAGACAATGTCATAAATCCTTTTGAACTCTTTTTTTTTTTTAAAGATTTTATTTATTTGCGAGAGAGAGAATGAGAGACAGAGAGCATGAGAGGGAGGAGGGTCAGAGGGAGAAGCAGACTCCCTGCCGAGCAGGGAGCCCGATGCGGGACTTGATCCTGGGACTCCAGGATCATGACCTGAGCCGAAGGCAGTCGCTTAACCAACTGAGCCACCCAGGCGCCCAGTAAATATATTTTTAAAAAGCTAATGGTCATGTCAAAAGAACAATGAAGCCAATTTGTAGAGCTTACATTGGGAAAGTTGATCATTAACCACATTTAATTGAAACACATGAAACATACAAGAACCCATGACTTCAAACTGTTAATACAAAAATGGTCACTATTGGGCCTTTCTAGGGCACAATTCATTACTCTGAAGATTGGTTAAAAAATGGGTAAGAGTTAAGCCATTATCTTGCCTTTGCTGTAGGAATTGTATTCAGGAAAATCAATGACTGATAAAGACAGGTTCTTCTTTACAGAATTCCAATTAATGGAACTGAAAATTCCCATTTGCAACCTCTAATGAGACAATGGGTCATCAATTGATCAAGTGATGCACAATTTGTAGGTGAAAGATTGATGAAGAATATTATAATAGAGTGATCCACTGACCCCATTGTTTAATCTTAGCATCACTAAAAATGGGGCTCCAAATACCATGTACCTTATGATATGATGCAATAAAAAATATACAGTGCCATCTATGAATGCTTTTCACTTTAAAAAAACCCTGAACTTGAATCTCATCAAACTTTCAGCTTTAACCTCCAGTTTACAAGAAATATGGAGGATAGAAGAACAAGTTCAATTACACCATGAGGAAGCGATCAACCAAATTTGGAATATAGGACTTTTTAGAGAAGAACAAATGACCCAGTTTTACTAACCATTCTGGGAAAAAGGATGAGAGTATTATAAGATAAAACCTACCAACCAAATGCAATGTGTGCACCTTGTTTAGATGCTGAATAGAACAACCAGTTGTAAACTGACAACTTTGAGACAATCCAGGAAATTTGAAATGTTTACGTGTTTGATGGTAATAAACACGTGTCAATTTTTTTAGGTTTAATAATGGCGTAGTGGTTATATAGGCATAGATAGATAGGTGATGTTCTTATCAGTCAGAAATCCATACCAAATAATTTTGGGGTAGAATGCCATGATGTCTTGGTTTTGCTTCAAAATATTCTAGGAAAAACGAAAACAACCAATTTGGGGAGATAGATAGAACAAGATTGGTAAAATATTGATTGTTACTAAAGGAAAATGTGTGTGGGAGTTCATTATATTATTCTCTCTGACTTTGTGTTTAAACACAATAAAAAGTTTTCCAAAAATTGCATATCTTTTTCTTGAAGAAGACAATACAATCCAAAAACAAAGATTAGGACTATGCTCCCACTTTGCCTGAGTTTTAAGCCATAGTAAAAGTAATTTGGAGAGCCATCAGCACATCCCACAGCAGGAAGGAACTGTGACACGTGGAGGCTCTGCTTGGGAACACAGAAATATTTTGAGCGGCAGCTTTGAGGAGCTGAGATCGAATTGAATTAAAAGACATGGCCTGCATGCAAACAGTTGGATCATGTCAGTGAGGACTTTATGTTCCTTTTGTGCTTCTGGCCTGCCAGTCCCCTCTTTGTGCCAACAGCTCTGTCTTACAAGCTGGAGACCGATTCTTCATTCAGTGAGTTAATTTTAAATGAAATGAAAACCCAAGTCATAATGTTTGGTTCACTACACAGGCAACAGGCACTGTCTGCCTCATTAATGATTAATACAGCAGCTGGTAATGTCTTGCAGCTGGTTGACCAGTTTAATGATGCCAAAATTTGGCTACATCCTCCTCCTGCTCTGACCAATACAGAGATCAGCTTTCTCTACAGTGGCTCAAGCTTGGTGCTCGGTGGATACCTCACCTACCAATCTACATGGATTATCAAGAAGAAGTAGTATTTCTTGTACTGGGACCAACTCAGGTGCAGAGGCTCTAATGTTTTTGCTGGGCCAGACACAAAGAATGCATGACCCAGAATGCATTTATCTGATGTTGGAAGAAACAGGATGTTAGCTACCCTAAGAGGCAAGGCTGAGTTTCAGAAAGAGTTAATGGTCACTCTTACTAGATTCTGTCTCTGGAAGAAGGTCTAGGAGGTCTCAGGCAAGAAAAGAATTAGGAAATTATTGTTCCAAGAGGTGCATATGGGGTCCAGAATTGAAGGTTAAAGAACAGGTTGGGGCAGGCAGAAGTTTTGAAATGTAGGCTCCAGTAAGCTGCAACAAAGATGTAGCTTCCATAACTCTGTTATATGAATATCGAACTTACTCATATTTCTGCAAAGTCCCAGATCTGAGGAAACCTGAATCCAGAAGTGTGAATGGGGAAATGCTTTCGGCTGACTGTGGCCAATCATCGCATTGAAAGGCAGGCGATGAAGATGAACAGGTGGGCTTTGACATCACCATCCTGAACTGGGGATCTGTCTTATCATTCTCTGGAAGTAGGGACTAAGCTAGTTGTGCTTTCTGAACCTCTCACTGCCTATTCTGCCACAATTCACTAATTTCTTAGCTTCTCCTAGTATCACTGTTAGCTCTAGCATCTCTGATGATCTTGACCAGCTCCCCTTGGACCACTTTGCAGAGCAACTCATAATTTACAGCAGTGTGGCATAGCTTGCTAATAGAAGGTGCCATATCAGTGAGAACAGAGCTCCAACCTGGGTCCATCTTGTCCTGGCTGTTTGACTTTCTTGATACCCCTGATTAAGATATGCTGTCAATATTCTAGACTACAAAGACTGATTTTGAGTTAACTACTTGTACACTTAATTTGCTTTTACCTGATGCATGTTGTGACTGTGCTGTATGCCTGTTCCGTGACCTGGGCTATTTGTTTTTGAGCATTAGAGTTTGCAAGGACATGAGAAGAGAGTAGGGTTTTAGGGATCACATGTTCTACCATCCCTGCCCCAACCTCCTGCTCACACAGGCACACAGACATGTGCACACACGCATATGCAAGCCTCCGCACTCTTGTGTTGGAAGGAAGCCTCCCCAGTGCCAGAACAGACACTATTTCACTTAGAAGAAGTGTTTCATTTCTACCCTTCTGCAACCTTGTCACGGTAAGAAAAACGGAAGCTGTGACTTTTCAGTGCCATCTGGTAAGTTAGATTGAGCATCAGACTGGGGTGCGTATCTGTTGTGCTGAAACAGGCCTCTCTAGGATTGAGTAGCTGACATTCCCACGGGGCTGTCCAGGAAAGGGGGCATTTCTGAGTCCTGCCTCACTGAAAGGAGTGTCAGGAATTAGCCACCCCCCCCCCCCAAACCATCAGTGTTGCCTTTTGGATGCACTCATCCTCTTGAGTCATGCATGTGCTCACAGTCCCACACCACTTGCCTGGGGTCCTGGCAAAGCCCTAGTTCAGTTAATGAGGAGTTTAATAATCTCTGTGCATGCCAACGTGGGGCTAGAACATCTAGCTCCTTTTTATCCAACCGCAGGCAATTTTCCTTCATTTCCACAGTAGCACTAGTAGAACACAGCTGATTGCAAGTCCCTGCAGTGAAACCCACTATCAAAGTGAAAATTGAGGATGAAGAGAGCCTTCCTGTCTGCATCCTCCAGCAAGGCTGACTCCTCCCTCTATAAGCAGTCAGAGCTGAATAATAAAATGAACAAGTCTGCAGCCCAGGAGGAGCCCGCAGACTGCCAGTGAGGTTGGCAAGATGATAGTTTGTTTCCCTTCACTGGTCCAAGTGCCCTGGGGTTGGGGAAGGAGAGGAGTGGAGGCTGTGTCAAGCCAGGCTTCCCTCTCCATCACCGGCCCTTGGCACATTTGGGTGACTCTGCGAACTCTCTCCCTCAGATGTGCTTCTGTGTCCTTCCTCCAGCCGTGTCAGGGGCCAGTCCTGAAAGCTTAGAGCTTCTGCTTATGACAAGACACCGTCTGCTGGCAGAGGTGAAGCCTAGAGCCTAGTCTTTTCTGGGAGAGGAGCTTTAGATGGCGTGGTGGCTTTACAACGTGTGGACTCAGGCAGGCAGAACTAGGTTTCCCAGAGCTCCCTTTCCTGTATGTTTCTTGTGCAGGTAAGCTGCTGGCGAGGTTCGCGCAAGTGAAGGAGGGTGCCAGTGAAGCAGCAGCCCTTGGGTAGCTCCTGGACATCCATCAGTGAGAAGAAGCCACTGGGCCTGGGTTGTTCCACCTTCTTCTGGATTCCCAGCCTCCCTGACTCTAAGGCCAGATGTGTGTGTTTGGCTCCACGATAAAGGAGCCTGGCTCCAGGAGAGCCATGCCACTGAGGCCAGAGGCAAGAACTGACATGCCTTTCAGTCCATTCTGTGGCTTCTGAGCTCCTGCTCGTTCTTTCTTTCCCCCACTGTCCTGACTGCCTGCCCCGTGGTCTCCAAGCTGCAGCAGCGGCTGTACAGATGAAATCCTTTAGCCAGGTTTCACAATTGCATCAAGTCAAATCCTTGTAATAAATCTGTCTACCCATCTATCCATCCATTTGTGTGTCTGCCTGCCAGCCTGTCTGTGTATCTACCAGCTCTCCTAGTGGTTCTGCTTCTTTGAACCCTGACTGATACAGGTTGAAATAGAGATGTGAACCCCCATGAATTCCCTTAAGACTGCTGTCTAGGGACTTGAGGATAGCGTACTTGTGACTGGGCATACGCCAACGTGTTTTTCCATTTTCTGTTCTGGGAAATGGACCCCAAATCTCACATAGTCTGCACATATAAGAAGTCATGTTTGCTGGGTGAAAAATATATTAATATTGCAAAAACCTCTTCCAGGTACCTATCAGGTGTCCCCCTCGATGTACATATTTTCTCCTTTTTCATCCCTGTTCCTCCTTCATTTAAATCTCTGGGAAATTTGAGACTGTCTGGTCCTGAATCATCCTAATCCTAAAAGACCAATTTCTCTGCAGGAGCCAGGTGGGTGTGAGACTTCAAGGAAAGGGCTCAGCTGGGAAGTTAGTGCAGTAGACCCTGTCAGCAGCCCCTCCTGTGCGGGGCAGGCAGATGAAGGAGGGAGCATCATTTGCTTTCTCCTACTGCAGGTGGGAACATCACAGACCTGTCACTCAGTCCAAGATCAGAGAAAGTTCCCAACAAGAAGCCGGCTTGGTCCAACTGTTTCCCCTGGTCCCCTGCTGATTGCTGGGAGCTAGCTGGGAGAATGAAGGCTGACACTCCCTTCCCCTAGCCCAGGCAGCGGAAAAGGGGCCCCTTCTCTCCCATCACAGAAGGTAGAGGCTGGAAACATGGCTACCTCTGACTAATGTACCCTACGTCCCTTGTAGAGGATATGAAGTGTGTTTTGCATTTTGAGGTTTGATGGGTAGGTCGATGCCTTCTGGTAATTTCTCAGCACAGAAGAGTGACAGCTTGAATGAAATTCAACGGTTACTTTTTCTTCCCCCCCACCCCCCCGCCAGCTCTTAGTTATTGTTTTGTGCCAGCTCATTACTTCCCCTAGTTAGAATTGGTAGCAGAAACAGAAGGGGTGAAATACTACCGGGGGACTATTCCTTCAGTGTTGATAGCAGGTGTCTCCATTAGGCTTTTCCTAAGAGCCACATCCAGGTGTAGCAAATTAGTTAAGAGAGCCATGGGTTCATTTGCATGTGATCTGCATATGGTTTCTGAGTACCTAGATAAACAGTGCTTGTGCATTTCAGGCAATGCTAAGTTTAAATTTTGTTGCTTTTTCTGTGGTTTTTCCCTCTTTGTCCTTTTCTCTTGTTTCCTATCCACAATTCCATGATATTTGGCTTTACACCAGAATCCCCACAATCACATACATGGAAGAAAGTTGAAGGGGGAGGGGAGAGTGCAGAGAGCTACCGCGGGAAGATGTCTGTGCAACTGTGCCCCGGGGTCTGTTACTGCAGAAGACATAGGGTGGGGAGGGGAGTCAGAATTGCAGGAGCCTGTTCTTGAAGGGTTTTCTCAACTAAAAGACCAACAATGATGAAAGTGGTGTTGATGATGATATTTGGGACAATGATAACCATTGAGTCTGGCATGCCATGAAATTCCCACCTCCCCTGACCCAAAATACACTCGAGATTCATCCATTTGATCACTGCATTAATGTAAATGCTGGCTTAAGTTACTGATCTACAGCCTCCATGGAAAAGTCAGTGGCTGAAGTCGGTCAGTGCCGAGTATCGCTGAGTAAAACACTCTGCATTCAAAGGATTCTTCTAGGATCCTTTAGGGAAAATTCAGTCATCTCTCCCAACTCCCCCACTCTCCTGTCCTCAATTTTCCATCCTTTTCTCCTTGCTACCATCGGATTCAGGGGCTGCTCTGAGGTTTATTTTCCTTGCCAACAGCCTGCAGGCTTAAAAACACAAACTCACTCTTTCCTTTGGCTGAGCTAAAAGAACACCTCCATCTGATTTCCTTAGGGACTCGGTACAGTTTTCTCTAACTTTCTCTTTTCTCTATCTCTGCCTCTGTCTTTTCTACATCTGTCTTCCCTCCCTGTTTCCCTTCCCCCTATCCTCTCCTCTTTCTGCTCTCTGCACAGAATCACACAACACTCAGTCCACAGGGCCCGGCAGTGGTGGGGAGAGGAGCAGAGCAGAGCGGTGCTAGGGACAGTCCAGCAGTGTACAGGGCAGCAGGGTGGCTAAGGAAGCTGGAGCCCTGTAACGACGGGCACGAAATCTTGTGATTACACACTCCATAAAACCTGCCCTGCTGCAGCTGGATTCCATGCCAGGAGGATTAAGCAAGTTTTGTTAAGACCCTTAAAGAAGCAGTGAGTGGCAGCAGTTACTGGAGCTGCAGGAGATTTGTTGGAGTAAAGCACCACGAGGCTGCCTGGCCTGATTGGAGGGAGGAGAGAGCCATTATCTGGATCTACATTAAAGCCTGGACACTGGAGGGACATGGAAGCCAGGATGCCAGGGTGCACTGGGATTAATTGACCAGTCTTTCAGTACCAGAGTGAAGCAGGCTTAATAGCAGACTCCAGGGAGTCTACAAAACAACTCGTTTGTATTCTTTCTGTTTGACTTGTGTTTAATTTGTTCTTTCTTCAAGTAGCTCAGAGTGCTTTCTATACCCCACACAGTATTCAATTGATCCCATTTTATCCTGCATCTCCAGCTGAGGATGGGTGTGGCAGATGCCGGGCATTTTGGATCAGGATGTAAGAACCCCCATGTTTAGTCCCTGTGAAGTCATCTCTAATTCGGGTCAATCCTGTATCCTCTTAGAGGAGTGGAAATGATTGGCCACCTCATCTTATTGATAAGCAAAAACACCAATGGGCAAAAGGGACATTTGCAGAGTGCCTCTCTAGCAGAACCCCTTCTAAGAATGTGGGAGACTCTCTAGTAATATATTCATGATTATACATTTTGGATATTAAGTTGTTTTTTTTTTTTAATTACAGTTGGTTCAGATTGCTGTCTCTTTCAACTCCAAGTTCCCCTCTGTCTTGCTGCCCTTGTGCAGGGAGATGTTGGAATGTCTAAGGGCATTTTGGAATGCTAAGGAGAAGCTGAGGTGAGACATTGAGTTTGTGTTTTGTGGGTCTGTTAATATAGGTTCCATTTGTAGTTATTTTATTGCCAGTTGCCCCAGTATAGGGATGGTTTCTAGAAATATTTTTGCCATCCCGGTACCATCACCAGCCTCTAGAATTATAGGGCTGGAGGTCTTATCATGGTATCAGGATGTGCTATTTTGCCTGGTGCTGGATGTAGGTGGAGAATAAACAAGTTTTGAAACAGAAGCTAGTCTATGGAAAAGTCTTTTAAATCTTTCAGATCAAATATGAAAGAAACTTGACAGAAGTTTTCCCGAATTTGCCAACAATCCTAAAAATTTACATGACATTGATAGTTACAGGTATGAAGCTGAAAGAAACTTCTCTGAATTATTAATAAGAAATGGTCACCAGTTATAAAGACTGAATTGTCTTTCTATTCTCTCTACAGAAACTTATAACTGCCATATGGAAATGTGATTATAATAATATGGAAAAAGAAGCAATGTAGAATTTGTCAGGCAATTAATAATAGTATTAGGTTATTTTTTAAAATTTGAAAAATTTTTAGTATTTGTGGTATTTGTCAGCTTTTTAAAATTTATACTTTATTGTGATTTATTTTCTCATTCTAAACAAATATTTACACTTACTTAACTGTGAGTTTGTCGTCTTGTTTCTTTGTTGTTGTTGTGATTTTTTTAGTAATCTCTATACCCAGTGTGGGACTCGAACTCACAACCCCAAGATCAAGAGTTGCATGCTCTCCTGACCGAGCCAGCCAGACACCCTGCCTTGCGAGTTTGTCATTTTGTATTCTTTTCTAAAACAGGAATTCCCAAGTATAAGCTTCAGGCTTGGTAAATCCTGAAAATCTGCCTGTGAATGTTTGACTTGTCTTTGGGAATCCAGGCTCTTGGGAGCTCTCCTCCTTTCTACGGTAGGACTCTGTCTGCCTGACTATAAGACTGGCATTAAAGCCACAGGCAGATTTAATAAATGGACCTTGTTTTAAACTCATGTACAGAATTAAAATCCCCTGGAGTAGCTTGCCTTTCCTAAGGCTTCCTCCCCCACCCCAGTCAGGGTTAAAGCCTGTGAGATTAAATGGAAAGGTCCCTGGGATAATCTGATTCTAGTTGAACATCGGACACTACCTAATGGGGGTGAATTTGACTAAATTGGTGTATCTTTTTAGATCCCAATTTCCTCATCTCTCATCTAGGCATAAATATGATAGCTGAGTCTTTCTTACAGGATTATAGTAGGTGCCACTGAGAGTAAATGAGAGGCTAAAGTTGTCTGAAAAGTACAGAGTGCTTTGCAAATAGAAGGGATTATGTTTTATTTATCAAGTCAAAGCAACTGTCCGTCTTCCAAACCTGAGATGTTAGGTGCTTAGACTGGGATTACATGTGAGTCAATACTCTGCATTTGTCCTGACAGTCACAACCACTTTGCATCTTACAGGTATGGTGCAGAAAGCCATGGCATCTTGATGGTAGCATGGGTGATGGGGCAGGCAACCACATCTCTTAGATGTTGGAGGTTACTGGAGGACTTGGTGTAGCAGAGGGGGCTTAATTCACATTCTCAGGGGGCTGCTCCTTTGAGGTAAGCTCCTCCCCCATGCACTGAATTCTCTGCTGCTTCTAATTGACTTGAAAGTATCTTGTCTCTCCTTTGAAATGTCACCTCGTCCTTCTCAAGTGCATTTCTAGGCAATCAGAATCAATACATTGTTTAGGTTACGCACACGAGATAGTGACTGACAACCCAAATATGAGTGTAGGCTTCACTTCCAGCATCAGTTCTGGTATTAGATGCTGCTGAAACCCATTCATATCTATGAGTAAGGATCAATGATCTAGAAGACAGTGTCTTGAGAGGAGATGTAGTGTAGAGTGGAGTTTATCATAGCTGGCCTTTAGGTTCATTTGTGTTGTATCTGTGGCCACTTTCCCACTCAATACTTCTACGTCCACTTACTTTTGGTTGCGAGACTGTGAAACACCTTTTGAGGGTGTGTCTTTGGACGTGGACCACCTTAGCCTGACCCACATGAGAAGTGACACGCAACCTTGGCTTCCTCATGTTATGGCCCAGTCATTTGCTAAATCACAGTCTCCTGCAGCATCCCACCTTTGCGGGGGCTTTTATCATTATGGGGCAGATATATATATATATATCTGTCTACATCTGGATTCTAGTCCCATCTCAGTCATAAGGAGCTGTTTGTTTCCTGCCCTTCTTTGACTCTGCCTAGGTACTTTCAATCAGGGTGGTGTGTGTCTCTGTGTCTGTGTGTGTATCTAGATGTCTTTAACTTGTAGGTAGAAGGCTGAGCTTTCTTGGGACAGACTCAGGAGGGTAAGGGATAGTAATGGCAGTGAACTTGGGACAGGCTGCCTCACTAGCAATCCTTCACTCTGTTCTTTCTGTCTGGCCCTGTTCCCTTAACTCCAGTTCCTGTGAATCTCCCCATGGCTGTCTGTTTATCTGGCCCACTCTGGCAGCTCTGGCAGCTCTCCTCATTGCTATTTTTGTGGACATTGTGCCCAACTAGGCTTCTGGCTTCTCTGATGCCTGGATTTCCTGAGAGTTTATGCTTTAAGATGACTCTTCTCATATGAAATGTGGAACAAGGGATATCCTGAGATGGGAAATTCTAAAATTTACTGAGACATAAGGGACACTAGAATAGGCACTAGTTAAAGGAGCTATTGAATAGAAAGCCCTTAGCATGGTCCTTTCAGGTAGTACACTCTCAGTAAATCCTATTATTAGTGTTGGTAGTGGTAGTTGTAATGCTGTTATTTTTTTTTACTATTATCATTATCATTTTTTAACAACTGCTATCCTGTCTTCCTCTGCAAGAGAGAAGGACCAAAATAGTGCTCCTTGAATGTCAGTGTGCACACAAATCACCAGGGTATCTTGTTAAAATGAAGATTTTTATTTAGAAGTTCTAAGCTTCTGAATTTTTAACAAGCACTCAGATGATGCTGGTGTTCCTGGTCCATGGACCACAGTTTGAGTAGCAAAGGTCTAAGGGACCCAGAAAAGAGCAGGAGACAGAGGGCAGGGTGTTGAGGAAAGAGAATATGTTTGGGATGTTCAGGTTATGAGTACCTCTGAGGTCAGGAACACTGACCAGACACAGTGCTGCTGGAAGCTTTGTAAGTTCTCCAAGTTTGTCATTTTTTTTTGTAATTATGGTTGAACAACTGCTTTCCTATGGAAATAGCAGAAAAACATTGAATGAAAAGGGCGCAAACCTTGTTTTGCATCATATCATAAAAGGAGACTCCATTCTTCCTAGCAGTCAGTGCTGGAGAAGAAGAACTTTTGTCTTGCCCTGGGTGTGTCATGGCAGGTCTTGAGAGGACCTGAATCTTTAGGCTCATGGAAAGAGAGAAAGGGGAAGGTTGTGGGAGGCCTAGGACAGAGTAGTGATCCTCTATGGGTCATATTTTGTGTGATCTGTTCAGTCCCTTAGGACTCTTGCTTCCCCCCACTTAGTAGATTATAAACTTGTTGAAGAAGACAGAGTTCGAACAGAAATAATTTGTTTCCTATTAGTGCTTTCCTAATATTAGTGCCACTTGCAATATTAGAGCTTGTTTAGGGCCAGATACCATCTCATGTAACCTGCATAACAATTCTAAGAAATAGGTGCTGTTTTATTCCAAGACCATTCTTACCATTGAACATACTTTATTTTGCTTATTTATTTTGTTCATTGTCTCCACCAACAAGACTGCAAGCTCCATGCAACTTTGTTCATTGCTTCCCAGTCCTTAGTATGGCACCTCACACATAGTAGTTGCTCAACATGCATTTGTCACACAAGTGATTGAATGGATGAGAAAATCAAGAATTAATAAGGTTTGCCTTAGGTTACCCATGTTAAATGCTATAGTCCAAACCCAAAGCCTGTGCACCTGGCTTTGATGCTCTTCCCCACTCTGTCGTGCATACTCCCTATCATTTTAGCTACTTCCTAATAAGCTCACTGCAATAAGTTTAGGTAGTGAATCCTACCACTCAGTTGAGTCCTTGGCTGCTAAGGCCAAGAACTATGGGTACCACTTTGGTACTTAATATTAGCTATCAGTGATCTCTGTGAGGTCACAGTAGGACTGACTGATAAGCCAGCCTCAGGTCATCTGTGCTCCCAGATAAGCCAGGGGGCACACACCCCAATATGCCAGCAGCCAGCTCAGAGTGAGGTGTTCTGTATAAGGCCCATATCATCTTTTTCTTTATGAGGTTTGCCACTTATTCAGCTCCAGCAGAGGATTTGCTTATTCACTGTTCTTTTTGGCTCCCAAGGAAAATGTTATAAGGTACATGTTTGAGTCAGAGGGGAAGCAGTCAGGCAAGTCAAGAGTGACACAGGTTCCATAGGCAGAGAGTGTCCTGCCTTCCCTATTAGACACAACAGTTGGATGCTGACAGTGGTCCTTCTGTGGAACAATAGGCAATGCTTTCACATGTAATCAGAAACTCAGGATGGCAGCTTTAGCAGAACAGCAGAAAACAAAATCAACTTATTTCCTAAAGCTAAGTTCCTGACTCAAAATTAGCATCTCAGAATTTCCTGACACAAAGTTACTCAGAGCTAGGTGACTTTTATTGAGCAAGGCAGTCACATCCTGCCATACCACAGCCTGGGCCAAGGATCCAGAAGATTGATGCTGGGGATCCTTTCCCATCCATGCTCAGAGGTATAAAAGTACAAGTGATTACACCTGCCACTTAACACATTCCAAAATGCCCTTGAACATAACTGGGCCCAATGGGCATGAGGCCAGAAATGAGATCCAAATTGATAGAAATGAAATGTGCCATGCCCTGAGATTGTAATCAGGAAAGGAAGGAAGAAAAGGATGCTGTTCTGTGCCAGAAAACTGAAACTTTCCATTTTGGTTATTTTAAATAGTTTATTCTGTGATAAGGGCCACAATTCATGGAAAGTCAACATCAGAGAATTACCTAGGTTTTTATCATGTAATCAAGACAGGACATCTTCTAATTGGTTCATTATGCATCTACAGTGGCCCCAAATGAAATTCTCAATTTATAATGACTTTATCCAGTGAAAAATAAGATCTGTTGTTTTTATTGTGTCCCTTAGCCGAAAAGCCCTTCAAATTATCCTTGTGGGAAATTTTTGTGCCTAACTGGCTTCATGAATTTAGAAGAAGGACTTTCAAATTCCTGTAGCCCAGTATAAAACAGAGTTTCCTATGGCTTAATGTCTCGATGAAGGAGTTAATTTTCAGAACCCTTCTCAATATATAGTAAATATGGAAACAAGAGCATGGAAAACAACTCAAATTTTGGATGATCAGTGGCTCATACCTTACCTTCACCTCGGGAGTTCATATTGTAGCAAAGGTTGAGGAATTTTCTGTTTGAGATACATA
Source organism: Mirounga leonina (assembly GCF_011800145.1). Classification (NCBI taxonomy): domain Eukaryota; kingdom Metazoa; phylum Chordata; class Mammalia; order Carnivora; family Phocidae; genus Mirounga; species Mirounga leonina. The sequence continues at coordinate 48,922,198 of NW_023270389.1, forward strand.
CATCACAACAATCTCCAAACCCAAATGAGGGCCTAGCTCCATCAGGAATAACGAATGTCCAAGCTGTTTCAGATCATAATTTATTTCTGTGCCTAGAGTTCATCACATGATCCGCTACCACTGCTCATTTTCTGAAAATAATTTCTCTAGATGTCCATGGGCTTCCAGCTCTCATCACCTGAAACAGTAAAGAATAGCCACATCACCTCACATAATTTATCCCAGTGTCCACAAATCTATCCAGGTCTCCACAAACAAAGCAGAATGCAAAATGCAGAATACAATTGTTCATCAGTGCATGGGCATGTCTCCAAGTGCATAATAGAAAATGTGAATAAAGGAGAAAATTGTGGGCTTGGGGCTTTTAACCAGTGGCTCTGATTTTACCCTTGCCTCACTCTAAACTGTGAATGGGCTTCTGGCTACAGAGAGACTCCCCTTGTTTCTAGTATGAACTCCCCGTGGTAGGTGGTCTAATGCAGCTTGGTCTAAAATCAAACTGGTATCTTGTCTCAGTTGTCATGGGAAATACAAGAGGAAGTGAACAGAACAAGAATCATATTTCAGACCAGAAATAGGAAGTTGAGTTTAGATATTGTGAGAAAAGCATGTCCCGCAACCATCTCCATGTATGTTTGCTTCCGAGTCACTGGTATTTATGGTCGGTACCAAAGTTATAGGAAAGAGATAAAAGGCCAGGAAATCAGGGGTATCGTGCCTTGAGTCAAGGTGATTACATCTTCTCTTGCAATTGCTTTCAGATAAATATTATGTTAGGGAAGCTAGAGGGGGCAAATTACAGAAAAATTTACCAGAAGTATCATCAAACTCAATAAAGCAAGTCCCATGGAAGAAGTCACTCTAATGTTGCTCTTATGTTTTAGGAAAGTAAATTAGATACAACCAGGGAATACCAGGGAAGTAACTATAATCATTATTTGGGAATTTGTTCAACAAGAACCAGTCAGGCACCTAGTTCCTGCCTACACAATTCCTTCTCCCTATTTCAAGCCACTTGTAGGTCATAACTAAAGAGTGACCATTGACTTTTTGACTGCCTCTCCTATCCTTCCACCACTACTCCATCTTTCCCCTGCAACTTCTCCATCAGCCAGAGAATTTATTCATCCCTTTTTGTCAATCATCCTGTCTTGTTCTTGCCACCACCCCCAAACAGTTCACTATTTTGTAATTATAAGCACCCATCTCTCTCTCCTTTTTGACTGTATATCAGTCATCTTTGCAACCCTGTGCCCAGCACACTGCTAGCCACATAGCAGGAGTTCATGTAAATTTATTGAGTAGATATATTTGGAACCAAGGAGAAAATCCCACTTTCAAATATTCTATGCTTATATTTATACATGTAATATATATGTAAAAATATATATGTATGTAATCTCTAAGCTATCTTTAGTAGATTGAAATATGTAAGTTAATCATTAGCTATTCACTATACACAGGGCTCTTTGGTTTTTTCTTGATTATAAACTTGTTGCATGTAGACACAGTTTTTAAAAATTGTTTTTTTCTCTCTCATGTTTATACCACAGTGCTAGCAATATATGAATTGGAATGGAACTTAAGAACAATCTTCCACCTAAAAAAGCCAAACTCATAAACAACATAGAATGGTGGTTGCCAGGGACTGGGAATTGGGGGAAATGGGGAGATGTGGGTCAAAGGGTATAAGCTGCCAGTTATAAGATGAATAAGTTTTGAGGATCTAATGTATAGCATGGTGACAGTAGTTAACAATACTGTATTATATGCATGAAAGTTTAAGAGAGTGGATCTGAAATGTTCTTTACCAACCCCTTCCCACCCCACATACATACACACACAAGGTAATTATGTGAGGTGATGGAGTTGTTAACTAACCCTATTATGGTAATCATTTCACAATATATATGTATACCAAATCATCACATTATATACTTTTAAAAGTAATTACATCTTAATAAAGCTATGGGATTTGGTGGAGGAGAAAGAACAGTTTTCCCTCTGGAAGTAATCTTTTTTTTCTCTGTGACTTACATTGTTTCTTTTCAAGGTGTTTGGAATACCCTCTTGCATCCTGGAATGGGCCATTTACTTAATAATGCCCTTTGCTGACAAATCCTAACTTTTCCCTCGAAAAGTATTGTGTTTTCTTTTTGTAAGGTGCTTCCATAAAATTCTAAAATTCTTTATGGCAGTAAGTAAGGAACTGTGGAAATTATTTGAACAGTAACGTTCACAACCAGTTGAGGCAAAGGGATTTGTCCTGTGCCCAATTATCCACCAGTTTGCCTTGGTTCTTTTCACATGAAGCTCTGTCCTGGGCTCTTTAGAGTTGTGAAGGCCCCAGGCTTAGGAAGACCTCACATCTTCAGTGAATATATCTACTCAATAAATTTACATGAACTCCTGCTATGTGGCTTTCCTTCATTTCTGTCTCTCAAGTGTCCTAAGGCCTCTTTTCTCTTCCTTCTTTTACTTCAGGTGCCCTAGAAGAAATTAAACAAACACCCCCATCTTCCCTTTATTTGACCGAGTAGACCTGCTGTCTCCTGCTGCGTATCTCTCTGCAATTAAGGGGTTGTAAGGGGCCACTTAGGGGCCACTACTGTGTTTTTATGATGGGTGGCAAAGTAATTTCTTATCTGTTGGTGTTGGACTATCCTTTTACCCACATGCCAGGTGTCAGAAAAAGCCTATAATTCTCTAGACTGCTGTGCTAAGTGACCTTTGCCTTTTCCTTGCTCCCTTTATTTCTCTGTCTCCCCGGCTTTTTGGTTGACCTTGAATAGAATGCTTTCTTGAGTGTTGTAGGGCTCATCATATGGGTTGCCAGTGGTCATTGGATGATTTGAGATTGCTAGTTCTATTATTTCTGCTTCTCTTTCACCCCCAATCTATAAAATATTGTTCTGTTTTTTTTTTTTTTCTTCAAGAGGATGAGTGGATCCTGTCTTAAGAATGGAGAATGGGTGCCGACACATATGGTTAGCTTTCAGGAGATTGCTTGTTACGTACAGTAACTGTCCTCCTCCCTCCTATGTGGATGTGAGAGACTCCCAAAGCTTACAGCCTTAGGCTGTGAGACTCTCTGTCCAGCCTCAGGAGGCTGAAGGTGTAGCAGTAGCAGGAGGTAGAAGGGTAAGAGACAAGACACAATAAAGCCGTATCAAGTGTTATTCTTTCCACATGATAACCTCAGGCAATTTAACCTAATTATTTTATTAACTGTTATGTACTTCAGGATGTATCCAGATCCCTCTCCCCTGGGTTTTTTTTTTTTTTTTTTTTTTTTTTTTAGCCTAGAAAGAATGCAATAATAACTAATTTTGGCATAATACTTTGCTGTTTCCAGTTCACTTCAGGATATTCTCTGCCATACTATTTTCAAAATAGCCCTGTAAGGTAGGCAAGGCTGGTAATATTATCACTGTGTGTACACTTCCTTCATCCTGCTTTTGCTTTCTATATTTATACATCAAAATCAAGTGAACTTTGAGCTAGCTTTTGCCATTCTGCTCCACAGGTAAGAAAACTGAAGCCCAGGAAGGTGAAGTGACTTGCCTAAGGTCCATGGATGAAAGTTAAAAAATTCAGGTCTCCAGCTCATGCTGTCCAGACACTTTTTAAAAAAAATTAACTTTTTTACTTTGAAATAAATGTATATTCACATGCATTTGTACAAAATAATGCACAGAGATCTACATTACCCTCCTTTATCCAGTTTTCCTCAATGGTAACATCTTCCAAAACTGTAGTACAATATCACAAGCAGCATATTGATGTGATTTGGCCAAGATACAGAACATTTCCATCATCACGAGGGGATGCCCCTCCTGCCCCTACCCCCTCCTAAACTTCTTTTATTTTTTTAAAGAATTTATTTATTTATTTATCTTAATTTGAGACAGCGAGCACATGAGAGTGGGGGGAGGAGCAGAGGGAGAGGGACAAGCAGACTCTGAGTGCAGAGCCTGATGTGGGGCTTGATCCCACAACTCTGAGATCATGACTTGAGCCGAAATCAAGTGTTGGGCACCCAACCAGCCGAGCCACCCAGGTGCCCCCACCTCCTTAACTTCAGACAACCATTGATCTGTTCTCCATTTTTATAATTTTGTCATTTCATAAATTGTTATGTAAACAAAATAGTGTGGGACCTTTTGGTCTTTTTCACTCATCATAATACTCTGAAGATGTATCCAGGTTGATGCATGTATCAGTAGTTTGTTTCTTTTTATTGTTGAGTAGCATTCCATGATATGGAGGTACCACCACAGTGTGTTTAACCATTCACCCATTGAAGGACACCTGGGTTGTTTTTAGTTTGAAATATCAAAATAAAGCTGCTATAAATGTTTAAGTAGGTTTTTGTGTGAATGTAAGTTTTCATTTCTCTGGGACAAATTCCCAGGAGTGCATTTTCTGGGTTATATGGTAGTTACATGTTTAGTTTTTTAAGGGAGTGCCAAACTGTTTTCCAGAGCTGGATGTACCATTTTACATTCCCATTAGCAATGCATGCGTGATCCAGTTTTCCACATTCTCCCAGCCTTTGGTGTCACAATTTTTTATTTTAGTCATTCTGATAGATGTGTAATGATCTTATTGTGATTTTAATATGCATTTCTCTAATGACTAACGATGTTAAACATATTTTCACGTACTTATCTGCCATCTCTATATCCACTTTAATGAAATGTCTCTTTATGTCTTTTGTTTATCTAATTATATTTTCTTTTTTGTTCGTTTTTATTTTTAAAATTTTTTATGTTTTTAAGATTTTATTTATTTGAGAGAGCAAGCGAGAGAGAGGGAGAGAGCATGAGGTGGGGGGAGGGGCAGAGGGAGAAGGAGAAGTAGACTCCCCTCTGAGCAGGGAGCCCAATGCAGGGCTTGATCCCAGGACCCCAGGATCATGATCTGAGCCGAAGGCAGATGCTTAACTGACTGAGCCACCCAGGGGCCCCTATTTTTTATTTTTTACTGTCAAATTGAGTTACTTATATGTTCTACATACTGGTTCTTCATTAGATATGTGGTTTGCATATATTTTCTCTCAGTCTGTAGCTTGTCTTTTCAGCCTATTAACAAGATCTTCTGTTGAACATATTTTTAAAAAATTTTCATAAAGTCCAGTTTATTAGTTTTTACTTATATGTATCATGTTTTGGTATCAAGTCTAAGAACTCTTTGCCTAGCCCTATATTCTGAAGATGTTTCTATGTTGTTTTCTAAAACATTATAGCTTTATATTTTACATTTAAGCCTATGATGTATTTTGAGTTAAATTTTGCTTAAGGGGTAAGACCTAGGTCAAGGTGGATTTTGTTGTTGTTTAATACTAAGAGTTGTGCAATTGATCTAGTACCATTTGTTGAAAAAACTATCTTGCTTTCATTGAATTACTCTTGTACCTCTGTCACAAATAAGTTGTGCATATTTATGTGGCCTGTATCTGGGTCTTCTTTTCTGTTTCAGTGATCCATCTGCTGATTTCTCTACCAACGCCACACAGTATTGATTACTGTGGTTATATATTAGGTCTTAGAATCAAGTAGAATGTTCTTATAAAGATTTTATTTATTTGTCAGAGAGAACACAAGCAGGGGGAGCGGCAGGCAGAGGGAGAAGCCCGCTCCCCGCTGAGCAAGGAGCTCGATGCAGGATTCCATCCCAGTACCCTAGGATCATGACCTGAACTGAAGGCAATACTTAACTGACTGAGCCACCCAGAAATTCCTCAAGTAGAATATTCTTATTATTCAAAATTGCCTTTAGCTATTCTAGTTCCTTCAATTTTTCCATATAAATTTTACAATAATCTTGTCTATATCCACAAGATTTTTTTTTAAAATTTTGGTAGAAAATGCATTGAACTTGTATATCAATTTGGAAAAATTGGCATCTTTACTATGTTCAGTCTTCTAATCTATGAACGTGGTATGTCCATTAATTTAGATCTTTGATTTATTTTATCAGAATTTTACAGTTTTTAGCATATAAATCCTGTACATATTTTGTTAGATTTTTTTGAGTTATTGTAAATAGTGTTGTGTTTTCAGTTTTGGTGTCTGCATGTTTTTTGCTGGGATATAGAAATATAATTGATTTTGTATGTTTATTTGTATTTTCCAACTTTGGTGAATTATTAGTTCTATGAGTTTTAAAACATTTATTATATAAAGACAGTCATGTCATCTAAAAATTAGAGATAGTTCTATTTCTTCCTTTCAATAGGTATATATTTAACTTCCTTTTCTTGCTTGATTGTACTGGCTAGAACTTGAGCTATTTTGAATAAGAGTGATGGAAGTCATATTTGTAGGACATAGCTAAAACATTGAAAAGAGGGAAACTTATAGCACTAAATACATATATTAGGAAAGAGGAAGAGTCTGTTATCAACCATGTAAACTCTCTCCTCAAGAATCTAGAGAAAAAAGAGCATATGAACCCAAAGCATGCAAAAGGAAGAAATAATAAAGATAAGAGCAGAAATCAATGAAATGGAAAAAAAAAAAAAACCTAGAGAAAATAGAAGAAACAAAAATCTGGTTATTTAAAAAGATCAATAAAATTGACACTCTTCTTGCAATATTGACAAAAGAAAAAAATAGAGAAGACATAAATTACCAATATCAAGAATGAGACAATTCTCAAGTTCTTCCAGAAAATAGAAAAGGAGGAAACACTTCCCAATTCATTTTATAAAGTTAGTATTACCTTGATACCAAAAGTAGACAAAGACAGTACAAAAAAACAAAACAAAACAAAAAAAACTACAGTCAGATATCCTTCATGAGAATATCCTAACAAAATATTAGCAAATGGAGTTTAACAGTATATAAAAAGAATTATACACTACAACCGAATGGAGTTTATTCCAGGGATACAAGGCTGGTTTAATATTAAAATATCAATTGGTGTGATAGTTACATTTGTGGTAAACATAGCATAATGGTAGAGTTGTAAAATCACTATATTGTACACCTGAAACTAATGTAACATTGTGTGTCAACTATACATCAGTAAAAAAAATTAAAAAATAAAATATTGGGGCACCTGGGTGGCTCAGTCAGTTAAGTGTCTGCCTTTGGCTCAGGTCATGATCCTGGCTTCCTGGGATCAAGCCCTGCATTGGGCTCCCTGCTCAGCAGGGAGTCTGCTTCTCCCTCTTACTCTCCCTCTGTGTGTGCTCTCTCTCTCTCAAATAAATAAATAAAATCTTTAAAAAAATAAAAAATCAATGTGATACCATATTTTTGCTTACCTATCTTCCCTCCTTCCCCCTCTTTCTTTCTCTTTCCCTCCCTCCCTCCCTCCCTCCCTTCCTTCCTTGCTGATATTCCAGTTCTTTTGTGTTTAGAAAACATCTTTAGCTATTATTTTTAGGATAGATGTACTGGTGCCAAATCTTTAGTTTTCCTTCATCTGAAAAATGCCATGATTTTCCATTTATGCCTGAAGGATATTTTCACTAGATATAGGATTCTGGGTTGACAGTTCTATTCTTTCAGCCCTTGAAAAATATTGTGCTACTTCCCTTTACTTCTATGGCTTTTGAAGAGATATATGCTATCATTCAGATGTTTTTTCTATCAGTAGACAAGTTATTATTATTCTCTGGCTGTTCCCAAGATTATTTCTCAGTTTTAGTTTTCAGAATTTGACTATGACATGTCTTTCTTTAGGTTTATCCTTTTTGGGATTTGCTTAGATATTTTTTTATAATAGTGAAATACATATAACAAGGTTTTCCATTTTAAGTATACAATTCAGTGGCATTATTTACATTAACAGTGTTGTACAACCATAATTACTATCTTATTTCTGAAACTTTTATCACCTCAAACAGAAACTCTGCACTCATTAATCAATCACTCTCCCTTTCCACCTCCTCCCAGCCTCTGGTAGCCTCTAATTTACTTTTGGTCTCTATGAATTTGTCTATTCTACGTATTTCATGTAAGTGGAATAGTAATATTTGTCTTATGTCTGGCTTAGTTCACTTAGCACAATGTTTTCAAGGCTCATCCATCTTTTTTCTTTATTTTCTTTTTTTATTATGTTATGTTTATCACCATACATTACATCATTAGTTTTTGATGTAGTGTTCCATGATTTACTGTTTGCATATAACACCCAGTGCTCCATGCAGAACGTGCCTCTTTAATACCCATCACCAGGCTAACCCATCCCCCCATCACCCTCCCCTCTAGAACCCTCAGTTGGTTTTTCAGAGTCCATAGTCTCTCATGGTTTGTCTCCCCCTCCGATTTCCCCCCTTCATCCTTCCCCTCCTGCTATCTTCTTTTTTTTTTTTTAAACATATAATGTATTATTTCTTTGAGAGGTATAGGTCTGATTCAACAGTCTTATACAAATCACAGCGCTCACCATAGCACACACCCTCCCCATTGTCTATCACCCCACCACCCCATCCCTCCCACCCCCCACCACTCCAGCAACCCTCAGTTTGTTTCCTGAGATTAAGAATTCCTCATATCAGTGAGGTCATATGATACATGTCTTTCTCTGATTGACTTATTTCGCTCAGCATAACACCCTCCAGTTCCGTCCAGGTCGTTGAAAATGGCAAGATTTCATTCCTTTTGATGGCTGCATAATATTCCATTGTGTGTGTGTGTGTGTGTGTGTATCTCTATCTATATATATATCTCTATCTATATCTCTATATCTCTATATATCTATATCTCTATATATCTATATCAATCTATATCTATATCTATATCTATATGCCACATCTTCCTTATTCATTCATCTGTCGATGGACATCGTGGCTCTTTCCACAGTTTGGCTATTGTGGACATTGCTGCTATAAACAGCGGAGTGCACGTACCCCTTCGGATCCCTACATTTGTATCTTTGGGGTAAATACCCAGTAGTGCAATTGCTGGATCCTACAGTAGCTCTATTCTCAACTTTATGAGGAACCTCCAAACTGTTTTCCAGAGTGCCTGCACCAGCTTGCATTCCCACCAACAGTGTAGGACGGTTCCCCTTTCTCCACATCCCCACCAACATCTGTTGTTTCCTGACTTGTTAATTTTAGCCATTCTGACTGGTGTGAGGTGGTATCTCATTGAGGTTTTGATTTAGATTTTCCTGATGCCGAGCAATGTTGAGCACTTTTTCATGTGTCTGTTGGCCATTTGGATGTCTTCTTTGGAAAAATGTCTGTTCATGTCTTCTGCCCATTTCTTGATTGGATCATTTGTTCTTTGGCTGTTGAGTTTGATGAGTTCTTTATAGATTTTGGATACTAGCCCTTTATCTGATATGTCATTTGCAAATATCTTCTCCCATTCTGTCGGTTGTCTTTTGGTTTTGTGGACTGTTTCTTCTGCTGTGCAAAAGCTTTTTATCTTGATGAAGTCCCAATAGTTCATTTTTGCCCTTGCTTCCCTTGCCTTTGGCGATGTTTCTAGGAAGAAGTTGCTGCGGCTGAGGTCGAAGAGGTTGCTGCCTGTGTTCTTCTCAAGGATTTTGATGGAATCCTGTCTCACACTGAGGTCTTTCAACCATTTGGAGTCTGTTTTTGTGTGTGGTGTAAGGAAGTGGTCCAGTTTCATTCTTCTGCATGTGGCTGTCCCATTTTCCCAACACCATTTGTTGAAGAGACTGTCTTTGTTCCATTGGACATTCTTTCCTGCTTTGTCAAAGATGAGTTGACCATAGAGTTGAGGGTCCATTTCTGGGCTCTCTGTTCTGTTCCATTGATCTATGTGTTTTTGTGCCAGTACCATACTGTCTTGATAATGACAACTTTGTAATAGGGGTTGAAGTCTGGCATTGTGATGCTGCCAGCTTTGCTTTATTTTTCAACATTCCTCTGGCTATTTGGGGTCCTTTCTGGTTCCATACAAATTTTAGGATTTTTCCATTTCTTTGAAAAAAGTGGATGGTATTTTGATAGGGATTGCATTGAATGTGTAGATTGCTCTAGGTAGCATTGACATCTTCACAATATTTGTTCTTCCAATCCATGAGCATGGAAGGTTTTTCCATTTCTTTATGTTTTCCTCAATTTCTTTCATGAGTATTCTATACTTTTCTGAGTACAGATCCTTTGCCTCCTTGGTTAGATTTATTCCTAGGTATCTTATGGTTTTGGGTGCAATTGTAAATGGGATTGACTCCTTAATTTCTCTTTCTTCTGTCTTATTGTTGGTATATAGGAATGCCACTGACTTCTGTGCATTGATTTTATATCCTGCCAGTTGACTGAATTCCTATATGATTTCTAGAAGTTTTGGGGTGGAGTTTTTTGGATTTTCCACATAAAGTATCATATCATCTGCAAAGAGTGAGAGTTTGACTTCTTCTTTGCTGATTTGGATGCCTTTGATTTCTTTTTGTTGTCTGATTGCTGTGGCTAGGACTATGTTGAATAGCAGTGGTGATAGTGGACATCCCTGCCATGTTCATGACCACAGGGGGAAAGCTCTCAGTTTTTCCCCATTGAGAATGATATTTGCTGTGGGTTTTTCATAGATGGCTTTTAAGGTATGGCGGTGTGTACCCTCTATGCCTATACTCTGAAGAGTTTTGATCAAGAAAGGATGCTGTACTTTGTCAAATGCTTTTTCTGCATCTATTGAGAGCATCATATGGTTCTTGTTCTTTCTTTTATTAATGTACCTTATCACATTGATTTGCGGATGTTGAACCAACCTTGCAGCCCAGGGATAAATCCCACTTGGTCGAGGTGAAGAATCCTTTTTTTTAAAAAAATTTTTTATTGTTATGTTAATCACCATACATTACATCATTAGTTTTAGATGTAGTGTTCCATGATTCATTGTTTGTGCATAACACCCAGTGCTCCATGCAGAACATGCCCTCTTTAATACCCATCACCAGGCTAACCCATCCTCCCACCCCCCTCCCCTCTAGAACCCTCAGTTTGTTTTTCAGAGTCCATTGTCTTTCATGGTTCATCTCCTCCTCCGATTTCCCCCCCTGGTGAAGAATCCTTTTAATGTACTGTTGGATCCTATTGGCTAGTATTTTGGTGAGAATTTTTGCTTCCATGTTCATCAAGGATATTGCTCTGTAATTGTCCTTTTGATGGGGTTTTTGTCTGGTTTTTGGATCACGGTAATGGTGGCCTCATAAAACGAGTTTAGAAGTTTTCCTTCCATTTCTATTTTTTTGGAACACTTTCAGAAGAATAGGTATTAATTCTTCTTGAAATGTTTGGTAGATTTCCCCTGGGAAGCCATCTGGCCCTGGGCTTTTGTTTGTTGGGAGGTTTTTGATAACTGCTCAATTTCCTTAGTGGTTATAGGTCTGTTCAGGTTTTCTATTTCTTCCTGGTTCAGTTTTGGTAGTTGATACATCTCTAGGAATGTATCCATTTCTTCCAGATTCTCTAATTTGCTGGCATAGAGTTGCTTATAATATGTTCTTATAATTGTTTGTATTTCTTTGGTGTTGGTTGTGATCTCTCCTCTTTCATTCATGATTTTGTTGATTTGGGTCATTTCTCTTCTCTTTTTGATAAGTCTGGCCAGGGGTTTATCAATCTTGTTAATTCTTTCAAAGAACCAGCTCCTACTTCCGTTGATCTGTTCTACTGTTCTTTTGGTTTCTGTTTCATTGATTTCTGCTCTGATCTTTATTATTTCTCTTCTCCTGTTGGGTTTAGGCTTTATTTGCTGTTCTTTCTCCAGCTCCTTTAGGTGTAGGGTTAGGTTGTGTACTTGAGACCTTTCTTGTTTCTTGAGAAAGGCTTGTATTGTTCTGTACTTACCTCTTAGGACTCCTTTGCTGCATCTCAAGGATTCTGAACAGTTGTGTTTTCATTTTCATTGGTTTCCATGAATTTTTTAAATTCTTCTTTAATTTCCTGGTTGACCCATTTATACTTTAGTAGGATGCTCTTTAACCTCCATGTATTTGAGTTCTTTCCGACTTTCTTCTTGTGATTGAGTTCTAGTTTCAAAGCACTGTGGTCTGAAAATAGGCAGGGAATGATCCCAATCTTTTGGTACCGGTTGAGACCTGATTTGTGACCTAGGATGTGATCGATTCTGGAGAATGTTCTGTGGGCACTAGAGAAGAATGTGTATTCTGTTGCTTTGGGATGGAATGTTCTGAATATGTCTGTGAAGTCCATTTGGTCCAGTGTGTCATTTAAAGTCTTTATTTCCTTGTTGATCTTTTGCTTAGATGATCTGTCCATTTCAGTGAGGGGGGGGGGTGTTAAAGTCCCCCACTATTATTGTATTGTTGTCAATGTGTTTCTTTGCTTTTGTTATTAATTGGTTTATATAATTGGCTGCTCCCATTTTAGGGGCATAGATATTTATAATTGTTAGATCTTCTTGTTCGATAGACCCTTTAAGTAGGATATAGTGTCCTTTGTCATCTCTTATTACAGTCTTTGGTTTAAAATCTAATTTGTCTGATATAAGGATGGCCACCCCAGCTTTCTTTTGGTGTCCATTAGCATGGTAAATGGTTTTCCACCCCCTCACTTTCAATCTGGGGGTGTCTTTGCATCTAAAATGAGTCTCTTGCAGACAGCATATCGATGGGTCTTGTTTTTTTATCCAATCTGATAGCCTGTGTCTTTTGATTGGGGCATTTAGCCCATTTACATTCAGGGTAACTATTGAAAGATAGGAATTTAGTGCCATTGTATTGCCCGTAAGGTGACTGTTACTGTATATTGTCTGTGTTCCTTTCTGATCTATGTTGCTTTTAGGCTCTCTCTTTGCTTAGAGGACCCCTTTCAATATTTCTTGTAGGGCTGGTTTTGTGTTTGCAGATTCCTTTAGTTTTTGTTTGTCCTGGAAGCTTTTTATCTCTCCTCCTATTTTCAATGACAGCCTAGCTGGATATAGTATTCTTGGCTGCATATTTTTCTCGTTTAGTGCTCTAAATGTAAAATGCCAGTCCTTTCTGGCCTGCCAGGTCTCTGTGGATAGGTCTGTTGCCAGTCTAATGTTTCTACCATTGTAGGTTACAGATCTCTTTTCCCGAGCTGCCTTCAGGATTTTCTCTTTGTCTCTGAAACTCGTAAATTTTACTATAAATGTCGCGGTGTGGACCTATTTTATTGATTTTGAGAGGGGTTCTCTGTGCCTCCTGGATTTTGATGCCTGTTTCCTTCCCCAAATTAGGGAAGTTCTCTGCTGTAATTTGCTCTAATATACCTTCTGCCCCTCTCTTTCTTCTTCTTCTAGGGTCCCAATTATTCTAATATTGTTTCATCTTATGGTATCACTTATCTCTCGTATTCTGCCCTCGTGATCCAGTAGTTATTTATCTCTTTTTTTCTCAGCTTCTTTATTTTCCATCACTTGGTCTTCTATATCACTAATTCTCTCTTCTGCCTCATTTATCCTAGCAGTTAGAGCCTCCATTTCTGATTGTACCTCATTAATAGCCTTTTTGATTTTGACTTGGTTAGACTTTAGTTCTTTTATTAATCCAGAAAGGGTTTCTCTAATAAGTTCCATGGTTTTTTAAAGCCCAGCTAGTATCTTTACAATCATCATTCTGAACTCTAGTTTTGACATCTTACTAATGCACGTGTTGATTAAGTCCCTGGCAGTCGGTACTGCCTCTTGTTCTTTTGATGGAGGTGATTTTTTTCCATCTTGTCATTTTGTCCAGAGGAGAAAAGATATGAGAGCACAAAATACTAACAGGGTAACAACATCCCCAGAATATATACACCAAACAAATCAGAAAAGACCTGAAACTGGGGGAAAAGAAAGGGAAAGAAAGAAAAAAGAAAAGAAAAGAAAAAAAGGAAAACAAAACAAAACAAAGAAATAGAATATGATCAAATATGATCAGGCTGGTGCATAGATCAGTGCCACACTCTGATTTTGGGGGTATTTTGGTCTGTTAGAAGAAAGTGCCTCCCAAAATTTTATAGAAAGAGAAACTTATATATGTACAAAAAAGGGTTAATATGATGAAGGGATTGAATATGAATGTAAAGATGAAAATTATAAAATATTTTATAAAAGGAATTGGTAAGTTGGTTGAAAAAAGAAAGAAGAGGATTTAAAAAAAAAAGGGGGAGAGAATGTGATCAGGCAGGAGAGTAGAACAAAGCCATACATTAGAGATTTAGGGTATATTTTGATCTGTTAGAAGAAACTGTATCCCAAAATTTTAAAGAGAGAACAACTTATATATATATATATATATACACACACACCAAAAATAAGGGTAACTACTATGAAGGGACAGAATATGACTCTAAAAATGAAAAATAAAAAAGATTTTTTAAAAAAGGAATTGGTAAGATGGTCTTTTAAAAAGGAAAAAAAAATTCAAAAAAAAGGTAGTTAAAAAAAATTAACTTTGAAAGACTAAAGAATCATGGGGAGAATGCCATGAATTCTATGTGCAGTATTCCTCTGGCGCTGGAGTTCTGCTGTTCTCATTGATCGGTAAACTTGGTCTTAGCTGGCTGTTTTTTTTTTTTTTAAGATTTTATCTATTAACTTGACAGAGAGAGACAGAGCTAGAGAGGGAACACAAGCAGGGGGAGAGGGAGAAGCAGGCTCCCCGCTGAGCAGGGAGCCCGATGTGGAGCTCGATCCCAGGACCCTGGGATCATGACCTGAGCTTAAGGCAAATGCTTAATGACTGAGCCACCTTGGCTGGCTGTTCTTGCTGATCTTCTGGGGGAGGGGCCTGCTGCCATGGTTCCCAAATGTCTTTGCCGGAGGGGGAAATGCCCCGCCCTTGCCCGTCTGGGCTAAGTAATCTGCTCGGGTTTGCTGTCCAGAGTTTTTGTTCCCTGCAAGCTTTCCGTACAGCTTTGGAGGCTGAGAGTGAAAATGGCGGCCTTCCAGTCTCTGCCCTGGAGGAGCTGAGAACTTGGGGCCATGCTCCTCAGTGAGCTCTCCCAGAAAAGCAGTCAATCACTCCCATCTCCCCCGTGTCCGGCTGCACTCCATGCTCACCTGGCCTGTGACCGAGCATTTCTATCTGTGGCACCTGACTTGGTGTGGAGTCTCCAAACCCAGCAGATCCCTGCACTGCGCTCCTATGCCACTCCCCCCGGGGGAGGAAGGGGAGTCTTCCTGGATCTGCCGCTTGTTGGGTCCCTGCTGGAGGAGCAGTGGCCCAACTGTGCCACGGATCACGGTTTATGGCAACCCCGAGCTGAGATCCCGTGCCTTGGCTCTGTCTCGGCAGCCAGCTTCCCTGCTATGATCCCTGGGAGCTCTGCTGCAGTCAGGCACCCTCGGTCTTTCTGTGACCCTGAGGGTCCTGAGACCACACTGTCCCATGAGGGTTCCACCCTCTGCTTAGCCATGGGAGCGATGTCCCTCAGCGGAGCCGACTTCTAAAAGTTCCGATTTTGTGCTCTGCAGCTCTATCACTTGCCAGAAGCTGCTGACGGGGGCCCCCTCCCCCGCTGTCTATCTTCCCGAATATCACCTCGGATTCACTTCTTAGCACGTCATACCTTCCAGAAAGTGGTCGCTTTTCTGTTCAGAGAGTTGTTGCTATTCCTTTCTTCGATCTCCTGTTGAGTTCGTAGGTGTTCAGAATGGTTTGATCCCTATCCAGCTGAATTCCTGGGACCAGATGAAATTCAGGTCTCCTATTCCTCTGCCATCTTGTTCCTCCCTCAAGGCTCATCCATCTTACAATTGTATCAGAACTTCAGTTCAACTGAATATAATGGATATCTATAGATTATTTCATCTCAAAACAGCAGAACACACATTCTTCTTAAGTGCATATGGAACATTCACCAAGACAGGGCACATTTTAGGCCATAAAACACACCTTAACAAATTTAAAAGAATACAAATCATACAATGTCTGCTTTCAGACTACAGTGTAATTAAACTAGAAATCAATAACAGGTAGATAGCTAGAAAATCCCCCAAATACCTGGAGATTAAACAACACATTTCTAAATAATACACAAGTCAAAGAAGAAATCTCAAGAGAACTTTTTAAATTTTTGAATTAAATGAAAATAAAAACACAACTTATCCAAACTGTGGGATGCAACAAAAGCAATGCTTAGAGAGAAATTATATTATTGAATGCATATATTAGGAAAGAAAAAAGATCTAAAATTAATCATCTAAGCATCCACCCTAGGAAACTAGGAAAAGAAGAGTGAATTAAATCCAGTCAGCAGAAGAAAATAATAATAAAAATCAGAGCAGAAATTGAAAATAGAAATAGGGAAAAAAACACAATGAAACTAAAAGCCTGTTCTTTGAAAAAAATAAATAAAATCAGTAAGTCTCTAGCCAAGCTAACTAGAGAAAAAGAGAGGACACAAATCCCTAATATCAGAAACAGAAGAGGGGACATCAGTACAGACTTCATGGACATTAAAAGGATAATCAAAGAATATTATGAATAACTCTATGCCCACAAATTTGATAACCTATCTTGATAAAATGGATCAATTCCTTAAAAAGTATAATCTGCCAAAACTCACACAAGAAGTAGGCTATCTGAATAGGCCTATATTTATTAAAGATATTGAATCAATAATTAAAAATTTCCAAAATAGAAAGCACCAGTCCCAGATTGGTTCACTGGTAAATTCCACCAAACATTTAAGGGAAAAATATTACACCAACTCTCTTATCAGTTCTATCAGTTTTTTGTCTCATATATTTTGACACTCTATTCATAGGTCCATACATGCTAAAGGTTGTTATGTCTTCTGGGTGTATTGACCTCTTAATCATTATATAATGCCACCTCTTTATTCCTGATAACTTTCCTGCTCTGAACTCTGCTCTTTGTGAAATTAATGTAGCTACTCCTGCTTTCTTTTGATTAGTGTTAGAATGGCATATATATTTTCCATCCATTTACTTTTAATCTATATGTGTCTTTATATTTAAGGTAGAGTTCTTATAGACAACATATAACTGGGTTTTATCTCTGATGATCTTTGTCTTTTAATTGATAAATCTAGACCATCGACATCCAAAGTGATAACTATATTGATACAGTTATATTAATATCTGCCATAACTGTTACTGTTTGTATTTGTTGCTTTTGTTCTTTGTTCCTATTTTGTCTTCCACTCTTTTTTGTGACCTTTGTGGTTTCAACTGAGCATTTTAAATAATTTCATTTTCTTCCTTCCTTAGCATTTTAATTATACTTTTTTTTAACCTTTTTTTAGTGGTTGCCTTAGTGTTTGAAATATACATTTACAACTAATACAAGTCTACTTTCAAGTAACACTGCCATTTCAGTGTGAGTACCTTATAGTAACAACATAATCTTGATTTCCTCCTTCCTGCTCTTTCTATTTTTGCTGTCATTCATTTCTCTTATACTTAAGCATATATAACTCTCACTATATATATCAAATATACTAATGTTTAAATGTGTTAATATTAAACATACATATATTAAATAGCTATATTTATATATAAATAAAAACCACCTATAAAACACATTGTGGCTATTAATATTTTGAACCAACTTATCTGTTACAATTAAGAATAAAAAGCTTCTATTTTATAACTTTTTATTTTATCACTTATTTCTTCTCTGATACTCTTCTTTCTTTGTGTAGATCTGAGTTTCTGACCTCTATCACTTTTCTTCTCTCTAAAGAACTTCTTTTAATATTTCTTGCAAGGCAGGCCTGTCAACAACAAATTCCCTCAGTTTATGTTTTTCTGAGAAAGTCTTTATCTTTCACTTTTGAAGGATAATTTTGCAGGGCACAGAATTCTAGGTTGGTGTTTATTTTTCCTCTCAACAGTTTAAATATTTTACTTCATTCTCTACTTGCTTACACAGTTTCTGAGAAGTCACATATAGTTTCTTTGCTGTTCTATAGGTGAGGTGTTTTTTCCCTCTGGTTTTTTGAGGATTTTCTCTTTAGTTTTGATTTTCTGTCATTTGAAAATGATGTACTTTGGTGTAGTTTTTATATTACTATTTGTGCATGGTGTTCTGTGAGCTTTCTAGATCTATAGTTTGGTGTCTGACATTAATTTGGGAAAACTAATAGTCGCTATTGTTTCAAATATTTCTTCTGTTCCTTTCTCTCTCTCTCTCTTTTTTAGTATTCTCACTACATATATGTTACAACTTTTGTAGTTGTCCCACAGTTCTTGGATATTCTGTCCTGGTTTTCCCAGTCTTTTTTTTTTTTTTCTGCTTGCTTTTTGGTTTTGAAGGTTTGTATTGAGATATCCTCAAGCTCAGAGTTTCTTTCCTCAGCATGTCCAATCTACTAAAAGCTTATCAAAGGCATTCTTCATTTCTGTTACAGTGTTTTTGATCCCTAGCATCTCTTTTTGGTTCTTTCTTAGAATGCCTCTCTCTCTGCTTACATTGCCCATATGTTCTTGTATGTTCTTCGTTTTATCTGTTGGAAACCTTAGCACATAAGTCATAGTTATTTTATTTTATTTTTTTAATTTTATTTTTTAAAAGATTTTATTTATTTATCTGAGAGAGAGAATGGGAGACAGAGAGCATGAGAGGGGGAGGGTCAGAGGGAGAAGCAGACCCCCTGCTGAGCAGGGAGCCCGATGTGGGACTCGATCCTGGGACTCCAGAATCATGACCTGAGCCAAAGGCAGTTGCTTAACAAACTGAGCCACCCAGTCACCCAGTCATAGTTATTTTAAATTCCTGGTCTGATAATTCCAACATCCCTCCTATTTATGAGTCTGGTTTTGAGGCTTGCTTTGTTTTTTCAGATTGTGTGTGTGCTTTTTTTTTTTTTTATCTCTTAGTATGTTTTGTAATTTTTTCTTGGTAGAAATGACATGATGTACTAGATAAAAGAGAGTACCACAGATAGGCTGTTGGGGAAAAGGAAGTGTTCTATAGTCCTATGATTGGGTCTCAGCCTTTTAGAGAATTTTAGTTTCTCTAGACTGTAAACTCCACATGTGTTTCTCACTCTCCCTTATTCCCCCTACTGCCTTTGATTGGGACAGGATGGTTAGAATGTGCTTGAGTTGGGTATTTCCCTTTTCTCTTGGGGAAGATTAGAGGGGGATGGTGTTGAGCATTTCCCTTTCCTCAATGTGGAAGGCAAAAAATGGCTGTTTTTAAATATTTCTCTTCCCATAGAGGAGTTAGGCTCTGTTAAAACCTCAACAGCTTAGGCTCTGGTTAAAAAACTTCTTCTGAGGGCAGACCTTGTTAAGTAGAACAGAGCACTCAGACATTTTCCAAAATGGTTCCTTTTCCCTTCTCCCTGCTGGAAACATGAAAGGGATTTTGTCTGATACTGTGAAAACCAAGTCAAGCTCCTGGAGATAAAACTCAAAAATATGTGAGGCCTCCTATGAATGCATCTCCCTGGAGTTTTTAACTGTCAGGAGTTGTGCACACTGAACCTCCAGCAGTTGTCAATTACTATTCAGGCTTTCCTACCTGAGCACTGGTTTCTTTGGAAGTTTAAGCTCCAGGGTTTCTACTCAGGTAAGTCATGATTCTCTGTATTCACCCATCAATCTTTGCAGGTTTTTTTTTTTTTAATTCTATTATGTTATGTTAGTCACCATAGAATACATCATTAGTTTTTGATGTGGTGATCCACGATCCATTGTTTTCGTATAACACCCAGTGCTCCATGCAGTACGTGCCCTCCTTAATACCCATCACCGGGTCAACCAATTCCCCCTCCCCCCTCCCCTCCAAAACCCTGTTTGTCTCTCAGAGTCCATATTCTCTCATGGTTCATCTCTCCCTCCAATCCCCCCCCTCATTTTTCCCTTCCTTCTCCTAATGTTCTCCATGCTATTCCTCATGTTCCACAAATAAGTGAAACCATATAATTGACTTTCTTTGCTTGACTTCTTTCACTTAGCATAATCTCCTCCAGTCCCATCCATGTTGATGTAAAAGTTGGGTATTCATCCTTTCTGATGGCTGAATAATATTCCATTGTATATATGAACTACATCTTTTTATCCATTCATCTGTTGAAGGGCATCTCGGCTCTTTCTACAGTTTGGCTATTGTGGACATTGCTGCTATGAACATTGGGGTGCATATGGCCCTTCTTTTCACTACATCTGTGTCTTTGGGGTAAATACCCAGTAGTGCAATTGCTGGGTCATAGGGTAGCTCTATTTTTAAATTTTTGAGGCACCTCCACACTGTTTTCCAAAGTGGCTGTACCAACTTGCATTCCCACCAACAGTGTAAGAGGGTTCCCCTTTCTCCACAATCAATCCAACATTTGTTGTTTCTTTCCCTGTCCATTTTTGCCATTCTAACTGGTGTAAGGTGGTATCTCAATGTGGTTTTGATTTGAATTTCCCCAATGGCTAACGATGATGAACATTTTTTCATGTGTCTTTTAGCCATTTGTATGTCTTCTTCAGAGAAGTGTCTTTTGATATCTTCTGCCCACTTTTTGACTTGATTATTTGTTTTTTGGGTGTTGAGTTTGAGAAGTTCTTTATAGATTTTGGATACCAGCCCTTTATCTGTAGTGTCATTTGCAAATATCTTCTCCCATTCTCTGGGTTGCCTCTTTGTTTTGTTGACTGTTTCCTTTGCTGTGCAGAAGCTTTTTATCTTGATGAAGTCCCAAAAGTTCATTCTTGCTTTTGTTTCAGTAGCTTTTGGAGATGTATCTTGAAAGAAGTTGCTGTGGCCGATGTCAAAGAGGTTACTGCCTATGTTCTCCTCTAGGATTTGGATGGATTCCTGTCTCACATTGAGGTCTTTCATCCACTTTGAGTTTATCTTTGTGAATGGTGTTAGAGAATGGTCTAGTTTCATTCTTCTGCATGTGGCTGTCCAATTTGCCCAGCACCGTTTATTGAAGAGACTGTCTTTTTTCCATTGCATGTTTTTTCCTGCTTTGTCAAAGATTATTTGACCATAGAGTTGAGGGTCCATATCTGGGTTCTCTTTTCTGTTCCATTGGTCTATATGTCTCTTTTTGTGCCAGTACCACGCTGTCTTGGTGATCACAGCTTTCTAATATAGCTTGAAATCAGGCAACATGATGCCCCCAGCTTTGTTTTTCTTTTTCAACATTTCCTTGGTGATTCGGGGTCTTTTCTGATTCCATACAAATTTTAGGATTGTTTGTTCCAGCACTTTGAAAAATGTCATTGGAATTTTGTTCGGGATGGCATTGAAAGTATAGATTGCTCTGGGTAGCATAGACATTTTAGCAATGTTTATTTTTCCGATCTATGAGCATGGAATATTTTTCCATCTTTTTGTGTCTTCTTCAATTTCTTTCATGAGTGTTCTGTAGTTCCTAGAGTATAGATCCTTTACCTCCTTGGTCAGGTGTATTCCAAGGTATCTTTTGGTTTTTGGTGCTATTGTAAATGGAATCGTTTCTCTAATTTCTCTTTCTACAGTTGCGTTGTTAGTGTATAAGAAAGCAACTGATTTCTTTTTTTTTTTAATTTTTTTTAAAGATTTTATTTATTTATTTGACAGAGAGAGACACAGCGAGAGAGGGAACACAAGCAGGGAGAGTGGGAGAGGGAGAAGCAGGCTCCCCGCAGAGCAGGGAGCCCGATACGGGACTCGATCCCAGGACCCCGGGACCATGACCTGAGCCGAAGGCAGTCGCTCAACCAACTGAGCCACCCAGGTGCCCGCAACTGATTTCGGTGCATTGATTTTGTATCCTGCCACATTACTGAATTGCTGTATGAGTTCAAGTAATTTGGGGGTGGAGTCTTTTGGGTTTTCCACATAAAGTATCATGTCGTCTGTGAAAAGAGAGTTTGACTTCTTCTTTGCCAATTTGAATACCTTTTATTTCTTTTTGTTTTCTGATTGCTGTTGCTAGGACTTCTAGTACTATGTTGAACAATAGTGGTGAGAGTGGGCATCCTTGACGTGTTCCTGATCTTAAGGGAAAGGTTCTCAGCTTTTCCCCATTGAGGATGATATTCACTGTAGGTTTTTCATAGATGGATTTTATGAAATTGAGGAATGTTCCCTCTATTCCTATACTCTGAAGAGTTTTAATCTTGAAAGGATGTTGTATTTTGTCAAATGCTTTTTCTGCATCAATTGAGAGGACCACATGTTCTTCTCTCTCCTCTTATTAATGTGTTCTGTCACATTGATTGATTTACGAATGTTGAACCACCCTTGCATCCTGGGGATAAATCCCACTTGGTTGTGGTGGATGATTCTTTTAATGTATTGTTGGATCCTATTAGCTAGGATTTTGTTGAGGATTTTGGAATCCATATTCATCAGGGTTATCGGTCTGAAATTCTCCTTTTCGATGGGGTCTTTGCCTGGTTTGGGGGTTAAGGTAATGCTGGTCTCATAGAATGAGTTTGGAAGTTTTCCTTCTGTTTCTGTTTTTTTGAAACAGCTTCAGTAGAATAGGTATTATTTCCTCTTTGAATGTTTGGTAGAATTCCCCAGGGAATCCATCAGGCCCTGGACTCTTGTTTTTTAGGAGGTTTTTGATCACTGCTTCAATCTCGTTACTGGGTATTGGCCTATTCAGGTTGTCAATTTCTTCCTGTTTCAGTCTTGGCAGCTTATGGGTTTCCAGGAAGGCCTCCATTTCATCCAGATTGCTCAGTTTATTGGCTTTTGTTGTTGATAATAATTTCTAATAATTGTTTCTATTTGGTGTTAGTCATGATCTCTCCCCTTTCATTCATAATTTTATTAATTTGGGTTCTTTCTCTTTTCTTTTGGATAAGTCTGGCGAGTGGTTTATCGATCTTATTAATTCTTTCAAAGAACCAACTTCTAGTTTTGTTGATCTGATCTACTGTTTTTCTGGTTTCTAATTCATTGATTTCTGCTCTAATTTTAATTATTTCTCTTTAATGTGTGGCTTAGGCGTCATTTGTTGCTTTTTCTCTAGTTCTTTAATGTGTAGAGTTAGTTGGTGAATTCGGGATTTTTCTTTTTTTTGAGTGAGGCTTGGATGGCTATGTATTTCCCCCTTAGCACCGCCTTTGCAGTATCCCATAGGTTTTGGACTGATGTGTTTTTGTTCTCATTGATTTCCATGAATTGTTTTAAGTTCTTCGATTTTCTGGTTGACCCAAACATTCTTGAGTAGAGTGGTCTTTAGCTTCAAAGTGTTTGAATTTCTGCCAATTTTTGTCTTGTGATTGAGTTCGAGTTTTAAAGCATTGTGGTCTGAGAATATGCAGGGAATAATCTCAGTGTTTTGGTATCAGTTGAGATCTGATTTGTGACCCAGGATATGGTCTATTCTGGAGAAAGTTCCATGTGCGCTCGAGAAGAATGAGTATTCTGTTGTTTTAGGGTGGAATGTTCTGTAAATATATGAGGTCCATCTGGTCCAGTGTATCATTCAAGGCACTTGTTTCCTTGTTGATTTTCTGCTTAGATGATCTGTCCATTGCTGAAGGTGGAGTATTGAGGTCTCCTACAATTAACGTATTGTTATCAATATGACTCTTTATTTTGGTTAACAGTTGGCTTATGTAGATGGCTGCTCCCATGTTGGGGGCATAGATATTTACAATTGTTAGATCTTCTTGTTGGATAGGCCCTTTAAGAATGATATAGTGTCCTTCTGTGTCTCTAATTACAGATTTTAGTTTAAAATCTAATTTGTCTAATTTAAGAATTGCTACCCCAGCTTTCTTTTGAGGTCCGCTGGCATGGAAGATGGATCTCCATCCCTTCACTTTCAGTCTGGATGTATCTTTAGGTTCAAAATGAGTCTCTTGTAGGCAGCATATGGATGGGTCCT
Source organism: Mirounga leonina (assembly GCF_011800145.1). NCBI lineage: Eukaryota > Metazoa > Chordata > Mammalia > Carnivora > Phocidae > Mirounga > Mirounga leonina. Next base: position 48,945,899 of record NW_023270389.1, read on the forward strand.
GTCTTTTTATCCAATCTGCAACTCTGTGCCATTTTATGGGAGCATTTAGGCCATTCACATTGAGAATGATTATTGAAAGATATGAATTAATTGTCATCATGTTGCCTGTGAAGACGTTGTTTTTATAGATTGTCCCTGTAAATTTTTGTTGTATATGACTCTTGGGGTCTCTCTCCTTTTATAGAACCCTGCTTTATATTTCTTTCAGGGCCGGCTTAGTGGTCACATATTCTTTCAGTTTCTGCCGGTCGTGGAAGCCCTGCATCTCTCCATCCATTCTAAATGAAAGCCTTGCCAGATAAAGTATTCTTGGCTTCATGTTCTTCTCATTTAGTACCCTGAATATGTCTTGCCAGGCCTTTCTGGCTTGCCAGGTCTCTGTGGATAGGCCTGACATTATTCTGATGTTCCTTCCTTTGTATGTAAGGAATCTCTTCCCCCTAACTGCCCTTAAGATGGTTTCCTTGGTTCTAAGATTTGCTAGTTTTACTATTACGTGCCGGGGTGTTGGCCTGTTTTCCTTGATTTTGGGAGGGGTCCTCTCTGCCTCTAGGACACGAATGTTTGTTTCATTCCCCTGATTAGGGAAGTTCTCAGCTACAGTTTGCTCAAATACATCTTCTAGTCCTCTCTCTCTCTCCACCCCCTCTGGGATTCCAATTATTCTGACATTGGAACACTTCATGGTGTCACTTATTTCTCTGATTCTATTTTCATGGATTCTGAGTTGTTTTTCCCTGGCCTCCTCTTTTCCCTTTTTATGTATTATATTGTCTTCCAGGTCGCTTATTCGTTCTTCTGCCTCAGTTACCCTAGCTGTTAGATTATCTAGATTGGATTGGATCCCATTGATAGCATTTTTAAGTTCTGCCAATTTAGCTTTCATTTCTGCCTTTAGAGACTCTGTGTTGCCATTAATTGATTTCTCCACTCTAGCCATTGTCTTCACAATTGCTAGCCTGAATTCCATCTCCGACATCTTGGTTATATCTGCATCCATTTGTAAATCTGCAGCATAAGTCATGATCTCTGAGTCTTTTCTATTTTGGGGGTTCTTCCTCCTAGTCATTCTGTTGATGGGTGTTTGAGGGAATGTATAGAGTCCAAATTATTGACCAGAACCCAAGCAAGATACACCTGTTTTCTTGGGACCTTAGGGTTGCTGGCCTCTTGTTTTCCCAGCCTGTCTTCTGGGGGAGGGGTCTGTGTGCTGTTACTCAGGCAACCCTGTTTTGGCGGAGTTGCCCTGCCCCCCTGTGGCAGGGGATGGGCTCAGCGGGAATCAGTTTTTGGGGCTTTTGTTCTCTGGCATCTTTCCCTGGCGACTTTTTGCATCTCTTCCGTGAGTCAGAGCAGAAGAGACCATTTCCAACCCTCTGCCTCGGAGCAGAGAGACCGTAGTCTGTTCTTCAGTGAGCTCTCCAGGCCACACTGTCTCCATTTCTGTCTGTGCTGCTATAAACTGCAGCGTCCTGGGTTGTGCGCCCCTCCGCAGCGCTCCTAGTTCTGCCTCCAGGTTGGGGCACATCTCTGCCCTTTGTGCTTCTAAAACTGCCAGCCGCTCCCAGTTCACCTGCGCGACCCCGCCGCTCCGGGTTTCCGCCCTGGGGGCTGCCCTAAAGTCCTTTCCCCACCGCTACCAGTCTGCGAGTCTGTGCCCCATCCCCAGTGTGCCAGGCTGTCGCTCACCGGGGGTGTAGGTTCCCCACGGCCAGGCACCCTCCCACTGCCGTTTATCCTCCAATATCTGCCCGTGGAATCAGGGCTCCCTGCTTCGTACCTCAAAACCAACCACCTGCGATATTCTGTTTGTAGAGATCCAGATCTTATGTCTCAGGCTGGTTTCATGGGTGCTCAGAGTGGTCTGATAGATATCCAGCTCAGTTCCGGGGACCAGTTGAAATAGGGTCCCCTACTCCTCCGCCCATCTTTCCTTCTCTCCAGTCTTTGCAGTTTTGAGGTCAGTGGCTTGTCCCGTAACCTTATTTCTCTCTTGGATCCAAGAAGAGTTATTGATTTTCTGTTGTGTTCAGCCTTTTTACTTATTGTTAGGATGCAGTGGCAACTTAAAAGCTTATTATATGCTGGACAAAAAGTCAGAAGTCAAAGATGTTTTTTTTAAACTTTCTTTTTTTATTTAAATTTTTAATTTTAATTCCAGTATAGTTAACATACAGTGTTACATTAGTTTCTGGTATACAATATAATGATTCAGCAATTCTGTGATTCTAACAACTCAGCGCTCATCATGACAAGTGCACTCCTTCATCCCCACCTGCCTCCGCTCTGGCAACCATCAGTTTGTTCTCTATGGCTAAGTCTGTTTCCTGGTTTGTCTCTGTCTCTCTCATTTTCCCCCCCTTTGCTCATTTGTTTTGTCTCTTAAGTTCTACATGTGAATGACTTTCCTTCTCTGACTTATTTCTATTCAATGTTCCAGTTCATTGATTCTTTCCTCTGCCCTTTTCATTCTGCTGTTAAATTTATATTTATTTATTTATTTGCTGCTGTTAAATTTTTAAATTTGGTTTTTGTACTTTTCAGTTCTAAAATTTCCAGTTGGTTCTCCTTTATATCTTCTATTTATTTGCTGAAGATTTCTGTTTCTTTGTCTGGAATTTATATTTTTTCATCTGTCTCAAGCATGTCTATAACTGGTAATTGAAGCATTTTTATGAGGGCTCCTTTGAAATATTTATCATACAATTCTGACATCTCTGTCATCTCAATGATAGTATTATCTTTTAAAAATTCAGTTTGATATTTTGCTGTTTCTTGTCATGATGAGTGATTTTCTACTTAAACCTGACCTTGTGGGTATTACATTATTAGACTCTAGAACTTATTAAAACTCGTGTCCTATGGAACCCTTCTGGAAGGGAAGGGAGGTTCATCAACTCATTACTGACATATGGGGGTAGAAGTTCAGGTTTCACACTAAACCTCCACTGACAACAGAGCAGAGGCTCCTTGTTAATGCTGGGCAGTGGTGGGAATTCTGGCTTCAGTCTGATACCTCTTGGCTGCAGGAAATAAAAGTTCCTCACTATTCCTCACATGGTCTGCACCACATAGAGTGGGTGGTCTTTTTACCCCTGAAGAGTGGTAAAAGTCCTGACTCTTCACTAGGCTTCCCCTGACACCACCTTAGTGGGAAGGGGAGGTCTGTCTTCTGAGTACTCATTAGTACCCAGAGGAGGTACTTCTGGGTAGAGGCAGAAGCCCAGGCTCCTCACCATATCTGCAATGTCACTGTAGGTAGACAGGGATGAGAGGAGCTCATTATCATCCAGTTAGGATGTTATACTCATCATTTTCTGATATCCCCACATTAGGTCAATTAAGGTGTCTTGTGGCTTAAGTGGGTTGTAATCCTGTCTAGGTTTTCCACTTGGCCTTTGCTGACATGGGTGGGGATGGGGTTGCAGTTTTACCTGTTGTCTTTGGCATAGAGTGATTATTATCTAAAAGTTTTCAGTCTTTGTAGTATTCCCCTTTCTTGGTCCTTAGTTTAGAGAGAGTGGACTTTGTCTGCACTTGCTGCCATTTCCAGGTTGCCAGTTCTTCAGCTTCAAGTCTGAGACATAAATGAGGCAAAAAGAAAACCAGAGAGTTCAGCAGTATGCCATTCATTGGGTTCCCTAGTCCCTAGAAGTCTTCCACCTTCTCTCCACCCTTCGGGATTTTCTTATGTTTACTTTATATATATTTTCTAGTTTATAGTTGTACTTAGTAGGAGGAATAGGGTAAAGTGCATCTTTTCTATCTTACCCAAACTGTCCGTATACTTTTAACAAAACTTAAGCTTTCCAATTACTTTGAAGTATGGTTTTCATACTCTCCTTTTCCAGACTAGTAGCTCCTTATTAAATACCTGGATCAGTATTTTTAAAACTACAAGCTGTGACCCATTAGTGAGGCATAAAATCAATTTAATAGGTCATGACCAGCATTTTAAAAAATGAAGTAAAATATAATAGAGGGGAAAATAAAGCACCTCATACATAGCAAGGGAAATAATTGTTGCATCACTTTTTTGGTAGTTGTGTGCATGTGTGCATGTATGTGTGAATACTGGGTTGCAAAGTAACATGTATTTCTTATGTGTGGGTTACAGTCAACAGAGTTTGAAAGCCGGTCACTGAGATGGCAAAGAATGGTGAGAGGGAGAGAAGAGAAGAATTATTTAAGCCACTTTAGATGAAACCTCCTGCCACCCATAGGCACTAGCTGGGTTAGGGGATTGTATGTTAGCTGGGTACAGATTGGAGAGAAGGTCACGTTTGCTATTTGAAAGTACTCTCTGCCGCAGAAGGACTTGCCTGTAGGTTGAAAGGAAGAGAACTCAGTGTCACTGTTGGCCCTGAACCTGAATTCCTTCCATCCCCTGAGCTTGGCAGCAAGTAGGTTCTTATAGGGAATGTTTGGAGGAGACACCTTTGTACTCCAGACATGGATTCATCTAAGCAGATTCTCTTAGGAAGAGAAAGTAGATTGGTGCCATCCACCGCAGCCCCAGACACCTACACCTCTGAGTTAAAAACAAAGCCTTGCTAGGTACTTCTTTTGCTCTGTTGGCACTGACTGAGGCAGAGGCAGTAGGGAGAGACAGGGAACCAGAACTCTGGTGGAGAAGCCACAGGGCTATTCCTTGGTGGGGAGAGTAAAAGTAAAACCTCTCAAAATAGTAGCAAGTTGAACAGCAAGACCTGTATTACTGAAGGATAAGCACAGGAGGTTGGGTGTAAATCATGTAAATCTTAAATGGCCAGAACATCTTAAATTGCCCTGGAGTTCTCCATATTATTTCACTTTAGGAGATTTGGTGTAAACTATTAACTCATAGGATCTCATGCTAGATGCAGTGTGTGTGCCCTGGAGATTCTAATAAAGAGTCTTGATTGCCTATTTTGGGCCAGACTCAATGCTAGGCACTTTTACATGGGTATTGTCTTGACTCCTTAGAATTGCCCTGTGAACAAGTATGATTTACCCCAATTCACAGATGAGGGTGATGAGGCTCAGAGAAGTTCAGTAATTTGTCTAAAATTAGAGTTTGAATGTGGCAGGGTCAGGATTTAGAGCCCGATTCGTTAGGTTGAGCATGCATTGGACTGTACCATAGTTGTTTTTGTGAAATGAGGCTGTGCAAGAATGCAACCAGCCTCCCTGAGAACGAAGAGGCCCAGATATTTTTTAAAGGTCTGCAAGACCTACTGTTGATATGTAAGCCAGTGGAAAGGCTTCATGATATAGGACTTTTTCTGCAGCTTGACTATTTAAAGAAAATATATCATCTTCCCTAAAACAAATTTTACTGGTTAAAAAGAGATCACCATGAAATCTACCAAAGCATAAGACAAAATGTGAAATTTCACAGGAGATATAAGCTATTTCATCTAATACTGAATGGTGCATTTTCAGAAGCAGCTGTAAATTAAATAAAGGAGCACACATTTGAAACTGTTTAAGCCTTTAACAAATATTTGGGACAGTGAAGCTGTTATGGAAACATACTGTCGGTGATAAAAGAACCAGTAGAGATAAATTCTGGTTAATAAATCCTGTCATTTTGTCAATGGAGTAGAAAGTACTTTCAATAAGAGGTTCATGATGCAGGACACATTCCAGCAACCCTCTCTTCAACACCTGGACTAGGTGGCATGGTCTAAACCCAAATATCAGCCTGCTGCTACCATTTCTGTTCTCCTCCAAGGTTAAACAACCAAAGAAAACCCAAGGGGATATCTGAACAATCCCTACCCCAGCATCAGAAATAACAAAGTGGTTCCTGAGCAGATTAATAGGGACAGTACTAAGGTGTAAAGTGCAGACTGAGCAATACAGGTAGAAACCTTAATAATTGACTCTATGTCAGCTCTGAGTGGCTAAAAGGATTCTTTGGGGACAGTGTTTTATAAGGCAACACAATTGCCTGAATCAGCTAGACTAACTCTCTTAGCTGAGGTGGTGGTGGTGGTAGTGGGGGTGGGGCGCGGAGGGGGGAAGATTTGAATGTCTAAATCAGGTGCATTATTCACTGTACAGAGGTTTAATTAAAAAAGAAAAAAAATCATACACTGTAACCTTATGTAGGAAAAATGACTTTTTTAAAAACCATCATTCCAATGACACCTGGATCATTACAGCGAAGAAGAATTTAGAATCTAATTACTTACAGGGTGTTTACATATGTTATCACAGGAGCTTGGAGAGCAAATCAAGATAGACCTACGTGGTTTTTACTTAACCTGCAGCCAGTCTTGTCTTTTCAGTTCCTCAGATGCAAATACAATATCATTATGGAGGTAACTCAATTTACATAGATGTATTCCTGAAAACCAGATGTGCTGTGTGAAAGCCAAATTGTTGTGGATCAAATTATGTTTTATATCCTAAGGGAACTTGTTATTTAAGCATCTGTGATGCTTGCTATGACTTAAAGCGTTGGCATTTATAGACCAAATGGTTGCCTCTGTTCTAAGGTGGTGTACTTATGGTGTAGGCAGGGTCATGTTAGGCTATGCTGTGGGAAAAAAATAAGTGTCATTGACTTAACACAACAAAGAGTTATTTCTTGTTTTTATCAGAATCTGATGCAGGTTGGATGGCCCCCCATACTGTTATCTTCCAAGGACCCAGCGGCTCAGGAACTCAGACTGTTTCATTCTTGCAACTCTGACATTTCAGTTTCATTTGACCGCAGATAGATGCACAGAGGCAAAAAGATAGTAAGGTGAGTGCCCAGGAAATTGAAAATGGTTTGGTGACCACGGTCCGCCACCCTGGTATTTATCACTGTGATTGTTTCTGTGGGTTTTGGAAGCATTGATGGGACTTTCTGGAATAGCCAATTTTCAGAGCTCTTGGTACATTACACATTCAATAATACTTTTTGTATACAAATATAACTCTTCATTAATATAACAATAAAGGGAATCTCTTAGAAAGAATATATTGGCCATCAGATTCAGGAACCAGATGAAGAAAATCCATGGGAAAGGAGTACAGGCTCTCAAAAGGAGTGTTGGCACAAAATGCTGTCTGTGTAGCATATTAGTCATACAGTGCATGCTTTCTAGTTTCCTTTGCCTTGACTTCATAGTAACCTCCTGGACTAGTCTCAGATTGCTCTTCTGACTCTGGTCCTCCTGTTTACTTGTTCTTTCCCTGCATGATCCTGACTTAGTCTCCAACCTCAACCTACAGGCCTGATCCTTACCTTCACTCTACATCTTTGGTTTGTAACTTGCTTATGTGGCCTTCCCAATATCTGACCATTGTCCATATTCTGCCCATATCACTGCTCCCATGTAGCATTTGCAGCTATATTCCCTAAAGCCTGCTCAAGGACATCACTCTGGCGATTCTCCCCTTCTCCTCCATCAACAAATTTCTCCTCTTTACAGAATATCCTTGTCTACTGCATATTAACAGTCCAGTGTTTCTCACGTCCTAAAAGAAGGGAGACCCCTCTCAACCTCTGTTCCCATTCTAGTAACTACTAACTCCTTCTCATTACTTTAGAGCATCTTAAATTTTTAAAAATTAATTTCTCTCCTTCCATTCTCACCTGAAACTACCCCAATCAGGCCTTCACTACCGCTATTCTCCTGAAACTGTACTTGTCAAGGTCACCCTTGATTTCCATGTTGCTGAATCCAATGGTTATTTTCAGTCTTCATCTTACTTAAAATCTCAACAGCACTTGACACACAGCTGTTCACTCTCTCCTCTGTGAAACTCTTTCTCTTCTTGGCTTCTAAGATAATTACACTTGCCTTGTTTTCCTCCCACCTTTATAAATGCTCTTTCTCAGTCTTTTTGTTTCCCTTTCCCCCCTGTTTTTCTCCTCTTATTTCCTCACTTAAATATTGGAGTACCATAGTGCTCAGCCCCTGGATCTCTTCATTTTTCCTATCCATAGTCACTCTATAGGTGATCTAGTCTAGATTTATGCCTTTAAATAGCATCTCAGTGTTGATATCATCCAAATTCTTCAACCCAGTTGTCTTCTCTGATAAGACCCATGTATCCTACTGCTTATTTGACATCTACACTTGGATGTCTAATAGGGATTGCAAATTTAACATCTCCAAAGCTAAGCTCTGGATCTTTCTCCAAACCAGGTTTTCTTACTCTTTTCTCCATTTCAGTTAATGGAACTTCATCCTTTAAATTGCTAGGATGAAAAGTCATAATACTCAGCCTTAACTCTTCCTATTTTATCACAGCCTTCATTGATCTGTCAGAGAATCTTGACAAATTCTTCTAAAATTTTACCACTTTGCACAACTCCCATCACATCTCACCTGTGTTATCACATAACTTCCTACCTGATGTCTTGCTTCTGTGTTTGTTCTCCATGCCTCCCCTAAAACTATTCTTATCAAAGCATCCAAAGTAACCCTGTGAAAATACAAATCAGGTCATATCACTCTTCTGCTTATTACTGTCATTGGATTCCCATATCATCAGACTGAAACCCAAAGTCCTCATGCTCACCTATGGAGCTCTGTGTGACCTGGCTCTTCCCACTTCATCCAGTTTGCATCACTGCTGTCCTTGAACATAGCAGGCAGTCTTCCCCTCCTAGGCCTTGACCTTGCTGTTTCCTCTGCCAGGCATTCTCTTTTCTCAGCTATTCACACGGCTCACTTACTCACTTCCCTCATGTTTTTATTTTAGTGCGTCATCTCTGTGAGGCCGTCCCTGATCACTTATTGAAAAACTGCAACTAATTCCCTGATATTTTCTATCCTTCTACCATGATTTATTTCCCCCTTACCATTATCACTTCAAACACACCATATTTTTAAAATTATTTCATCTTTTATTTTTCTTAAAGATTTTATTTATTTGAGAGAGAGGAAGAGAGAGAACACACAGAGTGAGAGTGAGAGAGAGAAGCAGACTCCCTGCTGAGCAGGAGCCTGACTTGGGGCTCGATCCCAGGACTCTGGGATCATGACCTGAGCTGAAGGCAGATGCTTAACTAACCAAGGAGCCACCCAGGGACCCCTTATTTCATCTTTTAATTTTATCTTCCCCATTTTAGTATAAGCTCTATGAGGGTATGAAACTTGACTGATTTGCTTACTGTCGTACCTCTTCTGGCTCAAACAATGCCTGAGATACAGCAATTGCTTGAGAAACATTTGTTGAATGAAAGAACAGATCCGTAATAGGATTGTGTTCTCAAAGATAATTTGAAATTCCTCTCTTGGGAACATTATTCATATTTTCCTACATAAATAATGAAATTCCCACAGAAATGAAATAATGAAAGTCAGTCCTGTACTATTGGCTTAAAATCTAAGTTCTCCAATATGCTTAAAACTGGTTCATTAGTTGAGGAATCATACAATGTCCCCTAGCTAGCTGTTGCCAATGAGACATACTTGGAAACAATTGATCACAATATAGCATTGTGAGGACTATAAAAGAAGAATCACAGAATCCAATGGGAAGCTCAGAGGAAGGAGGAGTGATTTTGGAATTGGAGTTAATTTCACAGAAGAAGTGGGTCTGTAAGAATGAATGAAAGTTGCCACAGAGAGAAAACGAAGGAAATTTAATAGGCAGAAGGAATAATATATCAAATGTCACAAGTATAGAAGTATATGATACATTCATAAAAAGGAGAACAAATTTTGTGTGACTGGAATATTGGTGAGAGAGGTAGGTGGGTCAAAGTTGTGGAAAATGCCATGAGCCATATTAGGGAGCTGAGATGTAATCTATCAGTGCTAAGAAAGTTTTCTGGATTGAATGGAGTTTTGGAGACTGGTAAAGAAGCAAAAACGCATTGCTTCTCTTAGAAATTGTCTTAACACTTTGTGGCTTATCAGTTGTTGGGTTCTCAAATTTCCTTTGGTTTCTAAGTAATTAAAAAAATAATTGATTGGGCTACTTCAAAGTTTAGGTAATGACTAGTATCTAAAATCTTATGTATTTAGGGACACCTGGGTGGCTCAGTCGGTTAAGCATCTGCCTTCAGCTCAGGTCATGATCCCAGGGTCCTGGGATAGAGCCCTACATGGGGCTTCCTGCTCAGTGGGGAGCCTGCTTCTCCCTCTTCCTCTGCCTGCTGCTCTGCCTACTTGTGCTCCCTCTCTATCTCTCTGTCAAATAAATAAACAGAATCTTTAAAAAAAATAAAAATAAAATCTTATGTATTTATAATTCATTGTGATAAGTAATATGTTCACTTATACATTGTTTTCAGAAAGTATGACCTCTGGAAGTCCAAAGAGGAATTTACTAAGTTTTACCCAAACATTATCTTTATGATATCCACATACATGGTGGTTAAGTACTGGTGTGTTGGGGCACCCTGATGGCTCAGTTGGTTAAGCATCTGACTCTTGATTTCAGCTAAGGTCATCAGGTCTCAGGTTAATGAGATCAAGCCCCACATCAGGCTCTGCACTCAGCACGAAGTCTGCTTGAGAGTCTCTCTTTCCCTCTGCCCTTCCCCCTGCTTTCTTTCTCTCCAAGTAAATAAAATCTTTAAAAAATACTGGCATGTTATCTTTATAGTCATAGCCACACAATAAAGTCAAATTTGATCTTTAGGAAGAGACTGGTGACCTGGATAAAGGCACAGGTTTGCCTATTAAAAATGCAGATGCCAGAGCCCTGGGAGAGACAGCCAAAGGAAAAGATGAGGGAATCAAGATTCAAACTTATCTTGAGCCTGAATCCTGAAGACTGAGTCTATACCAAGTAGAGAAAATTTAAATGCAGAAAGCTTAATGTTCTGAGTTTAGGTTCAGAAATTTAATTATGTGAGTCAAGATTGGGGAAGCTTGAGCTGGCAGCTGATAGGAATCTAAGTACCAGGTACTATTCTAAGAGCTCTCTGTCAGTTAAATCATTTAATCCTAACAGCATCCCTATGAGGTAAGGGCAATTATTCTTCCCATTCTACAGGCACCAAAATTTTCCCAATATCATGTAGCCACAGAATGGTAGAAGTAGGATTTGAACTGACAATGGTGACCACTATGCTATAATCCATGGCAACAGTTCATGTGAAAATTGTGTTTTTGTGTGTGTGTGTGTGAAAATTTTAGAATATTAGAGTTTGAAGGAAACTGGGAGATCAGGATGTTCAGGGATTTTTCCAGCTTTCTGGGCAATGTCTTAGAGGTCCCGTCCATGAGCAGTGGGTGGGTAACTGAGTGAGCAGGGATCCAATGGCGCAGGCAAAACCAGCACACTTGCATTGGTTCTGTTTCCACGTTAGGGATACAAATATGGTCTCATTTGAAGTAAGAGTTCACATAACTTTTTTAAAAAGTGCCTTTGATCTTGTAGCCTAAGCACTTGTTTTGTTGAGGATGCCATGGTCAAAGTAATGAGTATAATACGAACTAACAGTGAAGTGGGGCTTCTTGAACATAAAACCCATTCTTCTTTTTAGTATGACTCCATTAAAAAAAAAAAAGCTATTGTGGTAAGAACGCTTAATGTGAGATCTAACCTCTTAAATTTTTAACTGTACAATACATTATTGTTGACAATAGGTACAGTGGTATACAGCAGATCTTCAGAGCTTATTCATCTTGCTTAACTGAATCTTTATGCCTGTTGATTAGTATACTCCCCATGTTTACCTACCCCTTTCCCCTGGAAGCTACCATTCCACTCTTTGATTCTATGAATTTAACTATTTTACATACCTCATGTAAGTGGAATTTGTAGTATTTGTCTTTCTGTGATGGGCTTATTTTACTCAGCATAATGTCCTGAGGGTTCATTTGTGTTGTCACATATGGCAGAATTTCTTTTTTTTCAGGTGGAATAGTATTCCATTGTATGTATGTATGTACCTAATTTTCTTTATCCATTTGTTTATCAATGGACATTTACATTTTTTCCATGTCTTGGTGGTTACAAATAATGCTAAGATGAACATAGTGCTATTACCTCTTTGAGATCCTGATTTCAATTCTTTTAGATAAATACCCATAAGTAGGATTGCTGGATCATATGGTAGTTCTATTTTTAATTTTTTGAGGACCTTCCATACTGTTTACAAAAAAAAAAGCTGCAGCATGATTTGTGTTCCAACTAACAGTGCATAAATATTCCAGTTTCTCCACATCCTTGCTAATGCTTGTTGTCTTTTTTTTTTTTTTTTTATAATAACCATCCTGACAGGTATGAAGTACTATCTTATTGTGGTTTTGATTTGCATTTCCTTCATGATTAGTGACAATGAGCATTTTTTTATACCTCTTAACCATTTGTGTGTCTTCTTTGGAGAAATGTCTATTTAAGTCTTTGGTGACCTTAAAAAGGGCATTGTGTCCCACCTACTGGGGATAACTGTTCTTTCTTGCACCATATTTGGTGTACTGTACTTAATTCAGGGGATACATTTAACTGGCCTACAAAGTGGTCCTGAGAAAGGCAATCAGGATGCTGTGGGGTCTGGCAACATACATAGAATGATTGAAGTGTTTAAGGATGTGTAGCCTGGAAGAGAAGTTAAGGAGAAGGCTGACAGTTATTTCCAATAAGAAGGCCATTTTGTTCAAGAAGGAAAGGTTTTGGGATTAAAAAACTTTGGTCTCAAAATAAACATAAGTGTGCTTTAATAATAGAATTCCAGAAATGAAAAAGGCATCTCATGAGGTAGTAAGGTGCCTGTCATGAGATATATTCAAGCCAGGTTGTGAGCACTGTAGGGATGCTGTAGAAGTGGTTCCTCCAATGGTTGGGAGGTTTGAAAAGTTAGCTTCTGAGATCACTTTAAACTGTAAGAATATATGAGTCTAAGAGGTCCTCAGTCCAAAGGGTAAGCCGTTAAATCTTTACACTCCATTTGATGTTACAAATACCATTTTAGAATAGATTCTTTATCCAAGGTCATTTACCATAACCCTTTATATAAATCAATAGATGATATGATTTTGGCAATTCCCAGCTGATCTAACAATGTATCAATTCTAAACATAGAATACACATTAGATTTGGTTCACAGATCAAAGAGTTTGAGAGCTATGAGCTATGAGGTCCTTAGAGATTGTCTGATCAAACCCTTTTATGTAGGATGACAAAACTGAAGTTAAGAGGCAGTGTGTCTGCTCCTGACTTACCTAGCTCCTTGCAGGGGCATAAGGGATGAACAGGCTCAACCTTGCCCTTTTCTAAGCCAGTACAAACTAGGGCAGGACACTTAGCAACAGTCTTTGGTACACATTTGGGAAGGCCTAGAATTTGTTGAATAATGATAGCTGCAGTTTATTAAGTGCAAATGCTGCACCAAACACAATTATGGGTATTTTGCAAACAATATGAAACAATTTTATGAGAGCAGGATTATTATTTTTATATTACAGATGAGGAAAATGAGGCTATATGCTTTACCCAAGATCACACAGCTGGTAGGATGGCCAACTTCAGATTCAAATACCCAAATGTTTCACCCTAAAGCCTGTGCTCTTAACCACTTCACATTGCCATTCAGTCATAGCCCATACCTGCCCACCTCACATAGGTCACTGTCTTTGCCCACCAGATTGGATCTTCCTAGTATAGGCATTCTCCTGGATCATGCCTGATCTCACTCCTTTTGAGGACCTGCTCCTCAGGACCAGTCTTGGCAGCCAGGCCATCACCCTACCTTTGAGGTTGTGATTTTTACATAGTTTTCACCTTGAGTTAGGACAGGTGAAGTAACTTACTCAAGGATACAGACAGTATAGGAGAGATCTGGGAGATGGGTCCTGGAATTCCGTTACCCAGCACAGTGCACATTCCTCTGTCCTTGATTCTATTTCCCCATAAAGATGTAAATAAGATATAAACTTTGTAATTTTTAATTCAAGATTTGTTGTAAAAAGTAAAAAAGTAAAAAAAAGCCATGAGTCATGCTCCATTGTCCTCTGGCACTGACTTGCTGTGAAGCCATCCAGGATAATGTGGGTTTCTAAAATCCTTGTAGAAAACTCAATATTTTTCTCCTTGTATAAGGTCAATCTACAGGTTCAAGCATTTTCTCATTAATGAAAGATTTTTAAAAGTATTCTGGACCATTCTGTGTATTCTGTTTGTTATAAATGATGAATCATGTATATGGTTGATCTCCTTTGTCTTCCATAGCTATCAGCTTCTCTTGAAGCATTTTTATAAAAGATTTCTATTCATTTCTTAGTTTCTTTATTTATATTTATAAACTATTTAAAACAACTGTAGTGTTGAAGTTTTAACTCCAATAGTGGGTTTGTCTATTTCTTCTTTCAGTTCTGTCAGTTATTACTTCACAAATTTTGAAGCTCCATTATTATGTGCGTGCACAATTAGGATTGTTCTCTCTTCTTGAGTTCTTGTCATTAAAAAAGTCCCTCCTAATTCATGATAATAGTCATTGTTCTGAAGTCCCCTTTTCTGATACCTAATATAGCTACTTTAGATATTTTATTCTGACTGATGTGTATCTTTTTTCATTGTTTTACTTTTAACCAATTCATCCAGTTTAGTTTTTGATTAACATTAGCATGCTCCATCTTTTTCTCTTCTCTTACTTTTGAGGTACCTGTGTTGTTATGTTTTTCTTTTAAAGATTTTATTTATTTATTTGAGAAAGAGAGAGTGAGAGAGAACATGAGTGTGGGGAGGAGGGGGACGAGATGGGGAGAAGCAGACTCCCCACTGAGCAGGGAGCCTGATGCAGGGTCTCGATCCCAGGACTCTGAGATCATGACCTGAGCTGAAGGCAGATACTTAACCAACTGAGCCACCCAGATGCCCCTGTGTTGTGTTTAAAGTGAGTTTCTTATAGACAACTATAGTTGGGAAATTTTTTAATAAATTTACTCGGTCCATTTCTGTCTTGTAATTAGTGTATCTGAACCACTTATATTAATGTTATTTGTATATTAGACTAAGTCTGCTCTCTTATTATATTTTTCTGCTTGTTTCTTCTGTTTCTTTTTTCTAAGTTTTATTTAAATTCCAGTTAGTTAACATATAGTGTAATATTAATTTCAGGTGGACAATAGCATGATTTAACACTTCCATACAATCCCTGCTGCTCAGCATAGCAAGTGCACTCCTTAATCCCCATCACCTATTTCACCCATCCTCCATTTCACCCATCTCCCCACCCACCTGCCCTCTGGTATCCATCAGTTTGTTCTCTGTAGTTAAGAGTCTGTTTCTTGGTTTGCCTTTTTTTCCTTTTGATCATTTGTTTTGTTTCTTAAATTCCACACATGAGTGAAACCATATGGTATTTGTCTTTCTCTGACTGACTTATTTTGCTTAGCATAATACTCTCCAGCTCCATCCACATTGTTGCAAATGGCAAGATTTCACTCTTCTTTATGACTGAATAATATTCCATTGTATATACATACCACATCTTCCTTATCCATTCATCAGTTGATGGACACTTGGGCTATTTCCATAATTTGGCTGTTGTAGTTAATGCTGTTGTAAACATCAGGATGCATATATTCCCTTTGAATTAGTGTTTTCATGTTCTTTGGATTAATACCTACTAGTGCAATTGCTGGATTGTAGGATGGTTCTATTTTTAAGTTTTTGAGGAACCTCCATACTGTTTTCCAGAGTGGCTATACCAGTTTGCATTCCCACCAACAGTTGCAAGAGGGTTCCTCTTTCTCCACAATCTTGCCAACACCTGTTGTTTTTTATGGTGTTGATTTTATCCATTCTGACAGGTGTGAGATGATACCTAGTTGTAGTTTTGATTTGTATTTCCCTGGTGATCAGTTATGTTGAGCATCTTTACATATGTCTGTTGGCCATCTGAATGTCTTTGGAAAAATGTCTATTCATGTCTTCTGCCCGTTTTTAATTGTATTATTTGGTTTTGGGTGTTGAGTTTGATAAATTCCTTATATATTTTGGATACTAACCTTTTATCATAGATGTCCTTTGCAAATACCTACTCCCATTCCTTGGGTTGCCTTTTAGTTTTGTTGATTGTTTCCTTCACTGTGCAGAAGCTTTTTATCTTGATGAAGTTCCAATAGTTTATTTTTGCTTTTGTTTCCCTTGCCTCGGTTTCTTGTTGTGAGTTGGAATGTTCTGTAGATATCAGGTGAAGTTGGTTGCTAGTATATCTCCTGTCTTCCTTTTTAATTTTTTCTATGCTCTCTGGAGTCTCTTCTCTTCTGCATTCTCTTTTGCATTTCCATGTGAATTTTGGAGTCACTTATTCCTTGTAAGACTGCTGATGTTTTAGCTGAGATTGCATGAATCTATCTATCTATCTATCTATCTATCTATCTATCTATCTATCTATCTAT
>NW_023270389.1:48962197-49041611 GCF_011800145.1 Mirounga leonina
TATCTATCTATCTATCTATCTATCTATCTATCTATCTATCTATCTATAGGACAACTGATATTTTCATTGTAGAGAGTATCCTTAACTATGAGTATGGTATAAATTTCCATTAATGTAGTTCTCTATTGTCTTTCATTTTTGGTTTATACTTTCTCCATAAAAACATTGCCCATATTTTGATATATTTATGTCCAGATAATTTATATATTTCTATGGTACTTCAAATATTTAAAAACATTTTGTTTATTGCTGCTGTATAAAATTACAATATTTGTATATGAATTTTAGTCTAGCCACTGCCATATTTTCTTATTAATTATAGTAATTTGTCTGTAAAACTATTTGGGTTTTCTAGGTAGGTAATCATATCTGTTTCTATCATTCTAATCCTTACAGCTTTTATTTTCTTTTTATTTATTTATTTTATTTATTTTTATTATGTTAGTCACCATACAGTACTTCATTAGTTTTTGATGTAATCTTCCATTATTCATTATTTGTGTATAACACCCAGTGCTCATCTCAATATGTGCCCTCCTTAATACCCATAACCGGGCTAATGCATCCCCTCACCTCCTTCCCCTCTGAAACCCTCAGTTTGTTTCCCAGAATCCATAGACTCTCATGGTTTATCTCTCCCTCTGATTCCCCCCCTTCATTTTTCCCTTCCTTCTCCTAATGTCCTCCATGCTATTCCTTATGTTCCACATATGAGTGAAACCATATAATTGTCTTTCTCTGCTTGACTCATTTCACTTAGCATAATCCCCTCCAGTCCATCCATGTCAATGCAAATGGTGGGTATTCATCCTTTTTGATGGATGAATAATATTCCATTGTATATATGAACCACATCTTCTTTATCCATTCATTGGCTGAAGGGCATCTCAGCTCCTTCTACAGTTTGGCTATTGTGGACATTGCTGCTATGAACATTGCGGTGAATATGCCCCTTCTTTTCACCTCTGTATCTTTGGGGTAAATACCCAGTAGTGCAATTGCTGGGTCATAAGGTAGCTCTATTTTTAACTTTTTGAGGAACCTCCATACTGTTTTCCAGAGTGGCTGTACCAACCTGCATTTCCACCAACAGTGTAACAGGGTTCCCCTTTCTCCACATCCTCACCAACATTTGTTGTTTCCTGCCTTGTTAATTTTTGCCATTCTAACTGGTGTAAGGTGGTATCTCAGTGTGGTTTTGATTTGAATTTCCCTGATGGCTAGTGATGTTGAACATTTTTTTATGTGTCTGTTAGCCATCTGTATGTCTTCTTTAATACTATTATGTGGGTTAGGCTCTCCAGTGCTAAATAGGAGTTCTTTTATTATGAAACTTTATCCTGTTACTGATTCTACAGAAAATAATTCTAACAATTCTCTACTGAGGTGATGTTTCTTCTAGGTTTATGGTAAGATGCCATTTACTAGGTTTAGGAAGATATTGTATATACATACTGTTCATGTCTGTTTGCACAATTAAGTTCATACCAAAGAACTAAGAATCTACTCTAGACTCCTAAAATGAATGAGGAGTCTACTCTATGCCAGAAATTGCTCTAGAGATTTGAGATATAGCACAGAACAAAATATATAAAAATCCCTGCCTTTATTTTTTTTAATATTTTGTTGTTCCACGAGTATTTGATAGAATTTACCTATCAAACAGTTTGAGACCAGTGTTTACTTGGTGGAACATTTAACAGTTACTGGCCCAATGCCTTTTACTATAATTGTTTTTCTATTCTTTTTGATCCAGTTTTGATAAGTTATCCAGGAATTTGTGAGTTATATCTATATTTTAACACACATTGGTATAAAATTAGTGATAATAATTGATATTATTTAATTCCTTGCTGTATTACTAATTGCAACACTCTTTTATTTCAAATATTATTTATTTTTTTATATCTTTATTTTGATTTATTTTGTGTATTTTTTGCATAGGTAATGTATTTACGTGGTTAAAATTCAGAAGGCAAAGAAGGATATGCAATAGGAAATCTCTCTCATTCTTGTTCTTCTGCCATTAAATTACCCTCTAATCACTGTTATCAATTTCTTGCATATCCTCCTAGGTAATGATACACAAGAATATAGAAGTAAAAATAAGTATGTATAAATAAACACTTTTACATTTTCTTAATAGGTAGTATACTTTTGTTCTTCTAAACTTTTATATGCAATAGTATATGGAATAATACTGTTTCATATCAGGAAAGATCATTTTTCATTTTCTTTTGTGGATGCATAGTATAATCCTATATGGATACACACACACACACACACACATATATAAAGGTTATATATATGTAAATTTATCAGTTTTTTTTGTCAAAGGACATAAATTATATCCAATCTTATGCTGTTAAAAATAGCACTTAAATAAGTAACTTTGAACATGTATCATTCTGCACTTGTGAAGATGTATTTTAGGATAAATTCCTAGAAGCAAAATTATTGGATCAAAGGGTACAAGTTATATATTTTATTTTATTCATTTTGGATAGGCTGTATGTACATATGTATAAGATTCAAAAGAAACAAAGGAGTAAATGGTGAAAAATAAATCTTCCTCATATCCCTTTTACTAAGTTCCTCTTCCCAGAGGCAATTACATTTATCTTTCCAGAGTTATTCTAGGTATATACAAGTATATATGCATATATAGGGTAAGTTCTCTTATGTTTCAGTTTGTGGGTATCAGAAAGGTTTTGCTTATTTTTTTGGCCAAAAAAGAATCATCAGGCTTAGTGAATCCACTTATTTTAGGAACTTACTCTTTGTTATCTTTCAGATTCAGCCTGACACCTTCAACATTTGGACCCATCAGAGCAAATAATGTCTCTCTGTGGACTTTTATTAGGCCCATTCATATGTTTTACAAGAAAGGGTGGCTGTTTTTATGGGATCCTAAATTTTTTTGTCCAAGAATTTCATACATGATACAATTTGGATTGTTTACCATCTTATACCTCTTCATCCATTATCATCTTGGGGATGACTTTCATCTTTCTTTGCATTGGGCTTTCATTTCTTGTATGTCATGTATTTGTCTTTCCTGCTTTACTTCCTAGCTTTGATGGGACACATTCTTTAGTAGCTTTCTGAGAAAGGATATGTATAAGGAAAAAATCATAGATTATCTATGTCTGAAGATATCTGTACTTTTCCCACCCAAATTGGTAATTGGTTGGTATGGGAATTTAATGTAGAAAACATTTTCCTTCAGAAAGTCATTGCTAAAGTGTCTGTTAGCTTTCCATATTGGTATAGAAATATCTGAAGCTATTGTGATTCTCAATCCTATCTATGTCACCTGTTTTTTCCCTCTGGAAGTTTTAGGAACTTTTTCTACTCAATGGTCTGAAATTTTACAATAACATACCTCAGAGTGTGCTTACTTCCATCCATTGTGCCATACCCTTTTCAGTCTAGAAAGTTATGTCTTTCATTCTTGATAAATCTCCTTGAATTATTTCATTGATGATATTCTACTTTATTTTATCTGTTCTCCTTTTGGATGCTGGACACACTGAAATGGTTTTCTAATTTTATTTTATTATCCTTTTACTTTATGGTAAAGTTTCTTAAATTTATTTAGCAGTCTCCCTTCCTGATTTTTACTTCTGCTATCATACATTGAATTTTGTTTCCTGCATGTTCCTTTTATTCTAACACTCTGCTATTGCTTCATTAAAGCTTTGACTTTTCTTATATCTCTGAAGATATTAATAATAACTTTTAAATTTTTATTTCTCTCTGAAGAATCTTTGCTTTATCCAAGTTGTCCACCTCCCATTTGTTCAATTTGATTTGCGTTCCATGTTATAGGCTTTCCTTATATATGTGATAATCTTGGGTGTATATCAATGATTGAGAGAGCTAGAGCCTAAAAATTTATTTGGAAGCTCTCAGCATTTGGTGAGGTTTTCAACTCTGAGTATCACTGTGGACCAAATAGTGAGAGCTGTCTGTTGGGGGAATATCTTGTTAATAACTTTGTTTCTATTTTCCTAACTGTCCTTTGTTAACTACTTTCCTATACTTTATTTGGATTTATTCTCCTGTGTTTTTTCCCCCTCACTTCCTAAATTGTTTGCTTACCTTATTAGGTTTCACCATTTCCTCTTTTCTAAATATTTAAACATACAATTTTTTTTCTAATCATCACTTTGCCTATGTTCTACAAAGTGTGATGAGTGACAATAATTTCATTGCTATTCAGTTCTAAATATTCTATAATTTCTGAAGCACCTGGGTGGCACAGTTAAGTGTCCTACTTTTTGTTTTGGCTCAGGTCATGATCTCTGGGTTGTGAGATTGAGCCCCAATTTGGGCTCCATGCTCAGTGTGGAGTCTGGTTGACTCTCTCTTTCCCTCTGCCCTCCCGCCCCAAAATAAATAAATACATCTTTTAAAAATATTCTGTAATTTCCATTAGGGGTTCTTCCCTCTTTACCCATGAATAATTTAGAAACTTGTATGTGTGCACACATACATGTGCACACCCTTGTTTTCTATTCATATGTTTACTTTTTAAATTGCATTTTGGTCAGAAACATCTGGTCTTTGTGATAGTAATTATTGAAAGTAGTTGGATATTGCTTTATGGCTTAGTATGTGATCAATTTTCATAAATATCCCCTGTATGTTTGTAAAAAAAAAGTTACCAAATTGTTGGTTGCAAATCCTGTATATGTCTTACACAGCCCAAGTGTCAATTTCTGAGCCCAAGTTGGAATTTCACAATGCCATTGTAGATGTTCTTTCTTCCAGGAGTATTTTCATTTTTCGCTTTATGCATTTTAAACTATTTTATTGGGTATATTCAAATGTAAAATTATATCTTTTTGGAGAAGTGAATTATGAAATTATGAAATTATTCTATTTCTAGTAATGCCGTTGCTTTAAAGTCCATTTTTGCCGGATGTGAACACACCTAAATGATTTTTCTTTGGTTTATGTTTGCATCTTATATAATTTTTCCATATTTTTACTTTAATTCTTTTGTGTCTTTATGTTTTAGGTATATCTTTTATGAACACCGCATAGCTTTTTTAAAAAAAATCCTTTTTGATAATCAATGCCTTTTAATCAAAGTTTATTTTTATTTCTTATAATTACTGATATATTTAGCTTTATTTACTCTATTTTATCTTATGATTCCTTTTTTTTTTTAAAGATTTATTTATTTATTTGAGAGAGCGAGAATGAGAGAGAGTACATGAGAGGGGGCAGGGTCAGAGGGAGAAGCAGGCTCCTCGCTGAGCAGGGAGCCCAATGCGGGACTCGATCCCGGGACTCCAGGATCATGACCTGAGCCAAAGGCAGTCGCTTAACCAACTGAGCCACCCAGGCGCCCTGATTCCTTTTTGTTTTGCTCTTTCTGTGTTCTTTTTTCCTCCTTTCTTGTCTTTATTGGAATTGATGCAAATTTCATTTTTTTCTTCTCTAGTGCTTTTAATGACACTTAAAAAAAATTTTTTTTATTGTTATGTTAACCGCCATACATGTCATCATTAGTTTTTGATGTAGTGTTCCATGATTCATTGTTTGTGCATAACACCCAGTGCTCCATGCAGAACGTGCCCTCTTTAATACCCATCACCAGGCTAACCCATCCCCTCACCCCCCTCCCCTCTAGAACCCTCAGTTTGTTTTTCAGAGTCCATCATCTCTCATGGTTCATCTCCCCCTCCGATTTCCCCCCGTTCATTCTTCCCCTCCTGCTATCTTCTTCTTCTTCTTTTTTTTTTTTTTAACATACATTGGATTATTTGATACAGAGGTACAGATCTGTGATTCAACAGTCTTGCACAATTCACAGCACTCACCATAGCACATACCCTCCCCAGAGTCTATCACCCAGCCACCCCATCCCTCCCACCCCACCCCCCACTCCAGCAACCCTCAGTTTGTGTCCTGAGATTAAGAATTCCTCATATCAGTGAGGTCACATGATACATGTCTTTCTCTGATTGACTTATTTCGCTCAGTATAACACCCTCCAGTTCCATCCACATCATTGCAAATGGCAAGATCTCATTCCTTTTGATGGCTGCATAATATTCCATTGTATATATATACCACACCTTCTTTATCCATTCATCTGTCGATGGACATCTTGACTCTTTCCACAGTTTGGCTATTGTGGACATTGCTGCTATAAACATCAGGGTGCACATACCCCTTCGGATCCCTACATTTGTATCTTTGGGGTAAATACCCAGTAGTGCAATTGCTGGATCCTACAGTAGCTCTATTCTCAACTTTTTGAAGAACCTCCATACTGTTTTCCGGAGTGGTTGCACCAGCTTGCATTCCCACCAACCGTGTAGGATGGTTCCCCTTTCTCTGCATCCCCGCCAACATCTGTCATTTCCTGACTTGTTAATTTTAGCCATTCTGACTGGTGTGAGGTGGTATCTCATTGAGGTTTTGATTTGGATTTCCCTGATGCTGAGCGATGTTGAGCACTTTTTCATGTATCTGTTGGCCCTTTGAATATCTTCTTTGGAAAAATGTCTGTTCATATCTTCTGCCCATTTCTTGATTGGATTCTTTGTTCTTTGGGTGTTGAGTTTGGTAAGTTCTTTATAGATTTTGGATACTAGACCTTTATCTGATAAGACATTTGCAAATATCTTCTCTCGTTCTGTTGGTTGTCTTTTGGTTTTGTGGACTGTTTCTTTTGCTGTGCAAAAGCTTTTTATCTTGATGAAGTCCCAATAGTTCATTTTGGCCCTTGCTTCCCTTGCCCTTGGTGATGTTTCTAGGAAGAAGTTGCTGCAGCTGAGGTCGAAGAGGTTGCTGCCTGTGTTCTCCTTTAGGATTTTGATGGATTCCTGTCTCACATTGAGGTCTTTCAACCATTTGGAGTCTATTTTTGTGTGTGCTGTAAGGAAATGGTCCAGTTTCATTCTTCTGCATGTGGCTGTCCAATTTTCCCAACACCATTTGTTGAAGAGACTGTCTTTTTTCCATTGGAATTCTTTCCTGCTTTGTCAAAGATGAGTTGACCATAGAGTTGAGGGTCCATTTCTGGGCCCTCTATTCTGTTCCATTGATCTATGTGTCTGTTTTTATGCCAGTACCATACTGTCTTGATGATGACAGCTTTGTAATAGAGCTGGAAGTCCGGAATTGTGATGCCGCCGGCTTTGCTTTTCTTCTTCAACATTCCTCTGGCTATTCAGGATCTTTTCTGGTTCCATACAAATTTTAGGATTATTTGTTCCATTTCTTTGAAAAAAGTGGATGGTATTTTTATAGGGATTGCATTGAATGTGTAGATTGCTCTAGGTAGCATAGACATCTTCACAATATTTGTTCTTCCAATCCATGAGCATGGAAGGTTTTTCCATTTCTTTATGTTTTCCTCAATTTCTTTCATGAGTATTCTATACTTTTCTGAGTACAGATCTTTTGCCTTTTTGGTTAGATTTATTCCTAGGTATCTTATGGTTTTGGGTGCAATTGTAAATGGGATCGACTCCTTAATTTCTCTTTCTCCTGTCTTGTTGTTGGTGTATAGGAATGCCACTGATTTCTGTGCATTGATTTTATATCCTGCCACTTGACTGAATTCCTGTATGAGTTCTAGCAGTTTTGGGGTGGAGTGTTTTGGGTTTTCCACATAAAGTATCATATCATCTGCAAAGAGTGAGAGTTTGACTTCTTCTTTGCTGATTTGGATGCCTTTGATTACTTTTTGTTGTCTGATTGCTGTGGCTAGGACTTCTAATACTATGTTGAATAGCAGTGGTGATAGTGGACATCCCTGACGCATTCCTGACCTTAGGGGGAAAGCTCTCAGTTTTTCCCCATTGAGAATGATATTCACTGTAGGTTTTTCATAGATGGCTTTTAAGGTATGGCGGTGTGTACCCTCTATGCCTATACTCTGAAGAGTTTTGATCAAGAAAGGATGCTGTACTTTGTCAAATGCTTTTTCTGCATCTATTGAGAGGATCATATGATTCTTGTTCTTTCTTTTGTTAATGTATTGTATCATATTGATTGATTTGTGGATGTTGAACCAACCTTGCAGCCCAGGAATAAATCCCACTTGGTCGTGGTGAAGAATCCTTTTAATGTACTGTTGGATCCTATTGGCTAGTATTTTGGTGAGGATTTTTGCATCCATGTTCATCAAAGATATTGGTCTGTCATTCTCCTTTTTGATGGGGACTTTGGTTTTGGGATTAAGGTAATGGTGGCCTCATAAAACGAGTTTGGAAGTTTTCCTTCCATTTCTAATTTTTGGAACAGTTTTGGGAGAATAGGTATTAATTCTTCTTTAAATGTTTGGTAGAATTCCCCTGGGAAGCCATCTGGCCCTGGGCTTTTTTTGTTGGGAGGTTTTTGATGACTGCTTCAATTTCCTTAGTGGTTATTTGTCTGTCCAGGTTTTCTATTTCTTCCTGGTTCGGTTTTGGTAGTTGATACATCTCTAGGAATGCATCCAGTTCTTCCAGGTTATCTAATTTCCTGGCATAGAGTTGCTCATAATATGTTCTTATAATTGTTTGTATTTCTTTGGTGTTGGTTGTGATCTCTCCTCTTTCATTCATGATTTTGTTGATTTGGGTCCTTTCTCTTTTCTTTTTGATAAGTCTGGCCAGGGGTTTATCAATCTTGTTAATTCTTTCAAAGAACCAGCTCCTAGTTTCGTTGATCTGTTCTACTGTTCTTTTGGTTTCTATTTCATTGATTTCTGCTCTGATCTTTATTATTTCTCTTCTCCTGTTGGGTTTAGGCTTTATTTGCTGTTCTTTCTCCAGTGCCTTTAGGTGTAGGGTTAGGTTGTGTACTTGAGACCGTTCTTGTTTCTTGAGAAAGCCTTGCATTGCTATATACATTACTCTTAGGACTGCCTTTGCTGCCTCCCAAGATTTTGAACAGTTGTGTTTTCATTTTCATTGGTTTCCATGAATTTTTTAAATTCTTCTTTAATTTCCTGGTTGACCCATTCGTTCTTTAGTAGGGTACTTTTTAGCCTCCATGTATTTGAGTTCTTTCAGAGTTTCCTCTTGTGATTGAGTTCTAGTTTCAAAGCATTGTGGTCTGAAAATAGGCAGGGAATGATCCCAGTCTTTTCGTACTGGTTGAGACCTGATTTGTGACCTAGGATGTGATCGATTCTGGAGAATATTCCATGGGCACTAGAGAAGAATGTGTATTCTGTTGCTTTGGGATGGAATGTTCTGAATATGTCTGTGAAGTCCATTTGGTCCAGTGTGTCATTTAAAGTCTTTATTTCCTAGTTGATCTTTTTCTTAGATGATCTGTCCATTTCAGTTAGAGGGGGTGTTAAAGTCCCCCACTGTTACTGTATTGTTGTCAATGTGTTTCTTTGCTTTTGTTATTAATTGCCTTATATAATTGGCTGCTCCCATGTTAGGGGCATAGATATTTACAACTGTTAGATCTTCTTGTTGGATAGACCCTTTAAGTAGGATATAGTGTCCTTCCTCATCTCTTATTACAGTCTTTGGTTTAAAATCGAATTTGGATTCGATTGATATAAGGATTGCCACCCCAGCTTTCTTTTGGTGTCCATTAGCATGGTAAATGGTTTTCCACCCCCTCACTTTCGATCTGCGGGCGTCTTTGGGTCTAAAATGAGTCTCTTGAAGACAGCATATCGATGGGTCTTCTTTTTTTAATCCAATCTGGTAGCCTGTGTCTTTTGATTGGTGCATTAAGCCCATTTACATTCAGGGTAACTATTGAAAGATAGGAATTTAGTGCCATTGTATTGTCTGTAAGGTGACTGTTACTGTGTATTGTCTGTGTTCCTTTCTGGTGTATGTTGCTTTTAGGCTCTCTCCTTGCTTAGAGGACCCCTTTCAATATTTCTTGTAGAGCTGGTTTCATGTTTGCAAATTCCTTTAGTTTTTGTTTGTCCTGGAAGCTTTTGATCTCTCCTTCTATTTTCAGTGATAGCCTAGTTGGATATAGTATTCTTGGCTGCATATTTTTCTCATTTAGTGCTCTGATTATATCATGCCAGTCCTTTCTGGCCTGCCAGGTCTCTGTGGATAGGTCTGTTGCCAATCTAATGTTTCTACCATTGTAGGTTACATATCTCTTCTCCTGAGCTGCTTTCAGGATTTTCTCTTTGTCTCTGAGACCCGTAAGTTTTACTATTAGATGTCGGGGTTTGGACTATTTTAATTGATTTTGAGAGGGGTTCTCTGTGCCTCCTGGATTTTGATGCTTGTTTCCTTCCCCAAATTAGGGAAGTTCTCTGCTATAATTTGCTCCAATATACCTTCTGCCCCTTCTCTCTCTTTCTTCTTCTTCTGGGATCCCAATTATTCTAATGTTGTTTCATCTTATGGTATCGCTTATCTCTCAAATTCTGCCCTCGTGATCCAGCAGTTGTTCATCTCTCTTTTTCTCAGCTTCTTTATTTTCCATCATTTGGTCTTCTATATCAGTGTTTTGCTCTTCTGCCTCATTTATCCTAGCAGTTAGCACCCCCATTTTTGATTGCACCTCATTAATAGCCTTTTTGATTTCAACTTGTTTAGATTTTAGTTCTTTTATTTCTCCAGAAAGGGTTTCTCTAATAACTTCCACATTTTTTTCAAGCACAGCTAGTATCTTTAAAATCATCATTTTGAACTCTAGATCCAACATCGTACTAATGTCCATATTGAGTAGGTCCCTGGCAGTCAGTACTGCCTCTTGTTCTTTTTGTTGAGGTGATTTTTTCTGTCTTGTCATTTTGTCCAGAGGAGAATAGATAAATGAGAGAACAAAATGCTAACAGGGTAACAGCATCCCCAGAAAATATATTCTAAACAAATCAGAAAAGACCTGAAGCCAGGGGAAAAGAAAGGGAAAGAAAAAAAAAAGAAAAAGAAAAAGATAAGTACAAATAAAAACAGAACAAAACAAAAAAACCCAGAATATGATCAAATATGATCAGGCTGGTGCATAGATCATTGCCAGACACTAGATTTTGGGTGTATTTTAGTCTGTTAGAAGAAAGTGCCTCCCAAAATATTAAAGAAAGAAAAACTTATATATGTACAAAAATAAGGGTTGATAAGATGAAGGGATGGAATATGACTGTAAAGATGAAAATTGTAAAAAATTTTATATATGGAATTGATAAGTTGTTTGAAAAAAGAAAGAAGAGCATTTGAAAAAAAAAAGGGGGAGAGAATGTGATCAGGCAGGAGAGTAGAACAAAACCATACACTAGAGATTTAGGGTATATTTTGATCTGTTGGAAGAAACTATCTCAAAATTTTAAAGAGAGAACAAGTTATATATATATATGCCAAAAATAAGGGTAACTACTATGAAGGGATAGAATATGACTCTAAAAATGAAAAATAAAAGTTTTTTAAAAAAGGGATTGTTAAGATATTGGTTGAAAAAGGGAAAAAGAAAAATTAAAAAAAGACCATTAAAAAAAATTAACTTTGAAAGACTAAAGAATCATAGTAAAGAAGCCATGGATTCTATGTGCAGTATTCCGCTAGCGCTGGAGTTCTGCAATTCTCATTGATCGGTAAACTTGGTCTTGGCTGGCTGTTCTTGCTGATCTTCTGGGGGAGGGGTTGTTGCCATTGTTCCGAAATGTCTTTGCTGGAGGCGGAATTGCCCTGCCTTTGCCGGTCTGGGTTAAGTAATCTGCTCGGGTTTGCTCTCAGGAGCTTTTGTTCCCTGCAAGCTTTCCCTACAGCTTTGGAGGCCGAGAGTGAAAATGGTGGCCTCCGAATCTCCACCCTGGAGGAGCCGAGACCTCAGGGCCACACTCCTCATTGCGCCCCCAGAGAAAAGCAGTCAGTCACTCCCGTCTCCCTGGTGTCCGGCCACACTCCATGCTCACCTGGCCTGTGACTGATCATTTCTGTCTCTGGCACCTGACCCCGTGCAGAGTCTCCAAACCCAGCAAATCCCTGCGGTGCACTCTCACGCCGCTCCTCCTGGGGGAGGAAGGGCAGTCTCCCCGGATCTGCCGCTTGTTGGGTCCCTGCTGGAGGAGCAGTGGCCCCACTGTGCCGCGAATCACAGTTTATGGAACCCCGAGCTGAGAGCCCGCGCCTTGGTTCTGTCTCTGCAGCTGGCTTCCCCGCTCCGATACCTGGAAGCTCTGCCACACTCAGGCACCCCCAGTCTTTCTGTGACCCCGGGGGTCCTGAGACCACACGGTCCCACGAGGGTTCCACCCCCAGCTTAGCCACTGGAGCGACGTCCCTCAGCCAAGCCGACTTCTAAAAGTTCCGATTTTGTGCTCTGCGGCTCTATCACTTGCCAGAAGTGGCCGATGGAGGCGCCCTCCCCTGCCGTCTATGCTCCCGAATATCGCCTCAGATTCACTTCTCTGCACGTCCTACCTTCTAGAAAGTGGTCGCTTTTCTGTTCAGAGAGTTGTTGCTATTCCTTTCTTCGATCTCCTGTTGAATTTGTTGTGTTCATAATGGTTTGATCCCTATCCAGCTGAATTCCTGAGACCAGAAGAAATCCAGGTCTCCTACTCCTCCGCCATCTTGATGACTTGCATCGACACTTTTATTTCTATTCTTGAACTAGTTACCTTTGAAGTTTTTAAAAAATATGCATAACACAATATAAAGTTAATTAATATTTTTACCTTCCTCCCCCAAAATATAAGACCTTGGAATGGTTTAATTCTAGTCACCTCCAACCAGTGTCTAGATGTGCACCCTTTTAGCTCTCTCTTTTTTATTAGATCATAAATCAGACTTTTTATTAATGTTTTATAGAATGAGCTTTTATATAAATTTATATATTTACTTTTTATTTCAGTTTATGTGCTGCTGAAGTGAGCACAATATAGTTACTTTTATTTCAGTCATATTCCTTCCTGTATGTTAGAACTTCTTTTACTATTTTCTTTCTTCTTGAGACACGTACTTTAAAATTTTCTTTAGCAAAGGTTTAATAGTGGTAAAGTCAGATTTTTGTATGTAAAAATATCTTTATTTCACCTCTGTTCCTGAGACATAGCTCATATTAGTGTACAATTTTAGGATGACGCAGTAAAACTCAAGCATAATGCAATAAGCAGGAGCCCAATTACTCATTTTTATAAAACGCAGGGTCACATTATTTTAAGGTTGAGATGATTAAAAAATTTTTTTTGTTAACATATAATGTAGTATTTGTTTCAGGGGTACAGGACTGTGATTCTTCAGTCTTACACAATTCACAGCGCTCACCATAGTACATACCCTTCCCAATGTCCATCACCCAGCCACCTCATCCCTCCCACCCCCCTTCCACCTCAGCAACCCTCAGTTTGTTTCCTGAGATTAAGAGTCTCTTATGGTTTGTCTCCCTCTCTGGTTTTGTCTTGTTGCATTTTTCCCTCCCTTCCCCTATGATCCTGTCTTGTTTCTCAAATTCTTCATATCAGTGCGATCATATGATACTTGTCTTTCCCTGATTGACTTATTTTGCTTAGCATAATACCCTCTAGTTCCAACCACGTTGTTGCATATGGCAAGATTTCATTGTTTTTGATGGCTGGATAATATTCCATTGTATATATACCACATCTTATTTATCCATTTGCTGTTGATGGGCATCTAGGCTCTTTCCATAGCTTGGGTATTGTGGATATTGCTGCTATAAATATTGGGGTGCATGTGCACATTCGGATCACTACATTTGTATCTTTAGGGTAAATACTCAGTAGTGCAATTGCTGGGTCATATGGGTACAGGACTGTGAGTATTTTCAACTTTTTTGAGGAGCCTCCATAATATTTTCCAGAATGGCTGCACCTCCTTGCATTCCCACCAACAGTGTAGGAGGGTTCCGCTTTCTCTGCATCCTTGCCAACATCTGTAGTTTCCTGACTTGTTAATTTTAACCATTCTGACTGGTGTGAGGTGGTATCTCATTGTGGCTTTGATTTGTATTTCCCTGATGCCGAGTGATGTTGAGCACTTTTTCATGTCTGTTGGCCATTTGGATGTCGTCTTTGCAAAAATGTCTGTTCATGTCTAATGCCCATTTCTCAATTGGATTATTTGTTCTTTGGGTGTTGAGTTTGATAAGTTCTTTATAGATTTTGGATACTAGTCCTTTATCTGATATGTCATTTTCAAATATCTTCTCCCATTCTGTCAGTTGTCTTTTGGTTTTGTGGACTGTTTCTTTTGCTGTGCAAAAGCTTTTTATCTTGATGAAGTCCCAATAGTTCATTTTTGCCCTTGCTTCTCTTGCCTTTGGCGATGTTTCTGGGAAGAAGTTGCTGTGCCTGAGGTCGAAGAGGTTGCTGCCTTTGTTCTTCTCAAGGATTTTGATGGATTCCTTTCTCACATTTAAGTCTTTGATCCATTTGGAGTCTATTTTTGTGTGTGGTGTAAGGAAATGGTCCAGTTTCATTCTTCATGTGGCTGTCCAATTTTTCCAGTACCATTTGTTGAAGAGACTCTTTTTTCCATTGGACATTCTTTCCTGCTTTGTCAAAGATGAGTTGACCATAGAGTTGAGGGTCCATTTCTGGGCTCTCTATTCTGTTCCATTGATCTATGTGTCTGTTTTTATGCCAGTACCATACTGTCTTGATGATGACAGCTTTGTAATAGGGCTTGAAGTCTGAAATTGTGATGCCACCAGCTTTGCTTTGCTTTTTCAACATTTTTCTGGCTATTCGGGGTCCTTTCTGGTTCCATACAATTTTTAGGGTTATTTGTTCCATTTCTTTGAAAAAAGTTGATGGTATTTTGATAGGGATTGCATTAAACGTATAAATTGCTCTAGGTAGCATAGACATCTTCACAATATTTGTTCTTCCAATCCATGAGCATGGAACGTTTTTCCTTTTATGTCTTCCTCAGTTTCTTTCATGAGTATTCTATAGTTTTCTGAATACAGATCCTTTGCCTCTTTGGTTAGATTTATTCCTAGGTATCTTATGGTTTTGAGTGCAATTGTAAATGGGCTTGACTCTTTAATTTCTCTTTCTTCTGTCTTGTTGGTGTATAGGAATGCCACTGATTTCTGTGCCTTGCTTTTATATCCTGCCACTTGACTGAATTCCTGTATGAGTTCTAGCAGTTTTGGGGTGGAGTGTTTTGGGTTTTCTACATAAAGTATCATATCATCTGCCAAAAGTGAGAGTTTGACTTCTTCTTTGTCGATTCCGATGCCTTTTATTTTTTTGTTGTCTAATTGCTGTGGCTAGGACTTCTAGTACTATCTTGAACAGCAGTGGTGATAGTGGACATCCCTGCTGTGTTCCTGACCTTAGGGGAAAAGCTCTCAGTTTTTCTCCTTTGAGTATGATATTTGCTGTGGGTTTTTCATAGATGGCTTTTATGATATTGAGGTGTGTACTCTTTTTCCCTACACTGTGAAGAGTTTTAATCAAGAAAGGATGCTGTACTTTGTCAAATGCTTTTTCTGTATCTATTAAGAGGATCATATGGTTCTTGTTCTCTCTTTTATTAATGTATCGTATCGAATTGATTGATTTGCGGTTGTTGAACCAACCTTGCAGCCCAGGAATAAGTCCCACTTGGTCGTGGTGAATAATCCTTTTAATGTACTGTTAGATCCTATTTTCTAGTATTTTGGTGAGAATTTTTGCATCCATGTTCATTACAGATATTGGTCTGTAATTCTCCTTTTTGATGGGGTCTTTGTCTGTTTGGGGATCAGGTAATGCTGGCCTTGTAAAATGAGTTTGGAAGTTTTCCTTCCATTTCTGTTCTTTGAAATGGCTTCAGAAGAATAGGTGTTAGTTTTTGAAATGTTTGGTAAAATTCCCCTGGGAAGCCATCTGGCCCTGGGCTTTTGTTTGTTGGGAGGTTTTTGATGACTGCTTCAATTTCCTTAGTGGTTATAGGTCTGTTCAGGTTTTCTATTTCTTCCTGGTTCAGTTTTGGTAGTTGATACATCTCTAGGAATGCATCCAGTTCTTCCAGGTTCTCTAATTTGCTGGCATATAGTTGCTCATAATATGTTCTTATAATTGTTTGTATTTCTTTGGTGTTGGTTGTGATCTCTCCTCTTTCATTCATGATTTTGTTGATTTGGGTCCTTTCTCTTTTCTTTTTGATAAGTCTGGCCAGGGGTTTATCAATCTTGTTAATTCTTTCAAAGAACCAGCTCCTACTTCTGTTGATTTTTTCTACTGTTCTTTTGGTTTCTATTTCATTGATTTCTGCTCTGATCTTTATTATTTCTCTTCTCCTGTTGGGTTTAGGCTTTATTTGCTGTTCTTTCTCCAGCTCCTTTAGGTATAAGGTTAGGTTGTGTACTTGAGACCTTTCTTGTTTCTTGAGAAAGGCTTGTATTGCTATATACTTTCCTCTTAGGATCACCTTTGCTGCATCCCAAAGATTTTGAACAGCTGTGTTTTCATTTTCATTTGTTTCCATGAATTTTAAAATTTTCTTTAATTTCCTGGTTGACCCATTCATTCTTCAATTGGATACTCTTTAGCCTCCATGTATTTGAGCTCTTTCCAACTTTCCTTTTGTGATTGAGTTCTAGTTTCAAAGCATTGTGGTCTGAAAATAGGCAGGGAATGATCCCAGTCTTTTGGTACCAGTGGAGACCTGATTTGTGACCCAGGATATGATCTATCAGGAGAATGTTCCATGGGCACTAGAGAAGAATGTGTATTTTGTTGCTTTGGGATGGAATGTTCTGAATATATCTGTGAAGTCCATTTGGTCCAGTGTGTCATTTAACGTCTTTTATTTCCTTGTTGATCTTTTTCTTAGATGATCTGTCCATTTCAGTGAGAGTGGGTGTTAAAGTCCCCTACTGTTATTGTATTTTTGTCCATGTGTTTCTTTGATGTTGTTATTAATTGGCTGCTCCTATGTTAGGGGCAAAGATACTTAAAATTGTTAGATCTTCTTGTTGGATAGACCCTTTAAGTATGATGTAGTTTCTTTCCTCATCTCCTTTTTTAAAGATTTTATTTATTTATTTGACTGAGAGATACACAGTGAGAGAGGGAACACAATCAGGGGGAGTGGGAGAGGGAGAAGCAGGCTTCCCACTGAGCAGGGTGCCCGATGTGGGGCTCAATCCCAGGATTCTGGGATCATGACCTGAGCCAAAAGCAGATGCTTAATGACTGAGCCACCCAGGCGCCCCCCTTCCTCATTTCTTATTATAGTCTTTAAAATCTAATTTGTCTGATAGAACGATTGCTACCCCAGCTTTCTTTTGATGTCCAATAGCACTGTAATTTTTTTCAACCCCCTCACTTTAAACCTGGTCATGTCTTTGGGTCTAAAATGAGTCTCTTGCAAAGAGCATATCGATGGGTCTTGTTTTTTTAGCCCATCTGATACCCTCTGTCTTTTGATTGGGGCATTTAGCCTATTTACATTGAGGTTAACTATTGAAAGATATGAATTTAGTGCCAATGTGTTGCCTGTAAGGTGACTGTTACTGTATATTGTCTGTGTTCCTTTCTGATCTATGTTACTTTTAGGCTCTCTCTTTGCTTAGAGGACCCCTTTCAATATTTCTTGTAGGGCTGTTTTCATGTTTGCAAATTCCTTTAGTTTTTGTTTGTCCTGGAAGCTTTTGATTTCTCCTTCTACTTTCAATGACAGCCTAGTTGGATATAGTATTCTTGGCTGCATATTTTTCTCGTTTAGTGCTCTGAATATATCATGCCAGACCTGGCCTGCCAGGTCTCTGTGGATAGGTCTGCTGCCAATCTAATGTTTCTACAATTGTAGGTTACAGATGTTTTGTCCCAAGCTGCTTTCAGGATTCTCTCTTTGTCTCTGAGACTTGTGAGTTTTACTATTAGATATCGGGGTGTTGACCTATTTTTATTGATTTTGAGGGGGCTTCTCTGTGCCTCCTGGATTTTAATGCCTGTTTCCTTTCCCAAATTAGGGAAGTTCTCTGCTATAATTTGCTCCAATATACCTTCTGTCGCTCTCTCTCTTTCTTCTTATTCTGGGATCCCAAGTATTCTAATGCCGTTTCCTTTATGGTATCACTTATCTCTCGAATTCTGCCCTCACGATCCAGTAGTTGTTTATCTCTTTTTTTCTCAGCTTCTTAATTTTCCATCATTTTGTCTTCTATATCACTAATTCTGTCTTCTGCCTCATTTATCCTAGCAGTTAGAGCCTCCATTTTTTATTGCACCTCATCAGTAGCCTTTTTG
Organism: Mirounga leonina; assembly: GCF_011800145.1. Taxonomy (NCBI): domain Eukaryota; kingdom Metazoa; phylum Chordata; class Mammalia; order Carnivora; family Phocidae; genus Mirounga; species Mirounga leonina. Next base: position 48,980,343 of record NW_023270389.1, read on the forward strand.
ACTTCGAGTTGGTTAGATTTTTGTTCTTTTATTTCTCCAGAAAGTGTTTGTTTAATAACTTCCATGCTTTTTTCAATCCCAGCTTGTATCTTTATAATCGTCATTCTGAACTCTAGTTCCAAAATCTTACTAATGTCCGTTTTGATTAGGTCCCTGGCAGTCGGTACTGTCTCTTGTTCTTTTTTTTTGAGGTGAGTTTTTCCATATTGTCATTTTTTCCAGAGAGTAGATGAATGAGAGAACAACATGCTAAAAAAATGCTAAAAAGGTAAGAACCCCAATAAAATATACACTAAACAAACCAGAAGAGACCCGAAACTGGGGTGAAAAGAAAGGGGGGGGAATAATATGATCGGGCTGGTGAAAATAACAGAGCCACACACTAGAATTTGGGTATATTTTGGTCTGTTAGCAGAAATTGCCTCCCAAAATTTTAAAGAAAGACAAACTTATATATATACAAAAATAGAGGTAAATACAATGAAGGGATGGAGTATGAGTGTAAAGATGAAAATTAAAGATTTTAAAAAAGGAATTGATAAGAAGATGGTTGAAAAAAGAAAGAAAAAAATTAAAAAATAATGTGATCAGGTGGGAGACTAGGACAAAGTCATACACTAGATTTAGGGTATATTTTGGTCTGTTAGAAGAAACTATATCCCAAAATTTTAAAGAAAGAAAAACTTTGTATACACACACACACACACACACACACACACACACTAAGGTTAAATACAATGAAGAGATAGAATATGACTCTAAAAATGAAAAATTAAAAAAGATTTTAAAAGAATTGATAAGATGTTGGTTGAAAAAGTAAAGAAGAAAAATTCAACTAAAAAAAATTGAAAAATAGAAAAAGAAAAAATAAAATTAAAAAAATTAAGTTGAAAGACATCATGGGAAAAAACCCATGAATTCTATGTGCTGTATTCTCCTAGTGCTGGGGTTCTGCCTTTCTCATTGATGGGTAAACTTGGTCTTGGCTGACTGTTCTTGCTGATCTTCTGGGGGAGGCGTCTTTGCCATGGTTCCCAAATGTCTTTGCAGGAGGTGGAATTGCCCCACCCTTGCCAGCCTGGGTAAGTAATCTGCTCGGGTTTGCTCTCTGGGGCTTTTGTTCCCTGCAAGACTTCCTACAGCTTCGGAGTACGAGAGTGAAAATGGCAGCCTCCCAATCTCGGTCCCGGAGGAGCTGAGAACTTGGGGCCCCACTCCTCAGTGAGCCCCCAGAGAGAAGCAGTCAGTCACTCCCATCTCCCCAGTCCAGCCACACTCCATGCTCACCCGGCCTGTGACTGAGCATTTCTATCTCTGGCACCTGACTCGGTTTAGAGTCTCCAAACCCAGCAGATCCCTGCGGTGCACTCCCGCGCTGCTCCTCCCAGGGGAGGAAGGGGAGTCCCCCCGGACCTGCCGCTTGTTGGGTCCCTGCTGGAAGAGCAGTGGCCTGACTGTGCTGCGGGTCACGGTTTATGGTAATCCTGAGCTGAGACCCCACTCCTCAGCTCCGTCTCTGCAGCCGGCTTCCCTGCTCTGATACCTGGGAACTCTGCCGCACTCAGGCACCCCCGGTCTTTCTGTGACCCCCAGGGTCCTGAGACCACACTGTCCCAGGAAGGGTTCCACCCCCTGCTTAGCCGCTGGATCAATGTCCCCAGCAGAGCTGACTTCTAGAAGTTCCAATTTTATGCTCCATTGCTCTATCACTTGCCAGTAGTGGCTGACGGAGGCCCCCCCCCCCCTTGGTCTATCATCACTTATATATCACCTCGGATTCACTTCTCTGCACATCTTGCCTTCCAGAAAGTGGTTGCTTTTCTGTTCATAGAATTGCTGCTATTCTTTTCTTCAATCTCTTGTTGAGTTTGTAGGTGTTCTAAATGGTTTGATAATTATCTAGCTGGATTCCTGGGACCAGATGAAATTTAGGTCCCCTACTCCTCCGCCATCTTGCTCCTAAGGTTGAGATAATTTGATCGAACACCTGGCTAGGAGTTCCCAAGTTCTGGCTATATAATGCAAATCTATGTAGATATCAGAATGAATTAGGCACAATCTGCTGGCCAGGTGTGTACTTCAGCTTAAATATTGATGAGGTAATGCTGGGTCCCATGGTAGGCTGAGATTTTCAAGAGAGTAAAAGTGATTGTAAGGATCTCTTACTTGGGGAAACTGGGAATCATCTTTTTTCCACTTGTCTCACCTCTTTAACCTTTGATCTATACATGGTAAGAATTGGAGCCAGAGAAGGAGACCACCTTCAGGTGTATTATATATGTATCTACTTTATGAAGAAATGTGTTACTGCATGGGGATTTTACTGTACTTACTTTTTGTCATCACTTAGGAAAGATTGCAATATTACATTGCTTCTGACTTCACTGCTACTGTTGAGATATTAGCTACAATTTAGTTATTATGACTATGCAGGTAATCTGTCTTTTCTCTGGTTGCTTTTGAGGTCTTCAGTTTATTTTTGGTGTTCTTCAGTTTTACTGTAATTAATCTTGGAATTGTTGAGATTTCTAAAATGAGATTTCATGTCTTTCAACAGTTCTGGAGAACTTTCACCTATTGGCTTTTGAATATTATATCTTTTCTGACTTCTAATTTCTGTTTCCCTCTGAATGCTTGACTCATTAAATCTGTGTTTGGCCTTCTGACTTTGTACTCTTGAGTTTATTCATTTCTATTTAATATTTGCTATTTTAATAATATATCTGAGCAGCATTTTGCATTTTTTTTATTCTCTAATTCTCTCTTGGATGTATTTATTCTGTTTAGTCCTTTCATTGAGATTCTTTTTAATAGAAGTATATTTAACATACAATGAAATATACAGTTCTTATAGATTTATTTTTTGAGTTTAGGCAATGTATGTAATCATGTAACAACAAACCACAACAAAATAGAAAACCTTACAATTACCCCAAAAATTTCTTGGCCTCTTTCCAGTTGCTATTGTTGAATTTCTCAGTTATTTCATTGTTAATTTCAAGAAGTTATATTTAGTTGTTTTTCAAATCTGCCTGGTCATGGTTGATAATCTACTGCTCCTTACTTATTTTATAAATTCCTTTCTCTAATTCTTTACACATACTAAAAATAGTTACTTTATAATTCTCTATCTGATAATTCCAACATCTAGAGTCTGTTTTATTGTTGTCACTGTTGTTCTTAGCTGATTTTCACAAATGGTGGCTTTTTTACCCTGAGTTTTCTGACTTTTATTGTGAACTTATATTTATTGGAACACAGTCTGTGTGAGGTTTATGAGGCCTGAATTGAAGGAACTTTGCCAACACACCCCCTACCCCCAGAACATTTTGTTTGCTTTTATTGTTTTATAATATTCTCTCAAACTCTTATTTTTCTCCTTTGAATGTATGTTATATATGTTTGAATGTATGTTATATGTATACACACACACACACACACACACATCTTCTTCATCCATTCATGAATTGATGGACATTTGGGCTCTTTCCATGTTTTGGCTATTGTGGACATTGCTGCTATAAACATTGGGGTGCATGTGCCCCTTCGAATCACTATGTTTGTATCCTTTGGATAAATACCTGGTAGTGCAATTGCTGGGTCATAGGGTAGCTCTACTTTTAATTTTTTGAGGAACGTCCATACTATCTTCCATAATGGCTGCATCTATTGTTAACTTTTTGAGGAACCTCCATGCTGTTTTCCACAGTGGCTGTACCAGTTTGCATTCCCATGAACAGTGCAAGAAGGTTCCTTTTTCTCTACATTCTCGCCAACACCTGTTATTTCTTGTGGTGTTGATCTTAGCCATTTTGACAGGTGTGAGATGATATTTCATTGTAGTTTTGATTTGTATTTCCCTGATGGTAAGTGATGATGAACATCTTTACATGTGTCTAGTGACCATCTGGATGTCTTCTTTGGAGAAATGATTATTCATGTCTTCTGCCCATTTTTTAATTAGATTACTTAGTTTTTGGGTGTTGAGTTGTATAAATTCTCTATATATTTTTGATGTGAACCCTTTATCAGAGATGTCATTTGTAAATACTTTCTCCCATACCTTGGGTTGCCTTTTAGTTTTGCTGATTGTTTCCTTTGCTGTGCAGAAACTTTTTATTTTAATGTAGTCCCAATAGTTTATTTTTGCATTTGTTTTCCTTGCCTCATGTTTCCCAAACATTTTTGATCAGTAGTTTATTAACTAGCCTTTCCTGGATAATTACTTTTAAGGATCTTATTGAGGAACTGAGGAGCTATGCCAGCTTCTAGAATTCTCCTAAATCTTGGTCTGGATTTCTCAGTATTTTGCACATATGCCTCATTGTTTATAGTTGTTTCCTTATTCCACAAAGTTAAAAATTTTTTTTTTTTAGTTTAAAAGGAGATTTATGGAGTATAATGTGCCCTTACTCTGCCAGCTTTACATGAAAATCCCCTTGTAATGTTTACTAGCTTAACAATTTATCAAAATTAAGTAACCAGTTTGGGAACGAAAATTGTGGGAAAAGCCAAAGGATTAAAATATGTTAGATTACTTTAATATCTGTTTTACCTCATCTCTGGAGTCACTTATCTGCTCTTCACTAATACAAAATAGTAACACTTGGACCAGTATACTTACAGTGTGGCTAAATCGGATCATCCTGGTTTGCTTTGGTAACTGTTTCTGTGGTGGAGATGACAAACTAACCCAGAAGTCATGCTTGTCCTTCCATAGTGGTGAGTTGTCACTGTAAAGTTGCTGCATTTCCAGAAATTACATTTCCCCATTCCTCTGCACCTAGGAAGGTCATGTAGGTAGTTCTCACCAATGGGATACAAACAAAAATAATGATGTCACTTTAAGGCCAAGGGTATTAAAAAGAGGTGTGGCTTTTTTGCATTCTATTTTTCCATCTGCCAGAGTAGAACAGATGGTTTCCAGGCTCTAGAGGAATAACAAAGGTACAAGGAATTCAATGGAACTTTTTTGAGTCCTTAATGAAGTTGCCTTTTGACACATGGCTTTATATAATGACATGAATCTCTTTAAGGTTTTATTTGTTTAGCATATTGCCTGGGAGATGTTTTCCTAATATAGTAATTAAGAAAGTACATTCTTAGTCCACAACATTTTTATGGAAGGACAGAAATGCATCTTATCTCCTCAGGACATTTTATAAAATGCTTTTTTAAAATCCCAGGAATTTTACATATTTGATGTCTGTTAAATTTTTCTGTACCAAGAGTTGTTTTTATTTAATCTCTTCCTGAGACTTGATACATGCTCTAGTGCTATGATTTGAACCCTGTAATATTCCCTTCCAAGGGTTTTGATGAAATGTGATATCCTTCTCACTTTCTTCCTCATTCTGAAGTGAGAGCACAGTGGATCCCTGGCATAGATTTCTCTATCCATACAACAATCATTTATCATGATGATTTTAGAGAGGATAGTCAGTTGTGGACTCTTGCTATAATTGGATATAAACATAGGGTTTCACTGAGTTGATCAGATTCCAGGTTCACAAGTTAGTGCAAGTAGGAAGGAAGAGGAGTTGGAAATCTTACTAGCTGTTTTGAGGTGGGAGGGCCGCTGGACTCTGTCTCTCTGACATTCAGAACTTTCCCTACAGTCACTGCTCACAGCAGGCTGAGTATCCTGGAAGATGAACAGGAGAATGGATCAGGTGACAGCAGCCAGGAATTTTCTTATATGCCTTTATGCAGTGACTGAGTAGGCGTGAGTTACTGTTCCTGGCACTGAAACTTCGCAGGTGCAATAAGATGAAACGGGGAAATTTGTCCTTAGAATGACAGAGAGCACTGACAGAGCTTGGCACAAGCAGACCTATAAGACTTGTGGTTCTGCTGTGTGCCCTGGCTGTTTGTCTAGTCTTGATGAGTCTCCCTGGAGCAGCTAACATGACCCAAGTGCTCCTTAGAGCTGGTACAAAGGAAGTTCATGCTCTATTCTGCCTCCTTCAGGATTATGTTGGGGCCACCCATTCTTCCCTTTTAAAGTTTCAAGTGTTTGATTCATGAATTTCTCATCTCAAAGCATTTCTTACTGAGTTGACAAAGCATAGGGGTTAATTAAAGCTGCAGAAAGAGGCAGGCTGTTTGGTTCTTCCTTACAGCCAGGCTGGGAGGCTGCAGTCTGGCCATTTTGAGCACAAACCTGGAGGGCCTCCCAACTGGAATGGAATCAGAGACTTCTGTGGCTTCAGGTTTGTTTACTTTTGGCATTATCCAATGTTTTCTGTCCTTCTGGTTTGGAGGCAAGGGGCTCTGAATGGCCCTGACCCAGAGTCCAGTTTAGCACTTGGAGGAATTAATGCAGTTGAGACCAGCAACATCCTGGTTGCTTACCCTGAAACACACAGGGGGTGAGGGCTGGGCCAGCTCTCTGAGACATCCCCTGAAAACTCCCAGTGCAGCTGGATTTTCCTCTCCCTTGTGCCAAGCAGACCTATCATTATTAGATCACACTGCTCTGGGCCATGTGACAAGCATACTATGGGGCAAATAATACAGTAAAGAAGAATGGAAAAGGAACTGCATTTTGTTTTCTTTCATTCTCTTTGCAGAAAGCCTGCAAGTGTTATGCTAAAATCTGCCTATTGATTTGGGTATAAATAGCCCCCTTTTTCTAATCCAGATGCAGCCATATGCCCCTCTGTTCAGGGTTAGTGATTCTCTGTTGTGTCTTGGGAGTAATAAGAAGATTCCACTGGAAAGAATGCAGGCAAATCAGCCCAGCTGAGATTACATAAAAGGAGAAGGAAAATTGGAGAAAGTATGTGATAAACCTCAGTATCTAGTTGAGTGTGATTTTTAACAAAAGACTCTTGCATTTAGCTCAATGACTTAAGATCTTTAGATAGTAACTAAATACATTTTATTCAAACTTTTGCAGTCCTGGGTAGGAGCCATTTCAGTAGGCAAGGTAATTCTACTGGAAAGGCATAAGCTGCTAAAATCAGAGGCTTAGGGGTAGATTTCAGCTCCTTGGTGATTTGTATGTAGAACTTCAGAGCTGGGGGCCCTGCTAATGAGCAGCTAGGCACCTTATGGGAAGTTCTACTTCCCATATCTAGGAGAGAGGCCTCTTGTCTTGAAAGATCTGGTGAATCTTGGATTCATCCTTTTATTTTTACTATTCTATAGCTCCACTATTCTTGGACTCATGCCTGCCTTTTTTTTTTTTTTTTTTTTGGATTTGTCTTAGCATCTGCTTTACTTCTCCATTGCTACCCATAGCTCTTTCTCTCCTGCCCTTAGATATTTTGGCCTTGTAGAGGAGCGTTTTCCATCAGATCTATGAGACTGCACAATAAAAGGCTTTATGGTCAATTTAGATTGAGAAATGATGCATACTTCACAACTCTTTTGCAAATTTGTAACATACTTTTTTTTTTTTTAAAGATTTTATTTATTTATTTGACAGAGAGAGAGATAGTGAGAGCAGGAACACAAGCAGGGGGAGTGGGAGAGGGAGAAGCAGGCTTCCTGCCGAGCAAGGAGCCCGATGTGGAACTCGATCCCAGGACCCTGGGATCATGACCTGAGCCGAAGGCAGACGCTTAACGACTGAGCCACTCAGGCGCCCCTGTAACATACTTTTTAAAAGTCACTGAAGGAAAGTTATTTTCATTTGTTTATATGAATATGTTTATATTTACTTATTTAATATCAAAGCATCTACTAGCTTCCTAAGAATTACTAGTTTTTAGAATTTTCTTTGGGCATTGACACTATGATACCCACAGGCTGAACAATCTGTCTAGCCCAGTAGACATGCAAGTTTCTGAGGAATGGCCATGGATCATCAAGTCCTCTGAAAAGGCTTTTGATGGCAAAGGATGAGCATTGACTAATCACGTAAATAGGAAATGATAGGAATCAAATGTTCAGTAAAGAACAGACTGGCTAAAATAAACTGGATTGGCTGCTGTCCATTAAGGAGGTGCTGAAATAGGGATGCTCTTGGTCCTGATAAAAATGAATCCCTGACCAGAGCCCTTAAAAAAAGAAACGACTCAGAGAATTTTCCATGATGCATGGAACATGTAGATGCAAAATCTGTGTTGCACAACTGTACAAGAGACAACAGGGGAAGAAGGGGCACATACTGGATAGCGAATTAACAGACATGGGGGTTTGATCTTACTGCTCCTACTAATTAGATATGTGAGCTGGGGCAAGCCATTAAATTTCCCCAAGCCTTATTTGTCAAATAAAATGACTATACAGGATTCAAGTTCACTCCCAGTTCTAAAAGTCATAATATATAGTGACTCTCCAAGTTGGAGCACAGTAGAAATCAAACTACTGCATATTTGCCCCAGGTCCCTGGGATTCTCTAGCCCCCTTTTATTCTTGGGAGAATATATGCATCTCAACCATATGTGTTGCACTAATTGGTAAGAGTATTCCATTCTGAGTCTGTAACAAATCACAAGTTTGGGAAAGGAGAGAGTGCCTGAGACAGAAATATTACAAATATCATGCGAACTTCAGTTACCTCTATTGAGAAGAAAGTTCTGCAATCTAAAAGGAGGTATTTTTTTTTTAAAAATAATGCGTGTAGCAAATATTTAATTAATAAATACCTATTATGTGCCAGGCTCTGTTCTAGACACTTGGGACAGAGTGTGCGTGTGTGTGTGTATGGGAGACCAAAAAAAAAAATTATGTCCTACTTTCATGGAGCTTATTTCTTAGCAGAGGGAGGCAGATAATAAACAATATGCCCAATAAGTAAAGTATATAGCAAAAAGTAAATTATATACTGTGTTAAAAGTTGCTCAATTCTATGGACGAAGGTAAGGGAGAATGGAAGGTTGTATTTAGAAATAGGGTAGTTAGGGTAATTCTCATTGAGAAAGGGACTTTTGAGCTACGACCTGAAGGAGGTGAAGGAGTGAAAAATGCCTATCTGAGGAAGAAGGATGCCAACAGCAGAAACAGTGCAGAGGCAAGAGTGTGCCTGACAGTTCTAGGAATAGCAAAGCAGCCTGTGAAACTGGAGAGGTGTGAGTAGGCAGGTATGTTGAAAAGGAGGAATCTGGGATGCTTGGTCTGGCTAGAAAAAAAATACCATGGAGCCTACTAAAACAACTTCCGTGCCCAACAGCAGCATAGCCTGAACTCAGACTTCTTTTCCTTGTAGGAAGCCTTGTAGGAGTCTCAGGAATGGGATTCCCTGCCTGGCTTGAGATACCGAGTTAGCAGAATATCCATCCTTTCCCCAGCAATAAAGCATCCAGCCTTTGCATCTGTAACAGACTCCCCTGTAATTTATGCATTCTATGGTGAGTTTAAATGCTGACTCTATCATTATCTGAGTTTATTACCACTGCCATTTGCATATGTTTGATGCGGAGGGGGGGAGTGGGGAGGCAGGAAACCTCTGGGCAGATTCCAAGTTGGAAGTCTGCATCTCTCTTCACTCTTCTCTCCCAGTCCTCTGCCTTCCCCAAGGCCTGGGCCATGGCCAGCTGTACATAATGCTATAGGTAAGTGTTCTCAGTGGCCCTGTTGCCCTCTTCTGTATCTGCCTCCTTTCTTGTCCCTACCATGCCTCTCTCAACATCCCTGACTTCTAAGAACCCAGTGTGGTATAGGGTATCTGCCTCTCTCTCTCCACCCCCATGAACCATCAATACTGACTCTCAGCCAGGAACTGATAAATTTGCTCACATTAACATAAGCCTGGTGATTACCTCTTGTGGGGCAGGTTCTGCTTTTTGACAGGGAATAAAAAATTACTCTTGCGTGTTGCCATTTCATGTGTCTTCAAGTTAGAATGGAGAGGATATGGGGGTGATGGGGAGGCTTCTCAGCATCCTGGAACCCTGAAAATTATTACCGAATGGTAGATAGCTACCTACTCAGAGAACCAATGTGGGCCCCTGCTGCCCACTTACCTCTAGCTCAGCGCTACCTGTTTTCCATAAATCACCTTTCTCCAGGATTTCACTGCCTTTTTTCTATTCTTTTTTTTTTTGGCTAGGAAACATTCTGTATATAGTAAGATATATAGTGAAGTGTTTGTGTGAGCCTCTGAATTATTTTTCCTCTTGGGAGCCAGGAAACGGTTCAAGCCATAAGGGAGGGGTGGAAGGAATTGTTGCCCAGTGGCCAGCAACTTGGTTTATTTCACAAGATTATGTTTTCTGTGTTGCTTGCAGTGAAATAGTGTGCACAGGTGCCCCCATTTGATTTAGTTTCAACGCTCATCATGATTGATGGTCCCACCTGATCACAGCCAGATCACTTTGCCTTTTGCCCTTGTCTCCTGGGCTGCAGTCTATGAGTGGGGAGCCAGAGCCAGACATTTTAAGGACTCAGAATGAACAAGCGTGTCTGTCTCTCCCCCCTCCAAATGTTCACCCATTTAGATTTTTTATTCAATCAACAAAAGTCTAATCTACATTTCTTTGAGAAGAGGCACTGCCAGAGCACAGAGAGTATCAAACTGAATGGAGGAGTTACAAATATTAGAAACACAAACCCCCTGGAAGAGCTAAAATGAGGAAGAGGGCATTTTGTGACCCATGTATGACCTTGTGTCCCCGTGTTCACACCATCACTGTCATTTCTTTGGCGTCGTTATGAGTTAACACAATAACCATCAGTTGTTGAGTATTTTTTATGTTGTCACTTTTACAAGTATTTTATGAGAATAGATTCTTTAAATTATCTCAACCACTTTAAAAAGTCATTCTTATTATCCCCACATCTCGGATGACGAAACTGAGGTTTTGGAGAGGTTTAGTAACATGTCCTGTGTCTAAGCCAACCACATAGGCAAAAGTTTCTATAACCAAATAAAGATAAATAGTTAAAATGTGTATGTATAAATACAGATAGATTTTTGGATAGTAATACACCTTAGCAAAATTTGTCTATTGCACACTATTCATAAGATTCTTTACATAGGAACCTTTCCTGTGTAAACCTATCCATTAAGATAGGATTCTGTCACATGTTGACTGCTCAGGAACATATGTCCTGCTCCAGTAAACCACCTCTGCATCACCCTTGGCCCAATGCCTCCCCTCTCTTTGTTGGGTCTCTCTCTCTGTTTTTTTTCTACCTCAATAGTGACATTTGGCTACTCCTGTGAAGGTGCCTATGAACAAAGGATGCAAAGACTTCTTTTTTAGTGAGTCTAAATACCACCTCCTCTGAGAAGCCTCCCTATCACCAAGGCAGAGATCTCCCTCCTCTGTGCTTGCAAAGCACATTGTTTCTAGTTCAGTTAATAAGACTGTTGATATTATTAATACATTGTTCTATGCAATGCTTGCACAGCCCTTCCTTGTAAATGCCAGGCTTTGTTCTAAGACTTTAACATTTACCAGCCCATCTAATCCTCCCAATAACCCTGCAAGGTTGGTATTATTGCTATGATACAGATGAGGAACTGAGGCACAGAGAGATCAGTAACTTGCTCAAGGTCATCTAGCTCGTAAGTGGCAGGGTCAGGATTATGGAGCTAGGCAGTTTGGTGCCAGCACCTGGGCCTAATCACATTCCTTTCCATGGTGGGCTTTAGCGTATTCACAAGGCTGTCATCCTAATGGGACTGCAGCCTCAATGGCAGTGAGTGTATCATGCATCTTTTTGTCCTCAGCTCTGGGCACCCTGCCTGGCACCTAGCAGCACCTGGGAGTCATTTGCTGGGTGATTGGGTGAAAGAAGGATGGTTCCTAGAGAAGGACTGAGAGGCAGCTAGAGCAAACCACCCAGGTTTCTCTCTGCTTTAAGGCACTAAATTGCTGCTTGGACTCTTAGTTTCAGGACACAGAAAGAAAGAGGCAGGGGAAGTATTGCAGAACAAGCCTTTCTCGACTCAGACCTTCTCTGACACTGTCCCTTCTTGTCTCTCTTCTGTTCGCTTCTAAAAACCTACCCTGGTTTTTCCCCACTTGGGCTGCACTTAACCTCATTGTCCTTTGTCCTGTCAGTTATGTCTCCATGTGGCACCTGTTGCACCTTGTCACAACAATCTGTATGTGTCTGTTGCCCCTTCTTTGCCACCCTGACAATGAACTGCTTGAGGGAATGACCTTGTCTTTATCGCCTTGTGCCCAGTGACTGGTGCAGAGCCTGGCCCACCATAGGCCTTCAAGGCATGCTTTCTAAATGAAAGGATGCTTAGCCATTGCTAGACCTGGTACAGGTGGGCCAAGAAAGTATGAGAAGGAAGGAATTGTTACACCTTTGAAAAAAGAAACAAAAACACCTAATCTCTGGCCCAAAGAACGGAGAATCATTTACTTGTTTCTCATTGTCTTTCCTCTCTTTCCTTCTAGCTCTTGTCTTTTGATAAGCAATGCGGAAAAATTTTTCTCTTAGGATTGGTTAAGAGAGGCTGGAAAGGTGGTTGGATTGGGTCGGGAGGTGGGTAGGGAGTGAGAGGAAACATAAAACAATAAAGATGATTTAATTTATATCTGATCACAGCAACCAGCTGGCTATGCCATCAATTATTACACTCTAGAAGTTATTAAAGAGCACCTCTGTCATAGGTACCTTATTAGCTAGGGATTTATGGAGCACAGAGCCACAGCAGGAAATATTGATATTTCTCTCATAACGTCACCTGTGATGTCTGGGTTGTCTGTCTCTCAGCCCTATCTCTTCTCACATATCCTCGTGCTTAGGCCCTATAGACTCAGGCTCAAATCCCAGAATGTTTTGCTCCTAAAGCATGCGTGATGGAAAACAATCTCACACACTTGTGCTTTAATTCATTTTGTGTGTTTCATACTTGTGGCTTATATTCCTGCAAAATATTCCTGGGCTTATTTAAATACTTCTAGAGTTTTCTGTATCATAAGTCAACTTCTTTGATAGGATGTCTGGTTTCAATCTGCTTTTTAAAAGAAAAAAAAACTAGACATCAGATCTCACTTTGTATGCAGTGACATGAGTCCCAGAACTTGAGCCCTTAGTTTCGTTGGCCTATGTTCTGTCTTCCCTCCTTAAAGCCCCAGTGCAAATAGGTCTCAGCCTTTACCTAAGGAAATTTCCAGGTTCCTTACTCAGGTCTCTGTACTTAATATAAATAAATAAGTTGCCTTGACATAAAAGGCACATTTCTTTTGAACACAATTAGATGCTTTTCTCATCCCTAGAAGCAATTTATTCCTAATTATAACCAATTATTATGTGTGATATTAGAAAAAAATCCACCAAATTGCATTTTAAAATTTGGAAACTTGGTAGGGAAGAATAACAATATGGAGTCATTCATGTCAGTTCAAGTCAATTGTGGAATTTTTCCTTTGAAGATAACATTTTTAAGAACTGAAAGAATTTCCACATTTTGATCTTTTGAAGTACCAAAGTGACAACATAGGTAGGAAGAGAAGACAAAGGAAAAGTAGCAATTTAGTTATTTACCCAGAAATACAGAGTTAGGTGTTATTAATGAGTGGCTAGATCACACTTGACATTTTACAAAGTGACTGACAATCACACCTATGCATGTGGGTGTGTGTGCACATGCACACACACACACTCATACACACACACTTATATATACCACATGTGGAACAGAATAAGAGGATAGAACTGGGTCTTCTTCCTTAGAGGCAGAGTCAACCGTAAATAGTGCCCATCTTGGCAAGATGGAATGAGAGAAGTACATGCATGAAATGGAGAGATCAGGAATGAAATCCATGAATGATGAACACTAGCTGGGCTAGCTTTATATGCATACACATCAGTCACTCTGTTTACACATGTGTATGCATTTATATCCTTTACAAGTCCTCACTGGGTCTAGATTGCTATTGCTGCTCTAATCTTAGGGTCGAAGGAATCAAGCTGTTTGTGGGAATAATGTCCAAACTGGTATTAGACTTTTGAGCTCCAGATACTTATGCTTTCACTCAGCTGCCGAGCTCATGGTGTCTTAAGCAGCAGCTAGGTGAAGTGGGTGGTGGGTTTGGCTCTTTATTATTTGTTTATTTCTTCTAACTTTATTGAAGTATAATTGACAGATAAAGTTTGCATATTTCTAAGATATATAACATAATTTTATGCACAGTAGTCCCCCTTTATCTTCAGGGAATAAATTCCAAGATCCCCACGGGATGTCAGAAACCATGCAGAGCACCCAACACTATATATGCTATGTTTTTTTCCCCTATACATGCATACCTATGGTGAAGTTTAATTTATAAATGAGGCACAGTAAGAGATTAACAACAATAATAATAAAATAGAACAAGTATAACAATATACTGTAATAGAAGTTATATGAATGTGATCTCTTTCTTGAAATACTGTACTGTACTTACCCTTCTTCTTGTGATGAGGTGAGATGATAAAAATGCCTATCTGATGAGAAGAACTGAGGTGCATGACTTAGGCTTTGTGGTGTAGTGTTAGGCTGCTACTGACCTGATGATACGTCAGAGGAGGATCATCTGCTTCTGGACCATGGGTAATTAACTAAAACTGCAGGGAGGGAAGCCATGGAGAAGGGGGGGGACTACTGTATATGTATATTGTGAAATGATTACCACAGTGAAACTAATTAACACGTCCATCACCTCACATTGTTAACTTTTTTTTTTTTTTTTTTTTTTTTTTTGGTGAGAGTACTTAAGATCTAGCAGATTTCAAGTATATAAGACAGTATTAACTATGGTCACCATGCTGTACATTAGATCCCCAGAGTTTATCCATCTTATAACTGAAAGTTTGTACTGTTTGACCAACATCTCTCCGTTCCTCTCACCCCCATGTCCCTGGTAACCACCATTCCCCTCTGCCTCTGTGAGTTTGACTTCTTCATATTCCACATATAAGTACTTGTCTGTGTTTGGCCTATTAAACTTAGCGTACTGTCCTCAAGGTCCATCCATGTCACAAAGGGCAGGATTTCCTTTTTTTTTTTAATTCTGTTTTATATCTATATATTTATCTATCTCACATTTTTCAATCTATTCATCAACAGATACTTAGGTTGTTTCCATATCTTTGCCACTGTGAATAATACTGCAATGAACATAGGGGTGCAGATACCTCTTCCAGATACTGACTTCATTCTTTTTGTATGTACACCCAGAAGCGGGATTGCTGGGTCATATGTGAGTCCTATTTTTAATTTTTTTGAGGAACATCCATAATATTTTCCATAATGGCTATGTCACTTTACACTCCCACCAACAGTGTGCAAGATATTCCTATCTCCCTGCCTTTACCAACACTCATTATCTCTCGATTTTTTGATAATAGTCGTCCTAACAGGTATGGGGTGATAGTCCCTTGTGATTTTGATTTACATTTCCCTAACTATTAGTAATATTGAGCACTTCTTCATATACCTATTGGCCATTTGTTTGTTCTATTTGGAAAAATGTTAATTCAGGTCCTTTGCCCATTTTAAAATAGGGTTCTTTGGTTGTTGGTGGTTTTGTTGTGGTGGTGGTAGTGGTTATGGTTAGCTATTGAATTGTAGGAGTTCTTTTTATATTATATATTTTGTTAACCCCTTATCAGATATATGGTTTACAAAGAACTTCTCCCATTCATATGTTACCTTTTCTTTTTCTTGGTTGCATCCTTTGCTGTATAGGATCTTTATTAGTTCAGTGTAGTCCTGTTTGTTTATTTTTGCTTTTGGTTTCATTTCAAAAAAAAAAAAATCATTGTCAAGGAGCTTTCCCAAATGTTTTCTTCAGGAGTTTTATGGTTTCAAGAATTACATTTAAGTATTTAATTTATTTTAATATTTGTGTATGATATAAGATAAGGGTCTTATGTTATTTTTTTAATTTTAAAATTTTTTATTGTTATGTTAATCACCATACATTACATCATTAGTTTTTGATGTAGTGTTCCATGGATTCATTGTTTGTGCATAACACCCAGTGCTCCATGCAGAACGTGCCCTCTTTAATACCCATCACCAGGCTATCCCATCCTCCCACCCCCCTGTCCCAGAACCCTCAGTTTGTTTTTCAGAATCCATTGTCTCTCATGGTTCGTCTCCCCCTCCGATTTCCCCCCCTTCATTCTTCCCCTCCTGCTATCTTTCTCTCTCTCTCTTTTTTTTTTTTTTACAATATATTGCATTATTTGTTTCAGAGGTACAGATCTGTGATTCAACAGTCTTGCACAATTCACAGCACTCACCATAGCACATACCCTCCCCAGTGTCTATCACCCAGCCACCCCATCCCTCCCACCCCACCCCCCACTCCAGCAACCCTCAGTTTGTTTCCTGAGATTAAGAATTCCTCATATCAGTGAGGTCATATGATACATGTCTTTCTCTGATTGACTTATTTCACTCAGCATAACACCCTCCAGTTCCATCCATGTCCCTGCAAATGGCAAGATCTCATTCCTTTTGATGGCTGCATAATATTCCATTGTGTATATATATATACACCACATCTTCTTTATCCATTCATCTGTCAATGGACATCATGGCTCTTTCCACAGTTTGGCTATTGTGGACATTGCTGCTATAAACAGCGGAGTGCATGTACCCCTTCGGATCCCTACATTTGTATCTTTGGGGTAAATACCCAGTAGTGCATTTGCTGGATCATATGGTAGCTCTGTTTTCAACTTTCTGAGGAACCTCCATACTGTTTTCCAGAGTGGTTGCACCAGCTTGCATTCCCACCAACAGTGTAGGAGGGTTCCCCTTTCTCTGCATCCATGCCAACATCTGTCGTTTCCTGACTTGTTAATTTTAGCCATTCTGACTGGTGTGAGGTGGTATCTCATTGAGGTTTTGATTTGGATTTCCCTGATGCCTAGTGATGTTGAGCACTTTTTCATGTGTCTGTTGGCCATTTGGATGTCTTCTTTGGAAAAATGTCTGTTCATGTCTTCTGACCATTTCTTGATTGGATTATTTGTTTTTTGGGTGTTGAGTTTGATAAGTTCTTTATAGATTTTGGATACCAGCCCTTTATCTGTAGTGTCATTTGCAAATATCTTCTCCCATTCTGTCGGTTGTCTTTTGGTTTTGTGGACTGTTTTTTTTTGCTGTGCAAAAGCTTTTTATCTTGATGAAGTCCCAATAGTTCATTTTGGCCCTTGCTTCCCTTGCCCTTGGCGATGTTTCTAGGAAGAAGTTGCTGCGGCTGAGGTCAAAGAGGTTGCTGCCTGTGTTCTCCTTTAGGATTTTGATGGATTCCTGTTTCAACTGAGGTCTTTCAACCATTTAGAGTCTATTTTTGTGTATGGTGTAAGGAAATCGTCCAGTTTCATTCTTCTGCATGTGGCTGTCCAATTTTCCCAACACCATTTGTTGAAGAGACTGTCTTTTTTCCATTGGAATTCTTTCCTGCTTTGTCAAAGATGAGTTGACCATAGAGTTGAGGGTCCATTCCTGGGCTCTCTATTCTGTTCCATTGATCTATGTGTCTGTTTTTGTGCCATTACCATACTGTCTTGATGATGACAGCTTTGTAATAGAGCTTGAAGTCCGGAATTGTGATGCCGCTGGCTTTGCTTTTCTTTTTCAACATTCCTCTGGCTATTTGGGGTCTTTTCTGGTTCCATACAAATTTTAGGATTATTTGTTCCATTTCTTTGAAAAAAGTGGATGGTATTTTGATAGGGATTGCATTGAATGTGTAGATTGCTCTAGGTAGCATTGAAATCTTCACAATATTTGTTCTTCCAATCTATGAGCATGGAACATTTTTCCATTTCTTTGTGTCTTCCTCAGTTTCTTTCATGAGTCTTTTATAGTTTTCTGAGTACAGATCCTTTGCCTCTTTGGTTAGATTTATTCCCAGGTATCTTATGGTTTTGGGTGCAATTGTAAATGGGATCAACTCCTTAATTTCTCTTTCTTCTGTCTTGTTATCGGTGTATAGGAATGCCACTGACTTCTGTGCATTGATTTTATATCCTGCCACTTGACTGAATTCCTGTATGAGTTCTAGCAGTTTTGGGGTGGAGTCTTTTGGGTTTTCCACATAAAGTATCAAATCATCTGCAAAAAGTGAGAGTTTGACTTCTTTGCCAATTGGGATGCCTTTTATTTCTTTTTGTTGTCTGATTGCGGTGGATAGGACTTCTAGTACTATGTTAAATAGCAGTGGTGATGGTGGACATCCCTGCCATGTTCCTGACCTTAGGGGGAAAACTCTCAGTTTTTCCCCATTGAGTATGATATTTGCTGTGGGTTTTTTAGAGATGGCTTTTATGATATTGAGGTATGTACCCTCTATCCCTATACTCTGAAGAGTTTTGATCAAGAAAGGATGCTGTACTTTGTCAAAAGCTTTTTCTGCATCTATTGAGAGGATCATATGATTCTTGTTCTTTCTTTTGTTAATGTATTGTATCATGTTGATTTATTTGCGGATGTTGAACCAACCTTGCAGCCCAGGGATAAATCCCACTTGGTCATGGTGAATAATCCTTTTAATGTACTGTTGGATCCTACTGGCTAGTATTTTGGTGATAATTTTTGCATCCATGTTCATCAAGGATATTGTTCTGTAATTCTCCTTTTTGATTGGGTCTTTGTCTCGTTTGGGGATCAAGGTAATGGTGGCCTCATAAAATGCATTTGGAAGTTTTCCTTCCATTTCTATTTTTTGGAACAGTTTCAGAAGAATAGGTATGAAGTCTTCTTGAAATGTTTGGTAGAATTTCCCTGGGAAGCCATCTGGCCCTGGGCTTTTGTTTGTTGGGAGATTTTTGATGACTGCTTCAATTTCCTTAGTGGTTATTTGTCTTTTCAGGTTTTCTATTTCTTCCTGGTTCAGTTTTGGTAGTTGATACATCTCTAGAAACGCATCCATTTCTTCCAGGTTATCTAATTTGCTGGCATAGAATTGCTCATAATATGTTCTTATAATTGTTTGTATTTCTTTGGTGTTGGTTGTGATCTCTCCTCTTTCATTCATGATTTTGTTGATTTGGGTCCTCTTTTCTTTTTGAAAAGTCTGGCCAGGGGTTTATCAATCTTATTAATTCTTTCAAAGAACCAGCTCCTAGTTTCGTTGATCTGTTCTACTGTTCTTTTAGTTTCTATTTCATTGATTTCTGCTTTGATCTTTATTATTTCTCTTCTCCTGCTGGGTTTAGGCTTTATTTGCTGTTCTTTCTCCAACTCCTTTAGGTGTAAGGTTAGGTTGTGTACTTGAGACCTTTCTTGTTTCTTGAGAAAGGCTTGTATTGCTATATACTTTCCTCTTAAGACTGCCTTTGCCACATCACAAGAATTTTGAACAGTTGTGTTTTCATTTTCATTGGTTTCCATGAATTTTTAAAATTCTTCTTTAATTTCCTGGTCGACCCATTCATTCTTCAATAGGATACTCTTTAGCCTCCATGTATTTGAGTTCTTTCCGACTTTCCTCTTGTGATTGAGTTCTAGTTTCAAAGCATTGTGGTCTGAAAATAGGCAGGGAATGATCCCAGGCTTTTGGTACTGGTTGACACCTGATATGTGAGCTAGGATGTGATCGATTCTGGAGAATGTTCCATGGGCACTAGAGAAGAATGTGTATTCTGTTGCTTTGGGATGGAATGTTCTGAATATGTCTGTGAAGTCCATTTGGTCCAGTGTGTCATTTAATGTCTTTATTTCCTTGTTGATCTTTTGCTTAGATGATCTGTCCATTTCAGTGAGGGGTGTGTTAAAGTCCCCCACTATTACTGTATTGTTGTCAATGTGTTTCTTTGCTTTTGTTATTAATTGCCTTATATAATCGGGTGCTCCCATGTTAGAGGCATAGATATTTACAATTGTTATATCTTCTTGTTGGATAGACCCTTTAAGTAGGATATAGTGTCCTTCCTCATCTCTTTTACAGTCTTTGGTTTAAAATCTAATTTGTCTGATATAAGGATTGCCACCCCAGCTTTCTTTTGGTGTCCATTAGCATGGTAAATGGTTTTCCACCCCCTCACTTTCAATCTGGGGATGTTTTTGGTTCTAAAATGAGTCTCTTGCAGACAGCATATCGATGGGTCTTGTTTTTTTATCCAATCTGATAGCCTGTGTCTTTTGATTGGTGCATTAAGCCCATTTACATTCAGGGTAACTATTGAAAGATAGGAATTTAGTGCCTTTGTATTGCCTGTAAGGTGACTGTTACTATATATTGTCTGTGTTCCTTTCTGATCTATGTTGCTTTTAGGCTCTCTCTTTGCTTAGAGGACCCCTTTCAATATTTCTTATAGGGCTGGTTTCGTGTTTGCAAATTCCTTTAGTTTTTGTTTGTCCTGGAAGCTTTTGATCTGTCCTTCTATTTTCAATGACAGCCTAGCTGGATATAGTATTCTTGGCTGCATATTTTTCTCGTTTAGTGCTCTGAATATATCCTTCCAGTCCTTTCTGGCCTGCCAGGTCTCTGTGGATAGGTCTGTTGCCAATCTAATGTTTCTACCATTGTAGGTTACATATCTCTTCTCCCAAGCTGCTTTCAGGATTTTCTCTTTGTCTCTAAGACTTGTAAGTTTTACTTTTAAAGATTTTATTTATTTATTTGAGAGAGAGAATGAGACAGAGAGAGAGAGCACATGAGAGGGGGGAGGGAGAAGCAGACTCCCTGCCGAGCAGAGAGTCCGATGTGGGACTCGATCCCGGGACTCCAGGATCATGACCTGAGCTGAAGGCAGTCGCTTAACCAACTGAGCCACCCAGGCGCCTGTAAGTTTTACTTTTAGATGTTGGGGTGTTTACGTATTTTTATTGATTTTGAGAGGGGTTCTCTGTGCCTCCTGGATTTTGATGCTTGTTTCCTTCCCCAAATTAGGGAAGTTCTCTGCTATAATTTGCTCCAGTATGCCTTCTGCCCCTCTCTCTCTTTCTTCTTCTTCTGGGATCCCAATTCTAATGTTGTTTCATCTTATGGTATCACTTATCTCTCAAATTCTGCCCTCGTGATCCAGCAGTTGTTTATCTCTCTTTTTCTCAGCTTCTTTATTTTCCATCATTTGGTCTTCTATATCACTGATTTGCTCTTCTGCCTCATTTATCCTAGCAGTCAGCGCCCCCATTTTTGATTGCACCTCATTAATAGCCTTTTTGATTTCAACTTGGTTAGATTTTAGTTCTTTTATTTCCTCAGAAAGGGTTTCTCTAATAACTTCCATGCTTTGTCAAGCCCAGCTAGTATCTTTAAAGTGATGATTCTGAACTCTATATCCGACATTGTACTAATGTCCGTATTGAGTAGGTTCCTGGCAGTCAGTACTACCTCTTGTTCTTTTTGTTGAGGTGATTTTTTCTGTCTTGTCATTTTGTCCAGAGGGAAATAGATGAATGAGAGAACAAAATGCTAACAGGGTAACAACATCCCCAGAAAATATACTCTAAACAAGTCAGGAAAGACCTGAATCAGGTGGAAAAGAAAGGGAAAGAAAAAAAAGAAAAAGAAAAAAGAAAAAGATAAAAACAAACAAAAACAGAACAAAAAGAAAAACAGAATATGATCAAATAATATCAGGCTGGTACATAGGTCAGTGCCACACACTAGATTTTGCGTGTATTTTGGTCTGTTAGAAGAAAGTGCCTCCCAAAATTTTGAAGAAAGAAAAACTTATATATGTACAAAAATAAGGGTAAATACAATGAAGGGATGGAATATGACTGTAAAGGTGAAAATTACAAAAGATTTTATAAAAGGAATTGATAAGAAGTTGTTTGAAAAAAGCAAGAAGAGGATTTAAAAAAATGAAAAAAAAAAAAGAGAGAATGTAATCGGGCAGGAGAGTAGAACAAAACCATACACTAGAGATTTAGGATATTTTTTGATTTGTTAGAAGAAACTATCTCAAAATTTCAAAGAGAGAACTACTTATATATTTATGCCAAAATAAGGGTAACTACTATGAAGGGATAGAATATGACTCTAAAAATGAAAAATAAAAATGTTTTTTAAAAAAGGGATTGATAAGATGTTGGTTGAAAAAGGGGAAAAAAAAGTTAAAAAAAATTAACTTTGAAAGACTAAAGAATCATGGTAGAAAAGCCATGGATTCTATGTGCATTATTCCCCTAGCGCTGGAGTTCAGCTGTTCTCATTGATGGGTAAACTTGGTCTTGGCTGGCTGTTCTTGCTTATCTTCTGGGGGAGGGGCCTGTTGCCATGGTTCCCAAATGTTTTTGCTGGAGGCGGAATTGCCCTGCCTTTGCCCTGTCCGGGCTAAGTCATCTGCTCCAGTTTGCTCTCAGGAGCTTTTGTTCCCTGCAAGCTTTCCGTACAGCTTTGGAGGCCGAGAGTGAAAATGGTGGCCTCCCAATCTCTGCCCCGGAGGAGCCGAGAACTCGGGGCTCCGCTCCTCAGTGCGCCCCAGAGAAAAGCAGTCAGTCACTCCCGTCTCCCCGGTCTCTGTCCGCACTCCCTGCTCACCTGGCCTGTGACCGAGCATTTCTATCTCTGGCACCCGACTCAGTGTGGAGTCTCCAAATGCAGCAGATCCCTGTGGTGCACTCCTGCTCTGCTCCTCTCAGGGGAGGAAGGTGAGTGTTCCCGGATCTGCTGCTTGTTGGGTCCCTGCTGGAGGAGCAGTTGCCTGACTGTGCCGCGGATCACGGTTTATGGCAACCCCGAGCTGAGAGCCCGCTCCTCGGCTTCATCTCTGCAGCCAGCTTCCCCGCTCCGATACCTGGGAGCTCTGCCACACTCAGGCACCCCCAGTCTTTCTGTGACCCCGAGGGTCCTAAGACCACACTGTCCCATGAGGGTTCCACCCCCCTGCTTAGCCACTGGAGTGATGTCCCTCAGAGGAGCCAACTTCTAAAAGTTCTGATTTTGTGCTCTGCGGCTCTATCACTTGCCAGAAGTGGCCGCCTGAGTCTCCCTCCCCCCGCCGTTTGTCTTCCCGAATATCGCCTCAGATTCACTTCTCCGCACATCCTACCTTCCAGAAAGTGGTTGCTTTTCTGTTTAGAGAATTGTTGCTATTCTTTTCTTCGATCTCCTGTTGAGTTCATAGGTCTTCATAATAGTTTGATCCCTATCCAGCTGAATTCCTGGGACCAGACGAAATTCAGGTCCTCTACTCCTCCGCCATCTTGCTCTCCCCAACTCCATTTATTGACAACACTATCCTTTCCTGCTTCAGTATCCTTGGCACCCTGTCAAAGATTAGTTGACTGTATATGTGTGGGTTTCTGGACTGTCTGTTCTGTTCCATGGGTCTATTTGTCTGTTTTCATGCCAGTAACATATTATTTTGATTACTGTGGCTTTGTGAAATAGTTTGAAATCAGGATGTGTGATGCCTCCAGCTTTGTTCTTCTTAAGATGTTTTAGCTATCTATTATTAAAAAATATATATGTTTTAGCTATCTGGATTTTTTTCAGTTTATTACAAATTTTAGGAATCTTTTTTCTATTTCTGTGAAAAATGTCACTGGAATTTTGATAGGAGTTGCACTATATCCATAGATAGCTTTGGGTAGTGTGGATATTTTAATGATATTAATTCTTCTAATCCATGAGCATGAGATATTTTTCCATTTATTTGTGTCTTCTTCAATTTCTTTCATCAGTTTCTTACAGTTTTCAGTACACAGATCTTTCACCTCCTTGGTTAAATTTATTCCCAAGCATTTTACTCTTTTTGATGCTGTCATAAATGGGATTTTTTTCTTAGTTTTCTTTCCAGATAGTTCATTGTTAGTGGATGGAAATGCAACTGATTTCTGTAAGTTGATTTTACATCTTGCACCCTTACTGAATTGATTTACTAGTTTTAACAGATTTGTTTGTTTGTTTGTTTGTTTTTTTTGGTCGAATCTGTAGGGTTTTCTCTATGTAAGATCCTGTCATCTACAGACAGACAGTTTTACTTCTTCCCTTCTGATTGGAATGCCTTTTATTTATTTCTCTTGTCTAATTGGTCTGGCTAAAATTGCTAGCACTGTGTTGAACAGAAGTGGCAAGAATGGGCACACTTTTCTTGTTCCTGATTTTAGAGGAAAATATTTCAATTTTTCGCCATTGATTATGATATTAGTAGCTATGGGCTTGTCATATATGACTTTTATTATATCAAGGTACATTCCTTCCATACCTATTTTTGAGAGTTTTTATAATGAAAACAAATTGAATTCTGTTAAATGCTTTTTCTGAATGTATTGAGATCATCATATGAATTTTTTTAGAGATTTATTTCTTTGTTTGAGAGGGGAGGAGGGGCCAAGGGAGAGGGAGAGAGAGTCTCAAGCAGACTCCGCACTGAGCCCGGAGCTGGATGTGGGGTTTGATCCCACAACCCTGAGATCATGACCTGAGCCAAAACCAAGAGTTGGATGCTTAACTGCCTGTGCCACCCAGGCACCCCATTCATATGACTTTTATCCTTCATTCTGTTAATTGGGTGTATCACATTTGTTGTGATCTGTGTATGTTGAACCATCCTTGCATCCAAAGGATAAATCCCACTTGGTAATGGTATATGATTCTTTTAATGTAATGTTAAATTCAGTTTGCTAGTATTTCATTCTGTATTTTTGTATCTATGTTTGTCAGTGTTGTTGGTCTGTAATTTTCTTATGGTGTCCCTAACTGGCTTTGTATGAGGGTAATCTTGGCCTCTTAAAATGAATTTGGAAATGTTCCCTCCTCTTGAATTTTTTGGAAGAGTTTGAGACGGATTGGCATTAATTCTTTGGATGTTTGGTAGAATTCATCAGTGAGGGTATCTGGTCCTGGACTTTTTTTGGGAAGTTTTTGATTACTGACTCAATCTCTTTCAGATTTTCTGTTTTATCATGATTCAGTCTTGATAGGTTGTATGTTTCTGGGAATTTGTCCATTTTTTCTAGGTTGTCCAATTAGTTGGTGTATAATTGTTCCTAGCAATTTCTTATGTGTTTCTGTGCTGCCACTTGTCTCTTTATTAATGACTCCTGAGACTCCTAGGGTGTTCCTTTCACAAAACAGGTGGCCAAACCTATTAAAGCCAAAATGAACCTAGAGGTTCTGGGTCTAACTCCCTCCTTTTAAAAAGAGGAAAGCTGGGTCAGAGAGGGGTCAGATCTGTTTATGGTCCCATAACTTCTCAGTGCCTGAAGTCAGACCTTGCTTCCAAGACTTCCTCCTACCATTGTGTGGTACTTTCTAGGCTTGCAGGGTTTATCACTCTCTGTTATTCTCTCCGTCCTGGAAGTGGCCATTAGTTATGTTGGTTGAAATCAACATCATTACATAGTTCCCCTTAATTCCAGAACAATCAGATGCACTGCACTCCTTTAATAGATCAAGAACTGTATGTACCTGTACCCTGAGTACAATACACTGTAGAGCTCCCAAAATGGAAGTCTCACCCATCCAGGAAATATTTGTTGAGTGCCTACTCTGTGCCAGGCTCCTTTCATGGATTATAAATGCAGCAGGTATGAGACACTCTCCACCCTCATGGAACTTATGTTATCACCAGGGAAACAGAATCCATAGCAATCCCTGGCTGCAGATGAGCAGCTGGTCATTTTAGGGAGGAATGTGGCCTCTGTGGTCCACTGTAGTTCTTGGCATTCATTTGAGATATTGGTGTGTCCTAATACCTACCGGCTAATCTTATTTCAGTTTCTTGCCTGGCCTCTGATTTTTAAATCTCAGACTTTAAGTTTAAACCCCCTGAGTCACAACTTTATCCTCATAGAGTAAGAAGCTGATGACTTTCAACAGTAAGAAGCAGCATGATTTCAAGTTCCCAAGCCCCATCCAACTGGGTTCAGTCTCTAGATATTAGAGGATGAAATAAATCAGGCTTTGTGATCAGGACAGGTGCATGAGGAGGCAAATTTAGACTAAACAGGGGGTACCTTAAGTCACAGCTGAGGGACATCAGAGGTGTGGGTGTTGGTGGAGGAGGGAGGGCAGCTTTAATCAGAGAGAGTGATTATGGAATCTAATTAGCCTCTCATTTTCATTTGCAGAAGGAACATTCAATTCACTTAACGCCACTCCACAGATCCTTCTACTCTCATCTATACCCAGGGGAAAACAAATTCCAGTGTAATAGAGCATTTGGACAGCAGCAGACTCTAGCAGGGAGAGTGTGTAGCTGAAAATGAGGGGGCCTGGGTTTCAGTTTTGGCTCTACCTCTAGTAGCTTTGTGACCCTGAGCATAGTGCCTCACCCCTAGGGGACCCAGGGTCCATCTGCTCAGTATGGAGATTGGATTAAAACATTTTAAAGGTCTCTTTAGCTGAAAAATGCTATTCCTGTTTTTTCATTGCACATCTCCATACTATGGCCTAGTAAGGCATGCAGTTACCATTTTGCAATTACTTGTTATAGTCCTGTTGATAAGAGCTTGAGCTTTGGAATCAGGCAAACCTGAAGTCCAGTGGTGACCTTGCCCACCTAGTTTTGGGCCAGTTACTTAATCTTTCTAATGCTTAGTTTATAGAACCAGAATAGTAATACTTGTTTTATAGAATTGTTCTGTGGATCAAATGGGCTAAAGCATTCAAAGCACTTTGAACTGTGCTCAGGGCATAGTAAGACTCAATAAATGCAGGTACTGATCTGGTTAACCAAAAGTTTTAGAATAACTTGGATATTTTATCTAATTTTTATTATTTTTTAAAGATTTTATTTATTTATTTGACAGAGAGAGAGATCACAAGTAGGCAGACAGGCAGGCAGAGGGAAAGGGAGAAGTGGGCTCCCTGCTGAGCACAGAGCCAGATGTGGGGCTCGATCCCAGGACCCTGGGATCATGAACTGAGCCGAAGGCAGATGCTTAACCATCTGAGCTACCCAGGCGTCCCAGATATTTTATCTAATTTTTAAAAAAGTTCGGCGGGGGGGGGGGGTCCTCTTTTTTTAAAAAAATTGCTTGATGACACAGCTGGGGAGGTTTAATGGTGGGTAAGCTAAGTGAGACAGAAATAGCTCCATGGAAACAAAGCAGTTAATGTGGGAATAAATGAAGTTGCCACCCAGAACTAACAGAGTCCTGGCTGCGCTGTAATGAATGAATACAATGACCAAGATTTATAAGGATATTTTAAGAAGTAACTGCATTGCACGGAGCCCTGGGTTTTATGCCTGGGCTGAAGTAAGATCAATGGGAAATCCATCCAGTTCAAGATTTAATGGGTGGGGATGAGGCTTTGTCCCCACAGTTGGGGCTTTGTGCATAGTGGCTACCTGGGATATTTTCTTGGGGTGGAGGCCAAGGAAATGTGAAAAAACTTGTGGATCACTTGGAGCCAGAGGAGAAAGAATGATAGCCCACACCTCTTTCCCTATTAGAAAACGCAGAGAAGCAACCCCCAACCCAAACTTTTCCAGAAGGCCTTCTCTTTTAATGCCTTAGATATATCCCATCTAGAAGGTAGGTTGTTTCCTCTACTTTTTATTTGAGGAAGACTTGGGACAGAAGTGCACTGGGTACAGCGTACCTCCCACTGCCAGAAGTGTGGGCATCCCAAGGAGGTAAGCTCTGGGTCCCTAAGATGGCAGATAAGCAAACCACAGGCCTCTTCAGGTGGCTTTGCTATTGGCAGGGATAGCTAGTGCTTGTCTGAAGTTCATTCCAGATGGCCATTTGTACCCTGGGGCTCTGAGGTAAGCTGGGACTTTTTGACTTGCCTCATTTTCCTCAGGACCAGAGAGAGGTAACTCATAATGTCCTACTAAGACCTCTGCAGTGGGATTTGGGATAAAATGCACATATATGTTTTCAATTCCCCTTTTACTTTGTGCTCAAGAAGGACTGAAGAACCAGAGTACAGCTTGCTGAGTCTCCCTGGACTTGACTTCTGAGTACATGAGGCCAGAGAAACGTCTAATTTAGGCTCACTCCTGGGGAAGGTGATTTTCCATCTTCCCTTGGTCCATGCTGAACACTTATGCTGCACCAGCTTTGTTCATGGTTTCTTCTGTCTGCATGTCCTTCTCCCAGGAGCCCAGCTCAGCTCCTTTAAGGGTCCTCTCCTGGGCTAGCATAGTGACCTTGGCTGAAGATAAACCCGCACATTTTGTTCTCATTGTTCATGGATTTAATACCAGGCTCCCTGCATGTCACTTGCTTGCAATTTTTGTAGCTTCGTGGCCCTTTCTTTTTCATAGTTCACTCTGTTCTTTAATCCTGCCTCTTATAAATACCTTCTTTGTGAAATACTCATCAACTACTTCCAAGTTTCAATAACAGATCTTTAGTTTTATTTTCTGAATATGATTCTTACATTTCTTTCTCAGTTACTCCAAGGGCAACACCTGGTGGTGAGATCTAGCCCTCCATCAGTCCCAAGGATATATTCCATGCATTTATATGGAATTTTACATTTTATTAGTAATGTAAAAATGTAGCTTATATTCAAAATCTAATCCCCCCCCCCAACAATACTATAAAGTAACTATCATTATCTCAAATTTACAGATGAAGAAAAACAGAGGCCCAGGAAAGTTAGGTGACTTGCCTAAAGTCATCCAACTAGAAAGTGGACAATTAAGACTTGAATATGCGTCTTTTGATTTTAAGTTCAGTTTCTAATCTACTGCATCATGAAGCTGGCCTAAGAGATTGAGGCTCCTGTGTGTTTTTCTCATTTTCTATGACCTGTAATCTTTGGCTTTATATCAATTTCAGTCCTATTTTTCTGTTTCTTCATCCTCTTGCTGAGATGCCACAGGTTCAGGCTACATAGCCTTTGCCTTTCCCATTACAAGTCATGCAAAAAAGTGTGGACTTATCCTAGAGGTCAGGCACCTAAATGGATTCCATCCCAATCAGTTCTCTCTGGTTAGTACCAAAAAGACAACTGAGTAGAGTTGTCTTACTAACAAAGGCAAGGAACAGATAATCTTTGTAAAAGAACAGATAATCTTTATGTCTGATAGGTTAGGAAATCACACAGTGAACCAGTCATTTACTTTGATGAACAGTATTTATTACATATCTACTGAACACCTAAGTATTAGGGTACCATTGGACAAGGGTACAAAGAAATAACTGTAAATAGTTGCTGAGGATCCTGGAATAACCAAGACACAGACTTGTCTTACCGAATCATAATCAGTGATGGGGGAGGAGATTAATGGAGATAAATATCTTTTAAATGTTATTACATAATGTATGTGTGTATACACACATACACCTTGGGAAGGTGTATCTGAAGGGCAAGTCTATCTGTTCACCTCTCTCTCTCTGGTGCCTAGCATGGTGCATGGCGCATAGGCACTTTCGCCAGCTCTTCTGAGAGTGAAGGAATAGAACCATGAAAGTAGAGAAGTGAATATATGACTTCCTTGGAGAGGTGTGGAAAAAGGGGATCAGAAAAAGGCTTTTCCCATGAGGTGATAAAGTGGGTCTCTACAAACAAGTAGGAATTTATTTTGGGGAGAAGGGTGAGGAGAGGGGAATGTGGGTTCTGAAAGAAGAGGACATGGGAGATGTGGCTAGAAAGGGAGTTGGGGCCAGGGAATGAAGGGCCTTGGGTATCATGCTAAAGATTTGATTCTGCTTTTTAAGTGCTGGGAAGCAGAGAATGTGTTAAGGCTGGGAAGTGACAGGATTAGGACTGCATTTTAGAGTGGGGCAGAGACTGAAGGCAGGTCTCCATGAAGGCGCCATGGGGGTTCTTCACTGCAGCCTTGTGGGTGTTTCCAGGACAGCACAGGATGAAGCATGATTGATGAAGATGCTATTAACTGAGGTGGGAAATTTAGAGTAAAGAAGTATTCAAGTTGTGAGCATGGGAGCAAGGGAAAGTGGGATGGAGGTCATGAATTTCAAATATATCATGCTGAATTCAAGACGCCTTTGGGAAATCCAAGGGGATGTTTTCAGGAGACAAGTTGTGACAAAAGACTGGATTTGTGGAGAGAAGTGGGATCTAGGAATTTATATATAGAAGTTATCAGCATGTAAGAATTATGCACTATTGGTATGAATGAAGTCACCTTGGGGAGAACATTAAGAAGGCTTAGAAAATGCTTCTTGACATTAACCAAAATGCTTCTTGACATTAACCATCTCTTAGACTGATAAAGCAGTTTAGAGTATTGAGTCCCCTTTGTCCAGAAGCATCTTTTCTGATAAGATTAAAAAGACCCATTTTTATCTCTGACCCAGTGAGGTAGAAAATCTTGAGGTTACTTTTTATGAACTTTAAAGGGAGTCTCTCATTCAGTTCTTCATCCTCACTAATACCATACAAATTAATTCAACACCCTGACCAAACCCCTAGTATATGAAAGTCACTATATTAGGTATTGTAGAGCTTACAAAAGGAGGGAACCCTCCCTTCATGGAACGTCTAACTTCTATAGAACAGGAAGCAGGTGACTATAGTGCAAGGTGGAAGAAGAAATTACCGTTTACATTAACAAACCGAATGCTCTGGGTGTTCACAGATGAAGGAGTTCGTATGTTTGCTGAGGTCGGGAAATGTTTCATAGGGAAGGTGGTCTTGAAGAATGAACAGATTAATGATCAGCAGATAGTAGAGATTAGTGGTAGAAGAAACAATAAAATCAAAGTGACAGAGGATGAAGTTCAGTTGGTTTGTAGGAAATGGGCATTAAACCTGAGAAGGTGGGTTAAGGCCTTGAATGCCAGGGCAGAGATTGTATTTGATTTCATAGTCTGAGGAACTCAAATTCTCTTTTAACAGTATTTCAGAGGTCAGTGGTAGTCCTTCCCCAGTTTTAGAACAAATGGGTGTTAGAAGAACTGTGGTTGGTCCTTCTTCAAGGAGAAAGTTAATCGATTGGTATTACACAGTTGTCATACGTGGTCAACCAAAGTTGAAATCCACTTCTGAAGACAGATACTGTTTGTTTAGGACTAAGCCACAGCCCCAAATCCCTTCCCTTAGATCCAGATCTGTATTTTCTTAGCACATGATTCCCTTGAGGGGACTGCTCTTGTTTTTCTCGTGAGTCATTTGTTATCTTAAATATTGGCATCTGTGAGATAAGAGTTTTCTAAATCACATTTACAGAATGCTTGTAAACACTCCTCATGTTCAGAACAGGTTTCTTCATTGACCTTATGCCATTGATGTGCTTGAAGCTATTTCAGGGCATTAAATTCCCCAAAGCTTTACCATGGAAACATACTCCTAGGTCATAACTCTTTCCTCTGCCTGGGCGTGGGCCCCAAACATTTATGTGGTGGCTCACATAACCAATCCAACAGGATTTTCAGTAAAACGTGAGCTGCCATAGGGATACAATATTTCTTTTCCTAATTGCTCATCATTTCATCCTATTTCTTCTAACAGCAATTGAAGATGACATTACACTCCCTTTTATGTCAGTTGATAATGCATAATTCTCTCCTGGAACAGCCAATGACTGTATTTACTAACACATTAAAAAACATTGATGTTTATTCAGGCCACAGCCATTTTTACACCAGTAGTTTATGTGTGCATCAAATGGTGGAATTTTGAAAAGGGGCTTCATTCTTATAAAAAGCAGCTCCTACCCTTGCAGACAGAATGTACAACTGAAGGCCTGTGAATAAACAGACATACTCGTTATTCTCTGTACCATCCCCCACTGACCCCCCCCCCCCCCCCAGCCCAACTCCATTTTCTGTCCTTCCCTTCCTTGCTGTGTTCTTGGGAGGCTGTCCATTGCAGACTGCATCACCTGGGACCCTCTGCCCACTGGCCCCTGATTGGGTTTGGCCAGTGGGAGGCACCAGCAAAAAGACCAGAGGGCCAGAGGAGAGAGATTATGGTATTTCTTTCTTGCTCTCTCCCTGTTTTGCTCTCTCCCTGTTTCAATGTGGTGTTTCTGGCAGTAGCTATACCCTGCCACTACTGTAGCCTTCCTTGGGTTCTGGTTAACTAATTCTTCTCCTTGTCCCTTCGGCCCTGGAAGCATAACAGCTTTCATCAGTTACCAGTCCCTGGGTGCCTCCATATCCCCATTCATCACTCTACAGGTAACCCCTTCACATAGGTCTCTTCATTTGAGCCATTTGGGGTGTATTGCATTTTCCACTGAGATTCTGATGGAAACACCAGATATTACAGTTTCCAAATAAATTATTTGGTAAATAAGCTCTCTGTTCACCTTGCCCATAACCTAACTGGACCTTTCTTTCAGGGCCATCAAGGGGCCCACTATGGAAATATCAAAAGTAATTAATTATAGAAAATTGAAGCTTATGCCTAAAAAAAATGGGGCCAGAATATTCTACTTTGAATGAGGACACTATATTGTAGGTTTTATATGCATAGCTTATGGGAGCACATAAGATGACAAAGTTTTGATGTGAATAATGTGTTCTCTGATGAAAAAGGTGAGAGGAAGAGGCATAGTGGATCAATTCCATGTGATTCAGCAGACATAGATTTTTAAATGTGAAAAGAAAAGGTAGGGTAGATGGGACATTGAAAAATACCAAAAGCTTTTCCTACATATACTGGTTCCTGAGAAAGTGTTGCTACTACTGATCTGCGTGATTAGTGTAGGATGGAAGGCTATGAAATTACATCCAATTCCAAGTGCTCTTTTGTAAGAAATGCATAGATTTCTTAGTATGAGAATTCTGGAGATCTAGATCCATTCTCATTTCTGCTGTGAGGGCTTCACCATGTCATTGAGCCTCAATTTGACCATGGACAAATGGGGATAATTATAACCATTTTAGCTATTGCACAAGATTGCTAGGATTATAAAATTTAATTATAGACATGAAAGCAGTGGAATATACACACATGTTATCCACTACTAAAATAAGATCTTAATATATTTTATCTTATTATAAATTAAGCCTAAATGTTTTTCATCTTTTAATGTGAAAAATTTAAATGATTTAGAAGCCAGGCTTGTTGCTTGATCTCATGGGGCTCAGTAGAACCCAGAGCTCCAGATGTAAACCCTGAAACCATTTTGTCTATTTGATGTCCTATACACAGAGGAGGCTCAATACCTATTTGTGGACTAGACTTATTTTATCTAGATTGGGCTGGGTGTAATTAACATTTTAATGACTGCAATGGCATAGACCTAGGTGACTCTTCCTATAATGCATTAATTTTGATTGGATTACAGCTAAATTAGTTGGCAGGTTCTCATGTTCAGAATAAGGACTGAGAGTATAGTTCTCACTGGTCTTCCATATGATTAACAATACCAAAAGTGCTAGAAACTCTATTGTGTTCAGCGAGCCTGTAGAGCAAATCATGAGGGAGTATGCAGAAAATTCTGAATGTGGTAGAAATAATAGCAGGCTTTTAATAAAGAAAAATGAATATAATTGAGGTAATCTCTTCCCACCAAAAATGAGAAGAGAGAATCATTACCATGAAAGAAACATTATAAAATCATTGAAATAGCATGATCACTACCATCAGAAAAATCTGTATTGCTAACTGCTTGACCTTGGAGCAACTTTTTGTAAACCTCTCTGAGTCTCAGTTTCCCCATTTGTTAAATGGATGTAAAATGCCAAGGGTGATATATTTTTTAGTGCTTTCATAGTAAAGTGTGGAGCACAGTGCCTGGCATAGAGCAAGTCCTTAATAGCAATTATTATCAGTTAAAACAATAATCTGACTTCAACTTGCCATCTTTTTCCCAGGGTGCATTAATCAGCATAGGCTATATACTCTGTTAAAGTAATAAATTGAAATATCTGTGGCTTAATATGAGAAAGGTTTATTCATTCGTTGCCCATGTCATATTCTGACATGGATTAGGTGGTTCTTCTTTAGGAGGTGATTCAGGAATCCGGGATTCTTCCATCATGTAGTTACGTCAACTGGGACCCATGGTTTCAATGGAAAGAGAAGCAGATGGAAGATACTGGCATGTGGCTTTTAGGGGCCAGGCCTGGAAGTGGCCACACATGTCTTCCATCTCCCTTTCATTGGTCAAAACAAAGTTGCATGGCCTCTGACCTAACTGTAAGAAAGGCTGGAAGATTTAGTTTTCATATGTCCTCAAGAAAATAAGAATGATATATCTCTGCTACACATGGGAGGTATAGATTCATTGATCCTAAGAAAACGGATTGATAAAATGCTCTTTTGTATATTTGATAGTTTTTCCAATTTTTTATATTACAGTATGTCAGGACTTTGGTTTGTAAAACCCCCAGCCCTTGCAAAGGATCATGCATGTTCTAGTCTGCCATGAAAAGTGCAGCATGAAGGGAGCTTCTTCCCACCTCTGCCCTGGACAAGCAGGAGTAAAAAAAGGAGGGAAGGTTATCAGCCTGGAGAATGGGGGGCATGTGGCGGGCAGTTGTTTGGCTGCAGGGATCTGCCAGGAAGCACAGGTGATGTAAAGCTGCTTTGGGCTTTAGCAGATGAAGCAGGAGGCCAAGAAGATCCTCAGGGATTAAGAAGAAAAAAAGATGTCTCAGTGTTCTGGGGTTATCATGGCAGGTAAAGCAAGAGAAGCTGTTGGTGCCCCTTGCTGAGGGTGGGGCTGTACTGGCAAGGTCTCATCAGGGTCATGACTAGTAGTAAAAAATCTCAGAAAATAGTCATTTTAAGACCTAGGAGGAGTCTTTAATTTAGGGAAAAAAAAAGTTTTCATTCTCCTGTAAATTTAAAAAATTATGGTGGCCCAACTATCTTGGAACTTTTTTTTTTTTTACTACCAATAACATTTACATTTGAAATGTTATTGGTGGGGGGCGCCTGGGTGGCTCAGTAGGTTAAGCGACTGCCTTCGGCTCAGGTCATGATCCTGGAATCTTGGGATCGAGTCCCGCATCGGGCTCCCTGCTCAGCGGGGAGTCTGCTTCTCCCTCTGACCCTCCTCCCTCTCGTGCTCTCTGTCTCTCGTTCTCTCTTGCAAAAAAATAAATAAAATCTTTAAAAAAAAAAAGAAATGTTATTGGTGGTAGGATCTAGACTTTATATTTGACATTTTATTAATGATACAATTTTTGTGTAAAATGCATGGAAAATTTGAGCCTCAAGCTCATAAGCATTGCTTGCTCTTATCTATGCATTTACTGTGATTTTTTTTCTTATACTCTATGTCTATCCAAATCTTTTCTTCCTTTTTTTTTTAAGTTTACCATAAAAATTGCTTTATTTGCATTTTAGAAAATAAACTGAATGTGTCATTTTTTGGTCCATTCTAATTTATTTTATTTGTTTTTTTTAAATTTTTTATTGTTATGTTAATCACCATACATTACATCATTAGTTTTTAATGCAGTGTTCCATGATTCATTATTTGTGCATAACACCCCGTGCTCCATGCAGAACGTGCCCTCTTTAATACCCATCACCAGGCTAACCCATCCTCCCACCCCCCTCCCCTCTAGGACCCTCCGTTTGTTTTTCAGAGTCCATCATCTCTCATGGTTCGTCTCCCACTCCAATTTCCCCCCCTTCATTCTTCCCCTCCTGCTATCTTTTTTTTTTCCTTAACATATAGTGTATTATTTGTTTCAGAGGTACAGATCTGTGATTCAACAGTCTTCCACAATTCAGAGCGCTCACCATAGCACATACCCTCCCCAGTGTCTATCACCCAGACATCCCATCCTCCCACCCCAACCCCCACTCCAGCAACCTTCAGTTTGTTTCCTGAGAATAAGAATTCCTCATATCAGTGAGGTCATATGATACATGTCTTCTTCTGATTGACTTATTTCGCTCAGCATAAAACCCTCCAGTTCCATCCAGGTCCCTGCAAATGGCAAGATTTAATTCCTTTTGATGGCTGCATAATATTCCATTGTATATATACACCACATCTTCTTTATCCATTTATCTGTCGATGGACATCTTGGCTCTTTCCACAGTTTGGCTCTTGTGGACATTGCTGCTATAAACAGCGGAGTGCATGTACCCCTTCGGATCCCTACATTTGTATCTTTGGGGTAAATACCCAGTAGTGCAATTGCTGGATCGTATGGTAGCTCGATTTTCAACTTTTTGAGGAACCTCCATACTGTTTTCCAGAGTGGTTGCACCAACTTGCATTCCCACCAACAGTGTACGAGGGTTCCCATTTTTCTGCATCCCCACCAACATCTGTCCTTTCCTGTCTTGTTAATTTTAGCCATTCTGACTGGTGTGAGGTGGTATCTCATTGAGGTTTTGATTTGGATTTCCCTGATGCCTAGTGATGTTGAGCACTTTTTCATGTGTCTGTTGGCCATTTGGATGTCTTCTTTGGAAAAATGTCTGTTCATGTCTTCTGCCCATTTCTTGATTGGATCATTTGTTCTTTGGGTGTTGAGTTTGATAAGTTCTTTATAGATTTTGGATACCAGCCCTTTATCTGTAGTGTCATTTGCAAATATCTTCTCCCATTCTGTCGGTTGTCTTTTGGTTTTGTGGACTGTTTCTTTTGCTGTGCAAAAGCTTTTTATCTTGATGAAGTCCCAATAGTTCATTTTTGCCCTTGCTTCCCTGGCCTTTGGCAATGTTTCTAGGAAGAAGTTGCTGTGGCTGAGGTTGAAGAGGTTGCTGCCTGTGTTCTCCTTTAGGATTTTGATGGATTCCTGTCTCAACTGAGGTCTTTCAACCATTTGGAGTCCATTTTTGTGTGTGGTGTAAGGAAATCGTCCAGTTTCATTCTTCTGCATGTGGCCGTCCAGTTTTTCCAAAAGCATTTGTTGAAGAGAGTTTTTTCCATAGGACATTCTTTCCTGCTTTGTTAAAGATTAGTTGACAAAGAGTTGAGGGTCCATTTCTGGGCTCTCTATTCTGTTCCATTGATCCATGTGTCTGTTTTTATGCCAGTACCATACTGTCTTGATGATGACAGCTTTGTAATAGAGCTGGAAGTCCGGAATTGTGATGCCACCAGCTTTGCTTTTCTTTTTCAACATTCCTCTGGCTATTTGGGGTCTTTTCTGGTTCCATACAAATTTTAGGATTATTTGTTCCATTTCTTTGAAAAAAGTGGATGGTATTTTGATGGGGATTGCACTGAATGTGTAGATTGCTCTAGGTAGCATTGACATCTTCACAATATTTGTTCTTCCAATCCATGAGCATGGAACGTTTTTCCATTTCTTTGTGTCTTCCTCAGTTTCTTTCATGAGCCTTTTATAGTTTTCTGAGTACAGATCCTTTGCCTCTTTGGTTAGATTTATTCCCAGGTATCTTATGGTTTTGGGTGCAATTGTAAATGGGATCGAGTCCTTAATTTCTCTTTCTTCTGTCTTGTTGTTGGTGTATAGGAATGCCACTGACTTCTGTGCATTGATTTTATATCCTGCCACTTGACTGAATTCCTGTATGATTTCTAGAAGTTTTGGGGTGGATTCTTTTGGGTTTTCCACATAAAGTATCAAATCATCTGCAAAGAGGGAGAGTTTGACTTCTTCTTGGCTGATTTGGATGCCTTTGATTTCTTTTTGTTGTCTGATTGCTGTGGCTAGGACTTCTAATACTATGTTGAATAGCAGTGGTGATAGTGGACATCCCTGCCGCGTTCCTGACCTTAGGGGGAAAGCTCTCAGTTTTTCCCCATTGAGAATGATATTCGCTGTAGGTTTTTCATAGATGGCTTTTATGATACTGAGGTATGTACCCTCTATCCCTATACTCTGAAGAGTTTTGATCAAGAAAGGATGCTGTACTTTGTCAAAAGCTTTTTCTGCATCTATTGAGAGGATCATATGATTCTTGTTCTTTCTTTTGTTAATGTATTGTATCATGTTGATTTATTTGCGGATGTTGAACCAACCTTGCAGCCCAGGGATAAATCCCACTTGGTCGTGGTGAAGAATCCTTTTAATGTACTGTTGGATCCTATTGGCTAGTATTTTGGTGAGAATTTTTGCATCCATGTTCATCAAGGATATTGTTCTGTAATTCTCCTTTTTGATTGGGTCTTTGTCTTGTTTGGGGATCAAGGTAATGGTGGCCTCATAAAACGAGTTTGGAAGTTTTCCTTCCATTTCTATTTTTTGGAACAGTTTCAGAAGAATAGGTATTAAGTCTTCTTGAAATGTTTGGTAGAATTCCCCTGAGAAGCCATCTGGCCCTGGGCTTTTGTTTGTTGGGAGATTTTTGATGACTGCTTCAATTTCCTTAGTGGTTATAGGTCTGTTCAGGTTTTCTATTTCTTCCTGGTTCAGTTTTGGTAGTTGATACATCTCTAGGAACGCATCCATTTCTTCCAGGTTATCTAATTTGCTGGCATATAGTTGCTCATAATGTGTTCTTATGATTGTTTGTATTTCTTTGGTGTTGGTTGTGATCTCTCCTCTTTCATTCATGATTTTGTTGATTTGGGTCATTTCTCTTTTCTTTTTGATAAATCTGGCCAGGGGTTTGTCAATCTTGTTAATTCTTTCTAAGAACCAGCTCCTAGTTTTGTTGATCTGTTCTACTGTTCTTTTGGTTTCTGTTACACTGATTTCTGCTCTGATCTTTATTATTTCTCTTCTGCTGGGTTTAGGCTTTATTTGCTGTTCTTTCTCCAGCTCCTTTAGGTGTAGGTTTAGGTTGTGTACTTGAGACCTTTCTTGTTTCTTGAGAAAGGCTTGCATTGCTATATACTTTCCTCTTAGGACTGCCTTTGCTGCATCCCAATGATTTTGAATAGTTGTGTTTTCATTTTCATTGGTTTCCATGAATTTTTTGAATTCTTTAATTTCCGGGTTGACCCATTCATTCTTCAGTAGGATGCTCTTTAGCCTCCATGTATTTGAGTTCTTTCCGACTTTCCTCTTGTGATTGAGTTCTAGTTTCAAAGCATTGTGGTCTGAAAATAGGCAGGGAATGATCCCAGTCTTTTGGTACCGGTTGAGACCTGATTTATGACCTAGGATGTGATCTATTCTGGAGAATGTTCCATGGGCAGTAGAGAAGAATGTGTATTCTATTGCTTTGGGATGGAATGTTCTGAATATGTCTGTGAAGTCCATTGGGTCCAGTGTGTCATTTAAAGTCTTTATTTCCTAGTTGATCTTCTGCTTAGATGATCTGTCCATTTCAGTGAGGGGGGTGTTAAAATCCCCCACTATTATTGTATTGTCAATGTGTTTCTTTGCTTTTGTTATTAATTGGCTTATATAATTGGCTGCTCCAATGTTAGGGACATAGATATTTACAATTTTTAGATCTTCTTGTTGGATAGACCCTTTAAGTAGGATATAGTGTCCTTCCTCATCTCTTTTACAGTCTTTGGTTTAAAATCGAATTTGTCTGATATAAGGATGGCCACACCAGCTTTCTTTTGGTGTTCATTAGCATGGTAAAGGGTTTTCCACCCCCTCACTTTCAATCTGGGGGTGTCTTTGGTTCTATAATGAGTCTCTTGCAGACAGAATATCGATGGATCTTGTTTTTTTATCCAATCTGATAGCCTGTGTCTTTTGATTGGTGCATTAAGCCCATTTACATTCAGGGTAACTATTGAAAGATAGGAATTTAGTGCCTTTGTATTGCCTGTAAGGTGACTGTTACTGTATATTGTCTGTGTTCCTTTCTGATCTATGTTGCTTTTAGGCTCTCTCTTTGCTTAGAGGACCCCTTTCAAGATTTCTTGTAGGGCTGGTTTCATGTTTGCAAATTCCTTTAGTTTTTGTTTGTCCTGGAAGCTTTTGATCTGTCCTTCTATTTTCAATGACAGCCTAGTTGGATATAGTATTCTTGGCTGCATATTTTTCTCATTTAGTGCTCTGAATATATCCTTCCAGTCCTTTCTGGCCTGCCAGGTCTCTGTGGATAGGTCTGTTGCCAATCTAATGTTTCTACCATTGTAGGTTACATATCTCTTCTCCCGAGCTGCTTTCAGGATTTTCTCTTTGTCTCTCAGAAATGTAAGTTTTACTATTAGCTATCAGGGTGTTGGCCTATTTTTATTGAATTTGAGAGGGGTTCTCTGTGCCTCCTGGATTTTGATGCTTGTTTCCTTCCCCAGTTTAGGGAAGTTCTCTGCTATAATTTGCTCCAGTATGCCTTCTGCCCCTCTCTCTCTTTCTTCTTCTTCTGGGATCCCAATTATTCTAATGTTGTTTCCTTTATGGTATCACTTATCTCTCGAATTCTGCCCTCGTGATCCAGTAGTTGTTTATCTCTGTTTTTCTCAGCTTCTTTATTTTCCATCATTTGGTCTTCTTTATCACTGATTCTTTCTTCTGCTTCATTTATCCTAGCAGTTAGCACCCCCGTTTTTGATTGCACCTCATTAATAGCCTTTTTGATTTTGACTTGGTTAGATTTTAGTTCTTTTATTTCCTCAGAAAGGGTTTCTCTAATAACTTCCATGGTTTTTTCAAGCCCAGCTAATATCTTTAAAGTGATGATTCTGAACTCTAGATCCGACATCGTACTAATGTCCGTATTGAGTAGGTCCCTGGGAGTTGGTACTATCTCTTGTTCTTTTTGTTGAGGTGATTTTTTCCATCTTGTCATTTTGTCCAGAGGAGAATAGATTAATGAGAGAACAAAATGCTAACAGGGTAACAATGTTCCCAGAAAATATACTCTAAACAAATCAGAAAAGACCTGCAGCTGGGGGGAAAAGAAAGGGAAAGAAAGATAAAAGAAAAAGCAAAAAAAAAAAAAAAAAAAAAAGCAGAAGTTTAAAACAGAAAAAAAAACCAGAACAAAACAAAACAAAACAAAACAGAATATGATCAAATATGAGCAGGCTGTTACATAGATCAGTGTTACACACTAGATTTTGCGTGTATTTTGGTCTGTTTGAAGATAGTGCCTCCCAAAATTTTAAAGAAAGAAAAACTTATATATATACAAAAATAAGAGTTGATATGATGAAGGGATATAATATGACTGTAAAGATGAAAATTATAATAAAAATTTATAAAAGGAATTGATAAGAAGTTGTTTGAAAAAAGAAAAGAGGATTTAAAAAAAAAAGAAAGAAAAAAAAGGGAGAGAATGTGATCAGGCAGGAGAGTAGAACAAAACCATACACTAGAGATTTAGGGTATATTTTGATCTGTTAGGAGAAACTATCTCAAAATTTCAAAGAGAGAACTACATACATATATATATATATATATATATATATATATATAATAAGAGTAACAAATATGAAGGTATAGAATATGACTCTAAAAATGAAAAATACAAATGTTTTTTAAAAAAGGGATTGATAAGATGTTGGTTGAAAAAGGGAAAAAAAATTCAAAAGAAAAAAAAGACAGTTAAAAAAATTAACTTTGAAAGACTAAAGAATCATGGTAAAAAAGCCATAGATTCTATGTGCATTATTCCCCTAGCGCTGGAGTTCTGCCATTCTCATTGATCAGTAAACTTGGTCTTGGCTGGCTGTTCTTGCTGACCTTCTGGGGGAGGGGCCTGTTGCCGTGGTTCCCAAATGTCTTTGCCTGAGGCGGAATTGCCCTGCCCTTGCCCTGTCCGGGCTAAGTCATCTGCTCCAGTTTGCTCTCAGGAGCTTTTGTTCCCTGCATGCTTTCCATACAGCTTTGGAGGCCAAGAGTGAAATGGTGGCCTCCCAATCTCCGCCCCGGAGGAGCCAAGAACTTGGGGCCCCGCTCCTCAGTGTGCCCCTCCAGAAAAGCAGTCAATCACTCCCGTCTCCCTGGTCTCCGGCCACACTCTGTGCTCACCCGGCCTGTGACCGAGTGTTTCTATCTCTGGCACCCAACCCCCTGTGGAGTCTCCAGACCCAGCAGATCCCTGCGGTACGCTCCTGCACCGCTCCTCCCAGGGGAGGAAGGGGAGTCTCCCCGGATCTGCCACTTGTTGGGTCCCTGCTGGAGGAGCAGTGGCCCGACTGTGCCGCGGATCACAGTTTATGGCAACCCCGAGCTGAGAGCCCGCTCCTCAGCTCTGTCTCTGCAGCCAGCTTCCCTGCTCCGATACCTGGGAGCTCTGCCGCACTCAGGCACCCCCGGTCTTTCTGTGACCCTGAGGGTACTGAGACCACACTGTCCCACGAGGGTTCCACCCCCCACTTAGCCACTGGAGTGATGTCCCTCAGCGGAGCAGACTTCTTAAAAGTTCCAATTTTGTGCTCCACGGCTCTATCACTTGCCAGAAGCGGCCGATGGAGGCCCCCTCCCCCGCCGTCTATCCTCCTGAATATCGCCTCAGATTCACTTCTCCACACGTGCTACCTTCCAGAAAGTGGTCGCTTTTCTGTTCAGAGAGTTGTTGCTATTCTTTTCTTCAATCTCCTGTTGAGTTTGTAGGTGTTCAGAATGTTTTGATCCCTATCCAGCTGAATTCCTGAGACCAGACGAAATCCAGGTTTCCTACTCCTCCACCATCTTGCTCTGCCTCCAAATCTTTTCTTTCTGAAGCCACTAGCTCAAGTACTGCCTCTTCCATAAAGCCTTCTCTGGGGATTCCTGCCAACATGGTCTACGGCTAATGAACTAATGTCCATGTGGTGTTACCAGACATTTAATCACACACCACCTTGTAAATTTCTTGGTTTATTTCATGTTGTTTAATTCTAGGATTATTATTGAGCTTCTGTTGTGATCATATCTGGGCTCTGCAACCTGAGCCCCAGTGCAAAGCACATAGTAGATGCTCCATAATTTCATGTTGTGTTGATGAATATGTGCCATAACCAGACAAGTTAGAGGTAGAGGCTGAATTATGTAGCAGGAAATGAAAACATGCTCCCAAGCAGAGTTGCCTTTGTAGGAGTTCAGATTTGGGAATGTGGTGTTGGAGTTATTTCTGTTGGTACTTTTATGCATCATTCAGAGGAGAGATGCTATTCACAGATGCATCATCCTTTCTTCTTTTGGTAAGTGAAGTGGCTGAGAATTAAGCTTGAGCCTCATTAAGCACATCTAGAAACACCCAGTTGTCAATCTCCT
The DNA here is from genome assembly GCF_011800145.1 of Mirounga leonina. Lineage (NCBI taxonomy): Eukaryota > Metazoa > Chordata > Mammalia > Carnivora > Phocidae > Mirounga > Mirounga leonina. The sequence continues at coordinate 49,023,022 of NW_023270389.1, forward strand.
GTTGGGAGAATGAATCATACTCTGTACTTTGTGACTTTAAGAGGAAATTAACTCTATAGACATATATAATTTTTTCTGTGGTGGTTGTTATTATTCTTAGGATAACTATAAATATAAATGGATTTTCAACCTCATGAGAAATAGGACTTTCTGGGGACACCTGGAGATTGGAGAATGAGAGCTTGTGGGATAGGCAGGCATCTGTCTACCTATGTAACAGCCCATTGGGCTGTTTCTGCAGTGCCCACTGGGTTTGAAATCCTACAGCTGACTATGTCAGGCCTGGGGCAGTCCCGATGCTCACTTCTCTCAGAGCAGCAGCTCTCTTAGACTCTGATCAGCACCAGATGGAACAACAAGGCCAACCACCCACAACTTCCGACTCCTCTGCTTTTAGTTGGGTTGAATAAAAGCATATTGGGCATCAAGTGCATGCCAGGTACTGGGGGAAGAGAGCTAATTTGGGCCCCAGTGAAAAGGCACATCAGAGAGCATTAGTAAAATCACAGTTTTTAGAGTCATATCTAAACCTCAGAATCCCAGGGCTTTGCATTCTATTTGTTGTTTATTGTGAGCTGTTTATTTCTCGAGTACTTACAGTGCATCTGATACTATGTTAAATTACATGTATTATCTCATGTAATCTGTGCAATATTTATTTATTCAATGAAGATGTATTGAGCACCTATCATGTGCCTGGTAATGTTCTAGGTACAGGGAGTACAACAATGTATATTATGGACAAAAATACCACCTCATATTGACCTTACATTCTGGTAGTTGAAACAGATAATAAGCAAAATAAATAAATAAAATGATCAGTGTGTGAGATAGTGATAAAGTTTAAAGAAAAAAAATTAGGGCAGGGAAGGACAGGATGGCCAGAAAGTCTTCAGAGAGGTGAATGAATGTTGAGTAAAGACCTGGAGGAGGAAGAGAGTGAGCCATGTTAAGTACTTGTGGAAAAGAAGATTGCAGAGAGAGGAAGCCTCAAGTGCAAAGCCCCAGAGAATAGCAAGGAGGCCCTGTAGCTGTAGTGGAAAGAGCAGAGAGCAGAATACCTGGAGGTAAGGTCATGATGCCTTATAGGCACCCATAAGGAATCTGGCATTTACAGTGAGTGAGATGGAAAACCATGAGATGGTTTGAGCAAGTGAGAGATGCAGTCTGACTCACTGATTAATGGCTTGACCAAATGTGTGTGGGGCAGAGAGACAATTAGGAAATTTATACAGTAGTCTGCATGAGATGATGGTGGCTTGGACAAGGGTTCTAGAATTGGACTTAGTGAAGAGAGGCTACATTTAGGATGTATTTTAAAGGTAAAGTCAACAGGATTTCCCTGCATATTGAATATGGGATATAAAAGAAAGATGATAATAAGGGTTTAGGGTCTGATCAATTAGAAGATGAAGATGCCAGGTACTTAGATCAGAAAAGAGGATGAGAGGAGCAGATTTAGGGAAATATTAGGAGTTCCATTCTAGATAGGTTCAGTTTTAGGTGCTGGTGAGATAGCCAAGTATAGATGTGGAGTAGAAGAGTACAAATGAGTTCAGGGAAGAAGTTCACATTAGAAATATAAATTTTAGCATCATCAGCATATGGATGGTGTTTAAAGCCATGAGCTTGGATAGATAACAAAGGAAATAAAAATAATCATAATCATAAAAAGAGTAAGGAAACTAATACTTGGGGCAGTTAAATAATTTACCCAAGATTATGTAGCAGTGGCAGATCAGGGACTTAAATCCTGGTCTATCTGACCACCAAGCCTGTGCCCTATCCTGCCTTCTTTGATGGTTGATAATGAATAGTTTCCCTGAACTTGGCCAACTGGAGAGTGGGGACTGATGGCAGAAAAAAAATGATCCATTGGAATTTGGAAGAGTCCAACATTGAAAAACCAGAAAGAGCTTCCCCAGTTCTCCTGAACATATTAACGATAATGTCTTGCATGTAAAAAATACTTACGGTAGATTATACTCACAATCCTAACTCTTTGCTCCTTCCTGCATCCATGCCCTTTGCCTTGAAACATTCCAGTTTCATCCACCACAGAGGCAGATCATGCCCTTCACCCCTTACTTCAGGTTCACCCATGTGACTTGTCTTGGCCAATGGAATGCTAGCAGGCATGATGTGAGCAAAGGCTTGAGAAGCTCTTGTGTGACTGCACTTGCCCTCTTATGCCTTTCCTATGGTCATGGGAAGAACATGCCTGGGCTAGCCAGCTAATTTCAGGGGGAGGATGAGAAACAGATGGACCAGAGTTGGTCTGCCTCTCTGAGCCCTGCGTAGACCTGTCAATTCCAATCTGATCACAAGACATGTGAGTGAAGCCAGCTGAAATTAAGAAAGCTGCTCAGTCAAGCCCTACTGAGCTCAGCCTGTATCAGCCAACCCACACATCAGGGAGAAGAAACTAATGCTTTAAGCCACCGAGTTTGTGGGTGTTTTGTTATGCAGTACATTTTTTTTTTTGGCAATAGCTAGCTGATACAATGCCTTACAAAGCACGTCTATGGACACATGGCAGTTTTGTGAGGCAGAATTTTATTACCCCCTTTCTGGGGGAAGCTTAGACTCAGAGATGTCTCCTGACTTGCCCTTCAGTATGTACCTAGTAAATGGGAGAGCAAGAATACAAGTAGGGATCAGCGTCTGGTGAAGTCTCCTGTCCTCTTGAGTTCACAACTTTGCCTTCTTCTTTGCCAGAGAGCCTAGAGCTGACCATTTGGGAAGACAGTTTGCTTTAATGAGATCCTGGAAGTAGCATCTTCCTTGTCAATCTAGAGTTCCTGTTTTACATAACCAATTCTTGATTTATTTTACTGGCTCTTGATGACGCACACACGCAGGCACCTGTGTGTGCACCCTCGCACAAACGCCCACGCACGCACCCACACACGCTCATGCTCACTCACTCCCTGGGTGAACTAAAGCCTGCTCTTCTCTTAATGGCTTAGGTGAATCTATTCAGGGCAATGACAGGGTGGAGAAGGCATCTGGGCCCTAAACTCATGGAAGATTCCACCCCATTCTCAAAACACCCTGACTGAAAGATTTCTCTCACTTCCCAGGGCTCTGCTCCTACACACCCCACAGACCTTGCTTCTAAGTCCAAAGACATCTCTGTTTCCCAAAGCAGTTCTCCTGGGGAACATGTTTTATTCTGGGAAGACACTTAGGTGAGTGGCACAGTGGTTTGTCCATCTCATGATCCACTGTCTGAAAATTGAAGCCATCTTTGAATTTCCTGCCAATGAAGCAGTAGCTAATATATTGTCCACGGCAGCCTTTATTCTTATTTGTGTTCACAGGATGCTCCAAGTCAGAATGATGTAAGACTTCAGACAAATGAAAGTAGTTCCTCCTGACAAAAAGGTTGGAGTTTTTAATAGATGTTAAGAGTAATGTCAGCTCTCTGTGGCTATGGCAGAGGGTGCTGGATGGGGCTGGGGGTATCCTCATAGCCAGGAAGACAAGGCACCCTCATTCTCACCTTTTCAGCTTCAATTTCCACTTTCCTACAAGGTGAAACTCCACTCCTGCCAGGTGAGCCTCTTCACTGCCTCCCTTCCTACCACACCTAGTGGTTTCCCACCTTTGTGATTTTGTTCACGCTGTTCTCGTGCCCCAGCATTCTTTCCCGGCCACCCCAATTACATGCCAGGCACTGTTCTAGGTGTTGTACAAAAATAAAATAGACAAAAACTTCTTCCTTTATTCAGCTTGCATTTAAGTAAATGGAAACTCACTATAAACAAGTAATATGTCAGTGATGGTAAAAAGAGGTGATAAGAGTTACAGAGAAAGAGAACACAGAGAAGAGTATTAGAGAGTTGTGGGGGAGGGGGCTGCAATATTAATAGGCAGGGATGGTAAGGAATGCTTCACTGAGAAGAAGCCATTTGAGCAATGCCCTAAAGGAGGTAAGGGTGAGCCCAGCAGGCATCTGAGAACTCCAAGAGGGTATCAGGCATGCTTAGAGAATGTTAAGAGCCTCAGTGTGATTGAAACAGAGTGGATAGGGGTTGGGAGGAAAGAGGTAGTAGTAGATGAAGGCTGAGGGCCAGATCATCTGAACCTTGTAGGGTACTATAAGGAAGGAGAGGAGAAGCCAGAGGAGTAACATGTCTGACTTAAGTTTTAATTGGACCTTCTTGACTACTGTGTGGAAAATAGTCTGTAGTGGGGGCAAGCCCAGAAGTGGAGAGACTAATTAAGAGACAATTACAATTATCTGGGTGGGAGATGATAGATTTGTCCAAGAGGTAGCAGTGGACTGAGGAAGAAATAGTCAGGTTCTATATCTATTCTGATGGTAGAGCTGGTAGAATTCAGATGGGCATATAAAAGAATAAAGACTCAGGGATGATTCCAGGATTTACGGATCTGCGAAGTGATATCTGTCTTCCTTCAAGGGCCAGCTCCAGGTGCCACTACTCTAGGAAGATTTTGTTGAGCACTTCAGAAATCTCTCTGTCTTCTAAACAAATATCATTTATGGGCCATTTATCAAATACTGTTCTGAAATAAGAGTTTTTTCTTTTTAATATTTCTATGTCTCATCTTCCCAAGGAATTTGTAAACTGTTAAAGAGCTAAAACTGTGTCTGATGCTTCTCAGTACCTCCCAAAGCTCAAAAAAACTGTCTAGTACAAGAGGAATACAGTGGTCTTCCAATTATGAATTGATATAGGATTATGGAGTCTTAGTATTCCTATCCTATAGACTTGTCACAACTACAGGGATGGGAGTGTGTGAGTGGGCAGAATGCAGAGACAGACACAAAGGAGTGAACTCAGGGGAGTGCAGGTGCATCAGCTCTCACAGGAGAAGCTATGCCAGCGTCTTCTTACCAGATTGCACTCCGGCGTGGTGCATGTGGTATTAAAGAGACAACTTTCCATCAGTGGTTAAATGAAGAGAAAAATACAAAAACAAAACAAAATGGCTCCAAGCAAGGGCTGGAGTGATCTCTAGTTTGTCTTAGTTTTAATACTCAGAGTGGTTCAGAAGTTCTATTTACATTAAATGAGTCCTCTAAAACTTTGGGTCTCCAGCCATTTTTTTTTTTAAGTTACTATTTATTATCTTGAAACCTTGTGAAATGTGTGTGTGTGTGTGTGTAGTTAGGCCTCAAGATTGATTGGTCATTTTTGATCTGCCACCAGTTCTAAATAGCCAGGTAATGTGGCAGATGGACGAGGCTCCAGGAGCTGAGAGACATGTGACTGCTCAGTCAGTATTTGTCGATAGGTTGATAAATGACCCTCAGGACTAGGAAGTGAGATCCCAGTCTCAAAGTCAGTTGAGAGGCTTAGAAAAAGGGGAATCTTCTTGTGGGCTATTCAGCTTCTAGACCAGTGTTTTTCATCTTCTGGATTGAGACACATTAGTGGGTTATGAGATCAATTTAGTGGGCTGCAACCAGCATTTTTAAAAAATGGAATAAAACAGACTATAAAATATCAAAGTGTCTTCATGAATGGTTTTATTTTGGGAAACTCTGTTTCAGTATTGTGTATTTATGGATGTGTATGTGTATGCCCTAAATGACAATGTAAAATTATTTCAAAGAAGTTTAAAATATATCTTAAAAAAGAAAAACCACTGTTCAAGACAATTTGGAGGTAAGCGAAAGATCTAATTTGGAGGGAGATGCTTCAGTCCTGGAGCCCCCTCCCCAGTTGACAAACACGTTGAGTCCTGGGCTTTCCAGGAGGTGGCCAGCCACATGGGCCACACTCACACATGAATCTCCTAAAGGGAATGACTGCTCCGTACAATCACAGATAGTACACACACGTGTCCAGCACATACGCACACCTTGACTTGGAAGAGATCCCCCAGCTCTGGGAGACATCCTGAAGCCCTGGTAGATTCTCAGAAGTCAGCGTTCATCCAAGGATAAAATTCAAGAAGGGGGCTGTCAGTTTCTTACCTGAAGCTGCCTATAAAGCTTCATTAAAAAGGTCTCTTCTCTTTCCTCCCTACACATGCTCCTGTTTGCTGGAGCCATGCATGAGCCCTTATTAAGCATGCACTTCTAAGCAAGGAGCATTGACTTCCTCTTAATTGAGGCATAATAATTAGAGCATTAGCACATTAGGAGGGTGAGACAGCATGTTTAGCTTTTGTGATTAATTATCTGAGGATTGTAATAAGTTGTTAAGACATTAATTACACTGGCATGTTTACTGCTCTAGGTTGCACAGGCAATGCTTTGCCGGGGCAGGTTGTAACATGTCTAAGGAGGTAGTCATGACGGGAGGCACGGGAGGGTTGGGTCACAGAAGTGTGTCTGTGGAGCCCCACGGCCCTGTCTGAGGGAGCCGGAGTCAAGGTCTGCTGCTTTTCTTCCTGGTCGTGTGTGGACTCGGCTTTTCTTTTAATGCTGACTCAGTGAAACGAAGACACTGAGCTCTCCAAGTTCAAAGCTTCTTCAACCCTAGAGGTCAGTAAAAATGTGAAACATGTCACACCCTAGACAAAGACAGGCTTGTGGGTCTTCCCGTCAGGCACAAGAGTGCGTTTGTCTGTTGTGTTGGCTGAGGGCAGAGGGGACAACAGTGGGGAGGAGCCTGGACTCCTGAACTGGGCAGGAGCAAGGAGGGAGATCCTGGAACTTCTAAGGCGGAAGCATGAGGAAGAACGCACTCTCCAAGCGGTTTCTGATGTCACAGGGTGGGGCCACCTGTGCTGGAAAGGTGTAACCATAGGCTGGGTGTGCAGAATGTGATGGAGGCAGACGATGGTCCTTATAACTTAAAGAGATAACAGAAACTTATTACCGAGGGAGAAGAGCAGTGTGGGGAGCCTGTACCTGGAGAGATCCCTTACTAATTGTGTTAGGCTCTTTGTGTAGACTTCCCTGGGAAGTGGTTATGTTCTTGCTGACAGGAGAGGTCAGGGACAGAGGTCTAAGAGGTACATGAAATACACATTTTGGACTAATGTTGAATGAAGCCACCACCAGGTTATAGAACTATGCTCATGCTCAGCTTAGGTAGGTGGACAAGTAGGAAGCATGGCTTAAAAGAAAGTGAATAGCCGATACATTTCTTCAAGGTTATTTTGTTTAATGTTGTAAGTGCCAGATTAAAAAAAAAATCAGCAAAGATTAGAAATAGGATTTTATTTAATCTCTATTACTCTGCCTTGAATGGTTATTTATATTGTAATAAACATCTGTAGTTGCAAAAGGATGTAGTGCTCTTCCTAAAACTGTTGAGGTAACACATTCATATTAACTCCCCATTAATTTTCTCATTTTCCCATTTATTTAGCAATTTGAAAGTTCTAAATAATTAGTTTTGTTCTTAAAATTAACAGCTTTCACAATTACCATTAATTTTTGAAGCATTTTACCCTTGCAGTAATAAATGTATATTTAAACCATAACTGACTGGTAGAATTTCAACACATAAAGCACATAAGGAGATGTTCATTTCAAAGTCCGTGTGCAATGTTTTTCTGTATTTGAAAGTAAAAGATGTTAACAATAAATTCAATTGACATGACTTTTTTTTTCTTTTTTAACTGAAGGGTTTATCTTGACCAGAAAAACTGATGGAACTAGGTGATTACAAAATCATCGATCGCGCATACATTCAAAGGTCCTGGAAATTATGTTGAAGTGGGCCTTTGGTTATTTAGACTTCCACTGGCCATAGTCAGACAGAATAGCAGATGTTGGCCAGGCACCAAGTTCAAAGGCTGATTTAGGTGCATCCCAATCTCATTTGTGGAAATGCAGTGGCAGCTCCTGCATAGGATCAAACACCTTCATCACGAGTTTGGGGCTAGTGTCTGTAGGGCAGGGTTGAGAAAGCATCATTTAAACTGAGAGAACGGATATGCAAGACCACACTGGGGGTGGGGCTAGAACCTAGACGTGAGCTGCTCACTCCTGTCACCATCTTGCCATATAGACAAAGGAGAGTCTCTTTATCCAGCCTACTCTGGCCTGGGGAAGGAAGCAGAGGAAGGTGATCTGTCAGCCTGAGCTGGAACTGGTGGGAATCACCAGCCTTCAGAGTCCCAAGAAGGCCGGTAGCCTGGAAATGTGGGGAGGAATGAGATGGGCCCTCATACCCTCTCACCACAGAAAGTGTCTTTCTCAGCTTCCCTTAAGAATGTTCAGTTCTAAATGCAGAGTGAGTCTTTCTGAGCCTGTTTACCTTGGGTTTATGAGAGTCTGCCCTGCCAGACTAGGCCAGAGAGAGACCTTTTAGACTGCAGAGCATATCCCTATTTGCAGGTGGAGCCCTGATGGGTCTCAGATCCTACAGAGTATACATTCCTTCACAGCTCAAAGCTTTCCCATTCACTTTCCCATTCTTTCTCATTGCCATATTCTACTCAGAGCATTAAATGTGGTGTAGTCTGCTTATCTCCCACTAGACTACCACTAGAGCTTAGACAGTGGAAGTTATCGTTACTAAATACATTTCAAGTCTTCCACACATATTTGAGTACAGTAAACATTAAAAATTAATGCCTCTAATAATAAAACCCAGAATAAAAATTCTGTTATTACTAATTGTAATTTATTGCAAACTGGTAGTGTGTTAAGTGCTCTGAAGAACGTAAAGGTAAAAAACAGCCTTCTTTGAATAGGTAAGTGGGATGAATGATTTCCTCACTCTTGAGATTCACTGCACAACAATACTTGTGAGCTAACATCAGGAACACCTTCTTCCTGGTTATAGGCTGGGTCTGCCCCTTAACAGTGGGGGAGGAAGAAGGAGGTCTTTGAACCATTTAAAATGGTGATGGTAACCATTCTCTTCTGTGGTCCATGAGGCTATGATTCACATGGCTGAAATCAGCTGGCATTTGGTGTTATTAGTTATCCTTTCATATACACTGTAAGTCTCTCTACTTAAGTAATATGTCACTTGAGATTTAGACTGTTTTATATCTTCCAGTGACTGTTACAGTGTCTTAATATGCATTATTATAAGTGCCCTTAAAATGGACTTGTGTGTATGTGTGTGTGTGTGTGTCCCTACTAAATTGTAATCTCTTTGAGGTTAAAGACACAATGTCCTACTTATCTTTGTATTCACTGTTCTTAGCAGTACCCTATCTTCTCTCTCAACAGGTATTAATTAGTTTTTTTTATAAAGCTATGTTAACTTTTCTCATAGCTCTGATATTCTTAAACATTAGTCAGACATGTGATTCTCTACCCATTCACTCATTCATTTATCAGATAAGTTTTGCATTATACTAACATCTATGCTAAGTGCCAAGGTTAGAGAGGCAAACCAGACGAGTCTGTACCCTCTTGGAACTTAATTTCTAATAGAACAGATGATCATTGGATGAGCATATGAACAGGCAGGATAACTTCCAACCATGATAAGGGTTAGTTGGCAAACTGTGAGTCAAGGGTAAGGGGAGGTGGAGGAGGAGGCTACTTCAGAGAGAGCAGTCACAGAATGAAGGAACCCGGACTGTGGCTCACTTGGTATCCGCTCAGCTCCTGGCCCTGGGACCACTGTGTGCTCGGCCCTCCGTAACCATCTTTGGAACTGCATTGAAGAAAAGGGTGGAATGGAAGCCACAGAGAGGAAAGGAAGTAGGAGGACAGGCAGAGAGCAGAAGTCACGCAGACTTGAGCAGTTAGTTTAATGCTTTAAATAGGGCTCTGGGCATGGGGCTGTACAGCAGCCTCGTTCTTCATTGGAATTTACTCCCTGCAGAATTAATTGCTGAAGTACTTCAGAAAGCAGTGGGGAAGTATTACTTGATGAGAAAACATTCTGATTTAGTGAGGTTTGTGCTTATGACATATTTCTGAAAGGAGGAACCTGATTTTATAGCCTTCATATTTCTTGCAGAGCCTATTAGAGTACTTAATTTATACACACACACACACACACACAGACACAAGTATGTGTCTGTGTGTGTGTGTGGTTGATTGACTTTAGGTCTAGAACCAAAGAAGGAAAAGGATTTTTAGTTTCTAAAAGGCTGTACTTTCTGTCCCCTAAAAGAAGATGTGCCACAAGAATGTCAAAAGTTTAAAAGGAGAAATGCAGGATTATGCGTTCCTCCTGGTTATTGCATATAAATTGCTTCTTTGCCTGAAAGATCATGTTCCATGGGGACCAGCAAGTGACTGGCTTAATATTGTTGGTCCCTGTGCCACAGACTGAATTGAGTCCTTCTCCCCAGTAGTGGGGTGATTGTGTCTAGAATACCAAGCACAGGAGGTGGGCATTAATTAGGGCTAACAGCCTATAATTGGAGTTGCCTTTATTCCTCCTTCCATTCTCCAAGCCTGAGACTGTCAGAAGGCTCGTTTTCACTGAAGCATCATAATTAACGCAGAGCCTAATGTGAAAGGCAGATGAGGTTGAAGCCCAGAATAACTCAGAGCTACCCAAGGGTGTATATGTTCAGAGCTGGGGGGAGCAAGTGTGGGAAAAGAGGAGACTGGCATGTGGGTTGACCTCCAGATGTTTTCCTTTCAGAGAGGGAGTTTGGGGGTCCACATTGCAGTCTCCCTTTCACATTCCTAAAAGAACTTGAATGTACTGAAATGCTCACTGATGGACTAGGATTTCAGAATCCTGGGCTCCAGAAGTTGCAGGAACCTCACCCGGCAAATCTCAAATCCTCTGCTTTGCTTTTTTCTTGTTTGTAAGGGAAGGTTGACTACCTCATGGGGCTGACATCATTTTGCTGTGAAAGCACTGGGGCCTGGGAGGTCTGGTAAATGTAATAATGTCCACATAGCCATTGGAGTGTCTTGGAAGAAAATTCAAGGTATTTCTCTTATTAATGCTGGTCTTCCAATTCACCTGAACACTGAGAACCTATTTAAGTGATTACTTCATGAGGAGGCAAGTAGAAAAGCAAGACTAATAGATTTCTTCACCTGGCAGCTCCCACACAGCAAAGGACCCTAAGTGCACTTACAATCACTATCATATTCTACTCTTTTGCCCTCGGTTCTGCTTAGAACATAATGAACTAAAAACACCTGCAATTTATCTTGTAAGAAGACCAGATTTCATGAACTTTCCTTCAGGTGGCTTGTAGCACTCCTTGTACACATTTACACATATTTACTTAATTCTGTGCCATTGGAGAGTTGGGAGAAAGGTAGGATGGTGGGGTGCCTCTGCCACATCCCTACTCCAGGTCTTCAGTTAGGAGAGGACAGTGGTCTAAGTTCTCTATGTCAGGCTTCCTTGAGTTTTCAGACAAAAAGTCATTGGCTTAATTTCCATCCTGAGCCGTTTATTAGAAGGGGATCCCTAAATGTATTCAGTTTCCCTCTTCCCATCAAGGGGAGGTACCAGAGGAGTGTCACATGATGGTAGGTGCAGAGAGAAAAAAGACAATATTTGCTAACTTAAGTTGGGGATGATTGGCCTATTGGGGATATTGTCTTATTGCATTCGCTGCTATAGGGTGACTTTGGGAAACTCAAGCCATGCAGCTAGTGAAGATGGGAAACTAAATCCAGATTATTCACAGCCAGCTGCAAATCCACAAATGCTGGAGGCACCCATATGTAGAAACCAGCTGCTTTGTTTCTGTAGAGTGCTTGTTGGCGAGAGTGGGCTTTTAAAAAAATCCTTTCTCTTAGGCACTAATCTACTAAGTCATTACATTGCTTCATCAATAGATTTTTCTGGATTATTTGGGTTTTTATTCTCATGCTTGACACACTGGCAAAATTAGGGATAAATCATTTTCCCCATCTCAGAAAAAATCAGAGCATGAATTATTATAGACATTGTTTTCTGATTTTTCAAACTTCCACTGACATTTAGTAATTTACCTGAATTGCTTGCAAGTACAAATAATATGAGCCAAATCCAGCCAGTGTAAACTCCTTAACGTTACTTGGAAAAAAGTCACGGGTAGCTGTGAATGTGAGCTTTCGAGCTTTTGAGCTTTCAAGCTGACTGGGAATATGCAGCTGGGTGGAGAAGTGGTGTTGAGATGGCACACACTGGCTGATGTGGCCGTACCGAACCTCTTCTGGTGAGTGGGTACCTGATATACTGGTTGTTTCATTGCTTGAATGTCACATCTGCATGCAGCCTGTGCTGTTTTGACAGTGACACCAAGGTGTTTTGAAGGAAAGATGGTGTTGCTGTCCATATACTGAACCTTAAAAGGCTAGAGATACGTACCTTAAATATATACAATTTTTGTTTAAAAACAAAAACAAACAAAAACGCTGGGGATAAAGCTCCAGATCTCTATGCTCTCTCCATGATAAATCTTTAGTGGGCTAGCATTATTCACTACTTTCTCCCCAACTTTTCTAAAATGTTGGAAGCTAGAAAAGCATGAGAAAGCAGGCTGCCTTTAGGAGACCCCAAGTTTCAGACAACTAGACATTAGGAAAGACACGTGGGAAGAGATTAGCAGATTGGGCAGTAAGTAGGCCCATTGTGAAGGGCGCTGATTATTGTGCTGTTGTATGGGAAAGAAAACCAAGGACGTGAATTAAAGTGTGGGCTCCATTGTTGGACTGCCCATGTGGCTCTGGAAAAATCACATCAGCTCTCTGTTCTCAGTCTCTTAATCTGTCAGATGGGGAAGAGACCTCACTGAAAAGATCCAAGTTCTTTCCAAGTTCTGATCCAAGTTCAGAAGAAGACTAGGGCTGTCCCAGCATGAAAGAGAAATGACATGGTTATAAAGTGAGTAATTAACAGTGTTTGATTATTGTCTGCCCTGCTTTACTGAGTTGGTTAAGACTTAAATGAGATAATGAGTTGTGAAGGCACTCAGTCAACCATAAAGTAACATAAAAATGTAGAGTTGTCGGGGCGCCTGTGTGGCTCAGTTGGTTAAGCAAATGCGTAACCAATACACATTTATTATCCCACCACATCCTCAGACTGTGAGATAATCTCTTCTTGTGATGGCAGGAGAACTTCTGCAGATCCTAGCATCACAGAATCATACACAAATGTCTGAAGCCAAACAGAGGGCCTGCTGTATCCCACAGTTTCTAAGATGTCCTTGGCTGTAAGACGCACCATTTTTTTATATAGCACCACAAAAGAAATAGCACTGCCAATTAGATTATGACAAGCTGTTTATTGTCACATGCATCCTGAGTTATCCAATCGATGAAATACAGTGTACAGTATATTGTCCTCGTGTCTCTAAGAATGTCTCCAAAAACTCTTGCCATAGCACTCCCCCTTTATCAGCAGACTTCCCACATGCCAGCCCTGAAACTAATCCCTGGGAGTACCACTGTAGCTGCCTTGTTTTGTGTTTGTCCTCCTGTTCTCTTGCCTCCTAGGCCCTGGGAGGTTTGCTGCCATGGCAGCACCTTGGCCAGTCCATGCAAGCCTACGCCATTTTGCCAAGTCTATGGCTTCTCCCACCATTTCTGCACTTTGGGGAAGCACCATGCCAGCAGTTACTCCTTATGGGCCAAACTCTTACTCAGTGGGAGACAGAGAATGGGAGTATGTAGATGTTCTGCCTATGATGGCCAGCTCAGGAAGCACAGGTTTTTGATGTAGCTTGTTTGGAGACATCTGGAGTGCCTCAGTAACCTTGTATCTCTTTGTGAAATGGTGACCAACCCGGAAGTGTCAAATTTTAGTTACTTCCCATTTTTCCCTGTGTCACTTCCCTCTTTCTTCACCCTTTATGCCCTGGCATCACACCTCCCAATGACATTTTCACACTTCAGCCTTGCTTCACACCTTATTTCTTGGGAAACAGGCTGATAGAACCACCACTGTTACCTCCCACAAGTCAGGATTAGTTCTAGCTCCTTGGGAGAGGAGTGGACTTCAGAAGAAGACTAGGGCTGTCCCAGCATGAAAGAGAAATGACATGGTTATAAAGTGAGTAATTAACAGTGTTTGATTATTGTCTGCCCTGCTTTACTGAGTTGGTTAAGACTTAAATGAGATAATGAGTTGTGAAAGCACTCAGTCAACCATAAAGTAACATAAAAATGTAGAGTTGTCGGGGCGCCTGTGTGGCTCAGTTGGTTAAGCATCTGCCTTCGGCTCAGGTCATGATCTCAGGGTCCTGGGGTTGAGCCCCACATCAGGCCCTTTGCTCAGCAGGGAGTCTGCTTCTCCCTCTCCTTCTGACCCTCCTCCCTGTTTATGCTCTCTCTCCGTCTCAAATAAATAAAAAAAATGTAGAGTTGTCATTAGACTTATGACTATTCACAAGTTCTAGAGTATTACTATTAATTTGCTCATTTAATGAAAATTATTCAGGAAGAACCTACTATTCACCAGTCATGTCGCTGGCATAGATAAAACCAGAACTTCTGCCCTATAGGAGCATCTTGCCTATAGGGGAAATGAGCAAATAAATTACATGTGATTACAGTTTTCTAGAGGGAAATAGAGGGTGTGTTGTAAGTACTCCAGCTTGGGAGAATTAGATGGAGCTTCCAGGGCAAAATGATACATTAGCTAAGAGCTAGAGGATGACTAGGGGATAGGTGGTTGGGGGTGGAGAGGTGTAAGTAGAAAGAAAGGCATATATGAAGGGGAAGAGATGAGAGAGAGCTTGCTATTATTCTCTTTGCCTAGAATGGTAAATGCTGGTTTATAAAGCATGGGTACCAGGAAGTTTGAATTGAATCATGAAGGCAGTGAAGAACCACTGAAATTTTTAAGAAGGGTGGTTTTAGAAAAATTTCTTCAATAATGGTAGAATGAATAGACTTTGGTGGGGAGAGGAGGCAGGATAGGAAGCAAGGAAGCAGAGATACCATGTTATGTGGTGTTTCCTTTTATTCGTATAAATCAATTTTGAGGGTGTTTTTCTTATTATGAATGTTTTTCATAATTTAGGATTTCATGAATATTACAGATTCCAAATAAGTCCTTAATATCCCCATATATGCCTCCTAAAGGAGAGGTTAACATTTTCAAGTAAAGGGAAGGGATCTTCATAGCCTTTACCCCAGACAATCATCTGCTTAATGGCTCTTTTCTCTCTGTACTGTTAGTTCTGATTAGACTGCAGGGGTACTAATGAGTGCAAGGTCAATAATGTGACTCCCCAGGAGGGCTAATTACCCCTGCAGAGAAAAGAAACACAGACTGAATTTCTGTATGTGGCTGGTCATCTGCAGCCGTGAGCCACTGGGTATAAAGCATACGAGGGGCATATCTGCTAGTTCACTCACTCATCCCTATTTTTATTTATTTATTTATTTGTTTATTCCTTCCTTCCTCTCTTAGTCAACTCAAGCTTCCACAACAAAATATCATAGATTGGGGGGCTTAGCCAATACACATTTATTTTCCCACCACTCTGCAGGCTGGAACCAAGATCAGGGTACAGGCTGATTCATTTCCTGGTGAGGGCTCTTTTCCCAGCTTACAGATGGCTGCCTGCTTGTTGTGTGGTCACATGGCCTCTCTTCAGTGCACATGGAGACTGAGCAAGCTCTCTGGTGTCTCTTCTTATAAGGACACTAATCCCATTATGAAGGCCCCACCCTCATGATCCCATCTAATCCTAATTGTTCCCCAAAGTACCATCTCCAGATACCATCACATCTTGGTTAGGGCTTCACCATGTGCATTTTGGAGGCATGTAAACATTCAATACACAGCTCTACTTTTTTTACTTCCTTTTTTTCTTTCCTTTCTTCCTTAGTTTTTTTTTTTTTTTAAAGATTTTATTTATTTATTTGACAGAGAGAGACACAGCGAGAGAGGGAACACAAGCAGGGGGAGTGGGAGAGGAGGGAGAAGCAGGCTCCCCGCTGAGCAGGGAGCCTGATGCGGGACTCGAGCCCAGGACCCTGGGATCATGACCTGAGCTGAAGGCAGACGCTTAACGACTGAGCCACCCAGGCGCCCCCCTTAGTTTTTTTTTTTTTTTTTAATTTAAACTGCATGTATTAAATATCTTCTGTGGATGAGGTACACTGTTAGGCACTATTGGCACAAAAATTAGCAGAGAACTTGCTTCAAAGAGGTCTAGTGGAGAAAGAGGAGTGAGAAAATCAAAGGTGCCACTGTGGTGTGAGCGCTATACAAGAGTGATGGATGAAGTGCTACGGAAGTGCAGTCATAAACATAACCTTCATGGTGGGGGCAGAGAGATGGAGGGAAAGGCGTACAAGGCAGTGTATTACTGAGGAGAAAGCATTAGGAAGGAAACTCTCTCTGAAGGACAGGAGATGCTTGAACAGAGTTTTGATGCAAAACAGAGTTTTGATCAGCCTGGCTGGTGTGTTGGAAGTGGAGCTAGGCTTGACACTCCAGCTAGAGGGATCCCTCAGGAAGAGTATTAAAGTATGTGGCAGCATGATGTGTGCAGGGAACAGCAAGCTTCCCATGCAAGGAGGGACCTGGGTGACCGTGAGGACGGTCAACAGATGAGGCCAGGAAAGTGGGCAAAAATCAGATCATGAATGTCCCTCTGTGGCCTGGTATGAAGTTTAAATTTGTCTTGAAGATCTTAAGAGGCTCTGAAGGTTTTAAAAAGGAGAGTGACATAAACAGATTTGCATTTTTGGAATGTGGGTGAATTTAGGAATGTGGAGGCCATTTGGGCAAGTTGGAAGGGAAAGACAATTACAGTGGTGTTCATCTGTGAATATACTCTCAATGTTATTGGTCCTGTTAGTGGAGGATCAGTAGCGGTATTGGTATTGGTTTTGCCCATAAAGGATGTTACATAGAGATGGAGGATTGAAACTACTGGGGTTTAGATAAAGAAAATAATGATTATAGACAATGTTCAAGAGAAGATGATCACCATATGTAGGGGATAGTTTCTAGAAGACTTAGTTACTATGGAAATTTATGGATTCTCTAGTGATAGTGAAATGTTCACCCTCTTTTAATCCCTTCTTTATCTAGCATATGCTAGATCAAGAATATCAAGCATTCTAGGGCGCCTGGGTGGCTCAGTTGGTTAAGCGACTGCCTTCGGCTCGGGTCATGATCCTGGAGTCCCGGGATCGAGTCCCACATCGGGCTCCCTGCTCGGCGGGGAGTCTGCTTCTCCCTCTGACCTTCCCCCCTCTCATGTGCTCTCTCTCTCTCTCTCACTCTCTCAAATAAATGAATAAATAAAATCTTTAAAAAAAAAAAGAATATCAAGCATTCTAAAAGAATGCTGTATCTAGATTTGAGAAAGGGCCTCATCTCCCTCGGTCAGAGAGCAGGGCTTGTCACCATAGATGGTGACTAATATTAGGAGGTCAGAACTGTGAGTGATGGTGATGACATGGTCATAAAAGTTTTCTTCTGACCTTGAGTTGTGGGACTAAAAAATAAATTGGAATATTATTAGATTTTCTAAAATTTCCCAACAAGTTTCTGTTTTGGAGTCACAAAATTAATATGACATAACTTGAAGCTTCCTATCTTTTTCAAGTGAGCATTTACTCAATGGGATTTACTACCGTATGTTAGGTAAAATTCTAGTGAATGATATTTCCTCTCATGTTGTTCAGAAAAAAAATAAAGTGCTGTCCACTCATCCTACCCTCTCTGAATGAAGAACATTTAATCTACATGTCACTTTCTTTTGCCAGAAGTCAGTAACCCCTAGTATTTTTAGCTCCTTTTGAGAGTCCATTAGTAATGTTGCTTTATTTGTTTGTTTGTTTGTTTGTTTGTTTGTTTGTTTGTTTGTTTGTTTAGAGACCTTTCCTGCCTTATGTACTGGCATCAGTATATTTCTAGTTTTCTGCTTGGACCTGTGGGAGAGCATCTGGGGCTGTTCCTCTTTCATTCACCTTCCTGTTCATAAACCCTGACTAGATTTTCTTAAGTTTCTTCCTGTCTTTCTGCTTTTTATTCATTAAATCTTGTTCTTTTCTTTATCCTTTCTTAATGGTGGAGTGTTTCTAGAATGTATGTCATTCCAAATAGCCACCCACAGATGTCTCAGATTCAGGCTCTCACACCTGTTTCTCTTCACCGATTGTGTGACCACCTCTCAGGTGGGACGAGAGAGCTGTATGGATTCACACTGTAGTGACACACAGAACATGTAGGCACATGGTGATGAAAGCTGTATTCAAAACAGCTATAATTCTACTTGACAGAGTGTGATTGCCTGATTTTAAATCCGGGCAGATTATAGGGTGAAAGCAACTTCTGGTGGAAATGTCTTAATAGTTTTTTATTAAGCACTTAAGGGGAACTTAAAAAACTTAATATAGAATAAGTGGTGCCAATTCGATCTGCTTCACAAGTTGAAATTGGGGTTTACTGTTTGTGGTGTGAGGTCAGAGAGAAGCAAATAAATAGAATGATTCTCACTCTCCTAACTGTTTCACCTGCTGTGTTTTCCGCAAGAGAGGTTATATCCATTAGGTGGAAGGATAACCCACGTATATTGGCATTAAAGAGTTAAAGAGCAAAGATCTAGTTATAGATCAATAAAGTGAATTAAAGTTATATTTTATCACACATAACAGCTTTTAACTTCAATGTGTAGCTGAGGACATTTATTTTTTATTTATTTATTTTTTTATTCTTATGTTAATCCCCATACATTACATCATTAGTTTTAGATGAAGTGTTCCATGATTCATTGTTTGTGCACAACACCCAGTGCTCCATGCAGAATGTGCCCTCCTC
>NW_023270389.1:49046611-49207453 GCF_011800145.1 Mirounga leonina
AAAAAAAAATAAAAAATAATAAAAAAATAAAAAACAAACAAAAAATCACTTGGAGCTATCATGGAGTTTCTTTTAGTTTCTCTCCATTCTGAGACTTTAGCAGCCCCTTCTCACCTGCACCTCAGAGGGTTTCTTCTCTCCTTCTCTGACCCCATTTTTTCTCAAAATTACTCATCAAGGCCCATAGAAAAGGTCAAGGGTGGGTACAGACTCTCCTTGGGTCTGAGGCTTCCATTTGCCATGCCAACCCACACTTGAGTTTGAAAAATATAAATTCAGGTATTTTCTTCTTTCTCTTTTTTTTTTTTTTAAAGATTTTATTTATTTATTTGAGAGAGAGAATGAGATAGAGAGAGCATGAGAGGGGGGAGGGTTAGAGGGAGAAGCAGGCTCCTCGCCAAGCAGGGAGCCCGATGCGGGACTCGATCCAGGGACTCCAGGATCATGACCTGAGCCGAAGGCAGTCGCTTAACCAACTGAGCCACCCAGGTGCCCTCTTCTTTCTCTTTTGACAGCAGTTGCCTCCTCCTGCTACTGCTACAGCAAAAACTCAAGCAACTTTAGGTCCCTTCTGAGGTCTTGCAACCTTTTAGACTTGACTTTACTATTTTTTTAATGACCTCAATTTTTATTTTGTGGATTATGTGTTAGAAGCCACACTCCCAGTAAATTATTTATTTCAGATACTTTACCATTCCAGTATGTTATCTAGATTTTCTATTTGGTTTTTATTTTAGTTTTTATTTCTGTGCTGAGATTTTCCCAATGGTTCACATATTAGTTCCATCTTTTCCTTAATATAATTGAGCATAATGTTAGCAGCTGTTTTAAGGTCTTTTTTATACAATTTCCAGCATCTGTTGCTATTGACCTCTTTGTCTCTAGATTTGTCACATTTTCCTGCTTATTCATATGTCTAGTGATTTTAAATATTGATATAATTTGATTTGTGTTTTCATGATATAAATTTGCCATTCTTTTACATTTAACCTATTTCTGTCCTTATATTTAAAGTGGAATTCTTGTACACAACATGTAATTGGGTCTTAACTTTTTATCCAATTTGACAATTACAGTGTTTGGACCATTCACATTTTGTGAAAATTGATACAATTGGGTTTAAGTCTGTTGTGTTGCTATTTGTGTGTTCCATCTGTTCCTTGTTCCCCTTTTCTTCTTTTACTCATTTCTTCTATATTAATTCAGTAATATTTATAATTCCATGTTAGCTCCTTAGTTTGGTTTGGTTTATTAGCTGTAACTTTTTTTTGGTAGTCGTTGCTTTAGGGTTTATAGTATGCATTTTTAAGTATTTTCAAGTAATATTGTTCCTTATCTCATACAGTGCAAGAACCTTACAGTATTATATTTCCATTTCCTCTCCCCATCCTTTTGATACTATTTTCATACATTTTAGTTCTACATATGTTATAAACTCAACACCCTGCTCTTATTTTTGCCTATTAAATAATCCATGATCTTTTAAGGAGATTTTAAAATTAAGAGAAAGTCTTTTTGTATTTATCCATGCATTTACCATTTTTAGGAATCTTCTTTCCTTTGTATAAATGCTGAAATCCATCTGGTATTTTCTTTCTGATTGAAGGGCTATCATTAACAATTTCTGTAGTTCAGGTCTGCTTGTAATGAATTTTTTCAGCTAACATTTGGCGGTTCTTCAATTTTTTTTTCCCTATGGCCTATGTCACTTCTTCTTTGGGTACTCCAATGATATGTAAATTAGATATCTGAAGGTCATTGATGCTATTTCTTTTTCTTCTTTTGCTCTGTGTTTACTTTTGGTTATATTCTGTCACTGTGTCTTCAAGTTTATTAATCTTTTCTTCTATCTGATCTAAACTGCTTTAACACCTACCAGTGTACTTTTCACCTCATACATTGCAGTTTTATCTCTAGAAGTACAGATTTGGTCTTTTTAATGCCTTCCTTATCTCTAACATTTGTAACTTTTCTCCTACATACTTGAACAAATGAAATATAATTATAATAACTGTTAATGTTGTTGTCTACTAATTCTGTCAGCCATGCCATTTATATATCTTTTTCCATTGATTTGATTTTTCTCTTCATTATGGGCTTTATTTTTTGCTTTTTTCATGTCTTATAATTTTTGGTTAGATGATAGCCATTTTATATTTTACCTTGTTCAAATGCTGGATGTTTTTATATTTTTATAAATATTCCTGAGCTGTGTTTTAGGACACAGTTAAGTTACTTGAAAACCATTTGATTTCTTTTAGGCATACTTTGAAGCGTTCTTAGGTAGCACCAGAGAAGCATTTATCTAGGCATAACTTTCCACTACTACTACAGCAGTACTCTTGTGAATTATGAAGTTTTTCTGTGCTGGCAGTGGGAACATGAATTATTTCTGACCAGGTGTGAGCTCTGAGATTTTTCTTCCCCCTCTGTTTCTTTTGGGAACTTCTTTCCTCAGGCTTGGGTAATTTTTTTACATGCATACTCTGAGAGTACTCAGCTGAACACTTAAGGCACTTCTCCCTCTTTTAGTGAAGATCCTCTTCAGTACATTGTGATTTGAACTCTGGTCACATTAGCCTTACCAGTATCCCCTCTGTATCTCTTCAACTCAAGGAAACTATTGGGCTTGGGCTTAGGCTTAGGCTTGGGCTTGGTTCCCTCTCCCTTGTCCTGTATCTTAGAAGCTAACTCCAGGCAGTAAGGTGGGACAATTGTAATTCTCCCCTGATAATGTCTCCTTTTTCTCATGCACCATTGTCTTCTACTGCTTGATATTCTATTTTTGAAAACCATTGTTTTTGCACATTTTAAAAATTGTTTCAGGTGAGATGGTGGATCCAGTCCCTGTTACTCGATGTTGGCTCAAATGAAAGTATATTTTGGTGTAATTTCACATGTACAGAAAAGTTTCAAAAATACTTTAAGGTACTCTCATGTACCTTTTACTCATTTCCACTGGTCATTTATATTTTACCATTTGCTTACATGTTCTCTCTCTCTCTCTTTTTTTCTGGAAAAAAATTTGAGAACAAGATCAAGACATCATGTCCCTTTATGCTTAAACATGTCAGTGTGTGTATACTAAGAACAAGGACATCCTCTTACATAATCAGATTAGAGTTATAAAAACCAGGAAATTTGATATTAATATAATAATGTCATCTCATCCTTTTTATCAACTGTCCCAATAATGCCCTGAATAGTAACTGATTGTTCCCAGTCCAGGATCAAATCCAGGACCCTGAATTACATTCAGTTGTCACATCTCTTTAGTGTCTAATTTAGAACAGTTTTTCAGCCTTTCTTTGTGCTTTTTGACCTTGATATTTTGAATACTTTAAGCCATCTGCTTTGTAGAATGTTCCTCATGAGGTTTTGATTTGTCTGATGTTTCTTCATGATTAGATTCAGGATATGCATTTTTGGCAAGAATACTACTGAAGTGATAGTGTATTCTTCTCAGTGAATCTTATTAGGAGGCACATAATGTCAGTTTGCTCCCAAATTGGCTGTGTTAGCTTTGATGGCTTGGATAAAATGGTGTTTTCTAAGTTTCTGTACTTAAAAAAATTTCCCCTTTGTAATTAATAAGTAACTTAATGAAATATTTTAAAAATCTATAAATATACAGCTATCATCAAACTTTTACCTATCAGTTTTAGCATCCAATGATAAATTTCTAACTCTATCAGTCTCTCTATATTTATCAGTTGGATTTTACTATAAGGAAAAACAGTCTTTGCTCTCCTATTTGTATGTTTTTATGATGGCAGACTCATGGATTTTTAAATTTTATTAGTGGATTGTAACACATTATTATTCTTTATTTATTTAGATATTTGACTCATCCAGATTTGAGGAGTGGAGAATCCCTCTATCTTCTCCTGTTATCTTTTAATAGTCTTCATGTTTCTTTGAGTCTTTTTTTAGAGATAAATGAGATACTCCAGACTTCACTTGTACTTTCCCTGCATTAACCCTGGAATCATCATTTCTTTTTTTTTTAAGATTTTATTTTACTTATTTATTTATTTAGAGAGAAAGTGTGTGTGCAAGTGGGGAAGAGGCAAAGGAAGAGGGAGAGAGAGAATCTCAAGGAGACTCTGCATGGAGCCAGAGCCCAAAACGGGGCCCAGTCTCATGACCCTGAGATCATGACCTGAGCCAAAATCAAGATTTGGATGCTTAACTGACTGAGCCACCCAGGTGCTCTTGGAATCATAATTTCTTGATGAGGTCTTGGTTTCTAAATATTATTATACTTACTATAAACCAAAGATATGGGCACAGTGTGTGCTTATTTTACCAGTGTGCCATCACTTGTAGGCCCCCAAGTGACATAGCTTGGAAAACTATACACACCCACACACACCCACCCACACACACACTCTTAATTCTAGCTGTATCTATGTATTAAAAAGCATGAGTTTGTTCTTATACCTTCAAATCAAATGCCACAGGATATATCTTATTTTTCCTTTTCCTCATATTTTAAATCCGTTCTCCAACAATGGGAAACCTGGCTCCAATATCCTCAATATATTTGTTAGTAGTATACTGGCAAAGGTTTAATAAACTGTTCTTCAAAACAAAAAAGATTTATAACATTTGCTTATTTTCATAGTGTGAATACTTCCCCCATGGCCAAATTCAATCTACTAACATGACTACATCAGCAAACATAGAATTGCGAAGATATGTTCACAGTTGAGATGGGGTAAGTCAGTGGCAAAGCCTACATAACGTAGCGTGGAATGCAGGGAATTGTTATTATAATTGCAAACCCATACTTCTGTAAAAAGCAAATATATTAACAAGAGTTCAATATTTTATAACTTTCTGAAAATGTACATATAGTGAAATAAGTCTTATATGTACAATGTCAATGAGTTTTGATTTGTAATTAACATATATATTAAGATGCAAAATATCTTTTATCACTTTAAAATGTTCTCTGATGCCTTTTCCCCGTCAGTTAGTACTCAAAGGAAAGCACTATTCTAATTTTTTTCATCATAGATCAGCTTTGACTGTTCTACATCTTCACTGTAAATAAAATGATATATATCTTTTTAAATCTGGATTTCTTTTTTTTATTTTTTTAAAGATTTTATTTATTTATTTATTTGAGAGAGAGAATGAGAGAGAGAGAGAGAGCACATGAGAGGGGGGAGGGTCAGAGGGAGAAGCAGACTCCCTGCTGAGCAGGGAGCCTGATGCGGGACTTGATCCCGGGACTCCAGGATCATGACCTGAGCTGAAGGCAGTCGCTTAACCAACTGAGCCACCCAGGCACCCAAATCTGGATTTCTTTTTTCACTCAGAAAAATATGTCTGATTCATCCTTATTGATGCATATATAATTGGGTTGTTTTATGTTACTAGGTAGTATTCAATTTTTTAAATATACAATAATTTGTTTATCCATTTTCTAGTAATGGGTATTTGCATTCTTTTTACTCTTTTGGTTATTATGAAAAAAGTCGCTATAAATGTTTCCATATAATTCATTTTGTGAAGAAATGTTTTTATTTCTCTTTGATATATATCTAGAAATGAAATTGCTGGTTCATAGGGTAGATGTTTGTTTAATTTTATATGAAGTAAGCAGTTTTTTCTTAATTGCATCATTTATATTCTCATCAGCAATATATAAAATTTTGGACCAAAGTTCAGTCTTTGCAGGCTTTTTATTTTAGCAATTCTAGTGGGTGAATGGTAGTATCTTATGGACTTATTTTGCATTTTACTAACTACTAGTGATGTTGTGGATTTTACATGTGCTCATTGACCATTGCACGTTATCATTTAAGTTTTTAAAAATGTAGTGCCATAATGTATTTTTCATAATATTCTCTTAATTTCTTTTTAATATCTATAGGAGCTATAGTAATATCTATTTTTTTAAAAAGATTTTATTTATTTGTGTGTGTGTGTGTGAGCAAGAGAGAGAGCAAGAGTACACAAGCAGGGGCAGTGGCAGGCAGAGGGAGAAGCAGACTCCCTGCTGAGCAAGCAGCCGGATGTGGGACTCCATCCTAGGACCCTGGAGGACCCTGGGGTCATGACCTGAGCTGAAGGCAGACGCTTAACAGACTGAGCTACCCAGGAATCCCTATTTTTTCATTATTTCTGTTGGTGATAAATTATTTCAGCTCTTTTATTTCTGCAAAGGATATTTTCTGTTAGTTTTTAAAAGATATTTTGCTAGATATTGAGTTTCTAGTTTGATAGCAATATTGTTTCACCTTTATAGGTTTACTCCACTGTAAGCTGACTTCCATTGTTTTTGACAAAAAGTCTGTATTCTCATTTATATTTGCTATATATGTCTTTTAAAAAAAATTCCAGTAAAGTTACCATATACTGTTACATTAGTTTCAAGTGTACCATATAGTGGTTCAACACTTCCATACAGTACCTGGTGTTCATCATGGCAAGTGTACTCCTTAATCCCCATCACCTATTTAGCCCATCTCCCCACCCACCTGCCCTCTGGTAACCATCAGTTTGTTCTCTGTAGCTAAGAGTCTGTTTCTTGGTTTGTCTCTCTCTCTCTTCTTTTTCCTTTGCTCATTTTTGTTGTTGTTCTCAAATTCCACATATTAGTGAAATTATATGGTATTTGTCTTTCTCTGACTTATTTCGCTTAGCATTATACTCTCTAGCTCCATCCATGTCATTGCAAGTGGCAAGATTTTATCCTTTTTTATCAATGAATAATATTCCATTGTGTGTAGATACCGCATCTTTTTATTCATTCATCAGTGGACACTTGGGCTGCTTCTATAGTTTGGCTATTGTAAATAATGCTGCTATAAATATAGGGGTTCATGTGTCCCTTTGAATTAGTGTTTTTGTATTTTTAAAGTATAGATAGTAGTGGGAATACTGGATCATAATGTATTTCTATTTTTAATTTTTTGAGGAACCTCCATACTGGTTAGCATAGTTGCTGCTCTAGTTTGCATTCCCACCAACAGTGCACAAGGGTTCCTTTTTCTTCATATCCTTGCTAACACTTGTTGCTTCTTGTGGCTTTGATTTTAGCCATTCTGACAGGTGTGAAATGATATCTCATTGTAGTTTTGATTTGTATTTCCCCGATGATGTGTGATGTGCATCTTTTTATGTGTCTGTTGGTCATCTGGATGTCTTCTTTGGAGAAATGTCTATTCATGTCTTCTGCCTATTTTTTAATTAGATTATTTTTTGGATGTTGTATAAGTTTTTTATATATTTTAGATACTAACCTTATTTTGGATGTTTGCAAATATCTTCTCCCATTCCATAGGTTGTCTTTGAGTATTGTTGGTTATTTCCTTCACTATACAGAACCATTCAATTTTGATGTAGTCCTAGTAGCTTATTTTTGCTTTTTATTTCCCTTGCCTCAGGAGATATATCTATAAAAATATTACTACAGCCAGTGTCAGAGAAATTACTGCCTGTGCACTTTTCTAGGATTTTTATGGTTTCAGGTCTCATGTTTTGAATTTATTTCGGTGTATGGTGTAAAAAAGTGGTCCAGTTTCTTTCTTTTGCATGTAGCTATCCAGTTTTCCAAACACTATTTGTTGAAGAGACTGTTTCCCATTGGATATTCTTTCCTGCTTTGTCAAAGATTAATTGACTATATAACTGTGGGTTTATTTCTGAGTTTCCATTCTGTTCCATTCATCTATGTGTTTTTGTGCCAGTGCCATACTGTTTTGATTACTGAAGTTTTATAATGTAACTTGCAATGTGGAATTGTGATACCTCTAGCTTTGCTTTTATTTTTCAAGATTGCTTTGGCAATTTGGGTCTTTTGTGATTCCATATAAATTTTAGGATTTTTTGATCTAGTTCTGTGAAAGTGCTGTTGGTATTTTGATAGGGATTACATTGAATCTGTAGATTGCTTTGGTTGTATAGACATTTTAACAATATTTTTTCTTCCAGTCCATGAGCAGGGAATGTCTTTCCATTTCTTTGTGTCATCTTCAATTTCTTTCATATATGTTTTATAGTTTTCACCATACAGAGGTCTTTGACTTCTTTGGTTAGGTTTATTCCTAGGTATCTTATTATTTTTGGTACAATTGTAAATGGGATTGTTTTCTTAATTTCTCTTTCTGCTGATGCTTTGTTAGTATATAGAAATACAACAGATTTCTGTACATTGATTTTATATCCTGCTACTTTACTGAAGTCTTTATTAGTTGTAGCAGTTTTTTGGAGGAGTCTTTTGGGTTCTCTCTATATAGTATCATGTCATCTGCAAATAGTGAAAGTTTTTACTTCTTCCTTGCTGATTGGGGTGCCTTTTATTTCTTTTTGTTGTCTCATTGCTGTGGCTAGGACTTCAATGCTATGTTGAATAAAAGTGGTGAGAGTAAACATCCTTGTCTTGTTCCTGACCACAGAGGAAAAGCTCTTAGTTTTTCCCTATTTAGGATATTAGCTGTGGGTTTCATATACGACCTTTATTATATTGAGGAATGTTCCCTCTAAACCTGTTTTGTTGAGGGCTTTTATCATGAATGGATGTTGTACTTTGTCAATGCTATTTCTGCATCTATTGAGATGATCATATGGCTTTTATCCTTTCTCTTATTGATGTGCTGTATCACATGGGTTGATTTGTGAATATTGAGCCACCTTTGTATCCCAGCAATAAATCCCATTTGATTGTTGTGAATTATTTTTTTAACACATGGTTGGACTCTATTTGCTAGTATTTTGTTATGGATTTGCATCTGTGTTCATCAGAGATATTAGCCTGTAGTTCTCCTTTTTTGTGGTGTCTTTATCTGGTTTTGGTATCAGGGTGATACTCATAGAATGAATCTGGAAGTTTTCCTTCTTCTATTTTTGGAATAATTTGAGTAGAATACATATTAACTCTTCTTCAGGTGTTTGGTAGAATTCACCTGTAAAGTTGTCTGGTCCTAGACTTTTGTTTGGTGGGAGTTTTTTGATTACTGATTCAATCTCCTTGCTTGTAATCAGCAAAATTTCTATTTCTCTCTGTTTCAGTTTTGGCAGGTTATATGTCTCTAGGAATTTATACATTTCTTCTATGTTGTCTAATTTGTTGGTGTATAGTTTTTCATAATATTCTCTTACATTTGTTTGTATTTCTGTGGGGTTGGTGGTGGTTTCTCCTCTTTCACTGGTGACTTTGTTTCTTTCCTCCCTTCCTCCCTCCTTTCCTCCCTCCCTCCCTTCCTTCCTTTTTTATGAGTCTGAGTAGGGTTGTATCCATTTTATTGATCTTTTCAAAGAACCAGCTCCTAGTTTCATTGATCTGTTCTATTTTTGTTGTTTTGTCTTAGTTTCTATATCACTTATTTCTGCCCTTATCTTTACTATTTCCTTCCTTCTTCTGGCTTTGGGTTATGTTTGTTGTTATTTTTTAGCTCCTTTAGGTATGAGGTTAGGTTGTTTATTTGAGCTTTTTCTTGCTTCTTGAGGTAGACCTGCATTCTATAATCTTATCTCAGAACAGCTTTTGCTGCAACCTGAAGATTTTGGATTGTGTTTTCATTTTCATTTGTCTCCACATACTTTTTAATTTCTTCTTTGATTTTCTTGGTTGACCCATTTATTGTTTAATAGCATGTTATTTAACATCCATGTATTTATGATCTTTCCAGCTTTTTTCTTGCAGTTGATTTCTAATTTCATAGTGTTGTGGTCAGAAAAGACACATGGTATGACTTCAGTTTTTTTTTAATTTGTTGAGACTTGTTTTGTGGCCTAATATGTGACTATTATACAGAATGTTCCATATGCATTTGAAAAGAATGTGTATTCTGCTGTTTTAGGATGGAATGTTCTGAATATATGTTAAATCCATCTGGTCCAGTGTGTCATTCAAAGCCACTGTTTCCTTGTTGATTTTCTGTTTGGATAATCTGCCTATTGATGTAAGTGTGGTATTGATGTCTCCTACTATTATTGTGTTATTATCCATTAGTTCTTTTATGTTTGTTATTAACTGTTTCATGTATTTAGGTGCTCACATGTTGGGTGCATAGTTACAAATGTTCTATTTTCTTGTTGGATTGTTTTATTATATAGTGTCCTTCTTTGTCTCTTTCTACAGACTTTGTTTTAAACTCTATTTTGTTCAATAGAAGTATTGCTACTCTGGCTTTCTTTTGGCATCCATTTTCATGGTAAATGTTTCTCTATCCTCTCACTTTCAATCTGCAGGTATCTTTAGGTCTGAAATGAGTCTCTTGTAAAGGCAGCACGTAGATGGGTCTTGTTTTTTTTTTTAAACACACTGTCACTCTATGTCTTTTGATTGGAGCACTTAGTCTATTTACATTCAAAGTAGCTAT
The DNA here is from genome assembly GCF_011800145.1 of Mirounga leonina. NCBI lineage: Eukaryota > Metazoa > Chordata > Mammalia > Carnivora > Phocidae > Mirounga > Mirounga leonina. Next base: position 49,056,949 of record NW_023270389.1, read on the forward strand.
TGTTGGTATGTATGTATTGCCATTTTGTTATTTGTTTTGTGGTTGTTTTTCTAGTTTTTCTCTGATCCTTTCTTCTCTTGCTCTCTTTCATGGTTTGCTGGTTTTCTTCAGTGATATACTTGGGTTCTTTACTCTTTATTTTTTGCATATTTATTACTGGATTTTTCATTTGTAGTTACCATTCGGTTTATATATAATATTTTCTGCATATAGTGGTCTGTATTAAACAGATGGTCGCTTATTTTTTAATTCATTCTTTATTCCTCTCCCCTTCTTGTTTCAGATTTTTGGTATCATCTTTTCCTTTGTGCTTCCTGTTTTTCTCACTCTTAGTTATGGTTTTTGTTTTCTACTCAGAGTCTCCCTTAACATTTCTTGTAGGGCTGATTTAGTGGTCATGAATTTTTTTTTTTTTTAAGATTTATTTATTTGTTTGAGAAAGAGAGAGAGAATGTGAGCAGGGAGAGGATCAGAGGGAGAGGGAAAGAAGCATACTCCCTGATGAGCATAGAGCCTGATGTGGGGCTCAATCTCACGACCCCGAGATCATGGCCTGAGCTGAAATCAAGAATTAGACACTTAACCAACTGAGCCACCTAGGCACCCTGGTCATGAATTCTTTTAACTTTTGTTTGTCTGGGAAACTCAATCTCTCCTTCTATTCTGAATGATAGCCTTGCTGGGTAAAGTATTCTTGGATGCAGGTTTTTCTCTTTTATCACTTTGAAACCATCATGGCACGCCCTTCTGGCCTGCAAAGTTTCTGCTGAAAAATCAACTGATAGCCTTATGGGATTTCCTTTGTATGTAACTGTATTCTTTTCTCTTGCAATCTTTTCTTTCTTTATCACCATTTTTTTTTTTTTTGCCATTTTAATAATTATGTGTCTTGGTGTGGGCCTCCTTGGGTTTAATTTGTTGGGTGATCTCTGTGCCTCCTGAATCTGGATCTGTTTCCCTCCCCAGATCTGGATGGTCTTAGCTATTATTTCTTCAAATATATTTTCTGCCCACCCCCTTCTCTCTCTCTCCTCCTTGTGGATACCTATAATGTGGAATGAATTCACTTGACAGAGTCACTGAGTTCTCTAATTCTATTCTTATTGTGCCATATTTGTTTATCTCTCACCTGTTCAGCTTGATTGCTTTCCATTACTTTATCCTCCAGGTCACTGATATGTTCCTCTGTTTCCTGTAGCTTACCATTTTTCCATCTGTTGTATTTTTAAATTTCATTTATTGAGTTCTACATCTCTGGTATGTTTTTATCTCTTTGTTAAGGATCTCAGTGATATCCTCCAGGCCCTTTTCTGAAGTCCAGTGAGATTTTTATGATCATTACTTTAAATTCTGTAACAGCCATATTACTTATTTCTCTTTCACTTAGATCTTCTGCTGTGATTTTTGTCATATTCTTTCATTTGGGACATATTTCTCTGTCTCCTCATTTTGTCTACCTCTCTGCATCTGTTTCTTTGTGTTAGGAAAGTCAGCTACATCTTGTACTCCTTACTAGTGGCTTTATGAAGAAGAGGTCCCTTGTGCCCTGCTGTGCATTCAGTGTCCCCTGTTCCCCAGAACCTGGCACTTCAGGGGAATCTCCTATGTGTGTATCTTGCATCCTGCTATTGTGCCCAAGTTGCTTTTTTTCCGGTCCCGATGTCTGCAATGACTCTTTGCCTGTTGTGGTCTGTGCTTGCTCTCTGTGATGTTAGTGAAATTCAGGCAGGCTGGCTCTCAAGGGCCCTGACAGCAGATGTGCTCAGGGGCAGAATGGTGATGTTAGCAAAATTTGCAGCTGCTAGTCCTGGGCTGATCCTCTAAAGCATAGTGGCTGTGGGGGCATGGCTTGCAGAAGTAGTGGCTCTGCTGGGCACACATATTGTTAACAAAAATTGCCCTGAGCCCAGGGCTGAAGCCAGTGGGCTTGGAGTAGGAAAGTCCTCAGGAGTACTGGGCAGTTTGCACTGCTATCAGCTTAGGTGGCAAGTGTTTGTGCAGTGCCACCTCCTGCAAGCTGCTCTGTGTATGCTGTGGGATTGGGGCACAAAATGGTGTCTGCCAGATCCTTTGTTCCCAAAGAAGTCCCCCAACACATATCAAAATCAGTATAAACAGATCTCCCTCCCATTGTGCAAGCTGTTGCTTCTATGTTGCCTCTCCTCGGGCAACAGCCCTCTTTAAGAGCAGGGACCTGGCTATCACTTGCCCTCACTGCTCACCCAGTGATGAGTCAGCAGACTTCTAAAGCCCTGTGCTTCAAGTACTGCTGGTTATGCAAACTCATGAAATTCAGCCCCTCTGGTTTTTAAGGCCAGATGTAATGGGGATTCATTTACCCCTGTGGGCTCCCTGGTATTTTTTCCTCTTTGCACCCACAGTTTCCACCCTCCTGCAGGCAGCTCCTAACCACCATTTCTACCTTTCTTAATCTCTCTGATGCAGCTTCTTTTCTATATTTAGTTGTGGAGTTTGTTTTGCCAGTCTTCGGATTGCTCTCTGGTTTACTGACTTGGATATAAATGATATCTGGTTGTAAATGTGGACAGGGTGAGCTTAGGGCCCTCCTACTCTGCCACCTTTCTGGCACATCTCCTATAATGTCTGTTATTCTCTGGATGCCTTTAAGATGTTCTCAGTGTCACTGGTGTTGAGAAATTTGATTATAATTGCGTTTTTGTAGCTTTCTCTTTTTGTGCTTAAGATTCATTGAGATGCTTGACTCTATGGGTTTATATCAGTTTTATCAAATGTGAAAAAAATTTCAGCTATGATTTGTTTAAAAATTTTTCTGTCCTTTCTTATTTCCATTGAGGACTCCATTTCTGTATATCTTAGGCTGCTTGAAGTTGTCCCACAGCTTACAAATGACCTGTTCATTTATTTCTATTTTTAATACTTTTTATAGCTATAACTTATGTGCCTTTAAGTTTACTAATATTTTCTTCCACAATATCTAATGTGCCATTATCCATATCTAGGGTATTTTCCATCTCACATATGTTAGGTTTAATTTCTATAATTTTGATTGAGCTCTTATAAAATATCTTCCAAGCCTACAGTAAACATTTGAATTTTTCCTCTAATGTCCTGAATATGGGGCATAGAATTATAATAACTGCTTAAAAAACATTGTCTACTAATTCTAGCATCTGTATCTTCGGGGAGATAGTTTGAATTCATTGTTTTGTTTTGTTTTTATTGCCATAAGTCTTCTGCCTACCACTCTGCTTCTTTGCATGGTTCTAATATTTGATTGGTTGTCATACATTTGTAAATCTTACTTGTGGATGCTAAGATATTTTTACTATTATAAATGCTATTGAGGGTTTTTTTTTTTTTTCTGACACAGTTAATTTACTTGGAGATGGTTTAATCCTTTTAGGGCTTGACTTTAATCTCTGTTATTGTGGGAGCAGGACAGTGTTTAGTCTTGGGCTAATTTCTCTCCACTGTTGAGGCAACACCATTACACCATTCTCATGGTTCTACCTGATGTTTCCTGGATCATGAAGTATTTCCACTTTGGCAAGTAAAACTATAATCAGACTTAGGTGAACTCTGGGGACTATTTCCCGGGTTGATTTTTTTTCCCTGACCTTGATGTGAATATTAGGATAAACACTCTGAATATTTGGGAAAGCCCTCTCTTTTTCTCTCTTTCTCTCTCCCGCCCCACACCCTTAGCTCTCTCCTTTGTGATATTCTGTCCTGTGTACTCTAGCTATCCTTCCCTCCCCACTCCCAGCTCTAGCTCATCAATTCAGAAAGTCCAATAGGTTATGTCTGGGTTCTTTCTTTTTAGCCCATAGTCAGGAAGCTCTCTCTAGGCCCTTGGCTCAAGCTTTCATAGGGTTTACTTCATTTGTTTCCATTATCTCAAGGACCTCTTCTTTTTACTGGCTTATATCCAGTGACTTGAAAAACATTGTTTCATGAATTTCCTCAGGTTTTTAGTTGTTTCAGGTGGGAAAGTAATTCTGGTCCCTGTTATTCTATCTTGTGTGAAAATAGAGACCCATATGTCTTTTAAAAATTTAAGTGAGGAGAAAAATGGCAGAGTAATGAAATCCAAAAGTCTATCATTCCCCCCCCCCAAAAAAAATCAGTGAGCAAAAAAACTGTTAAAAATTAACTGGATCAACACTTTAGGAACTCTGAAAACTAACCAAAAGCTTGCAAAAACCAGGGGATACTTACTCAAGAAAACCCAGCTTGATCTAAATAAGTACACTGAGTTTTGTGATATTTTAAACCTCCCTGATCCCATCCCCTACTCTCCAGCTCAGTTGTACCCCCTGAAAATAACAGTTTATATTCTGGCACCAGAGGGAGCAGAATGGACTTCATTAGAAAAAATCTGTGATGGTTTTGATCTGTCTATTGCCTCCAAGGTAGGTCAGCTCAAAAGGCTTGCCTTTATCTTGCCTAACACAGAATTATCTGTAGCAGCTACCCAGGGTGCATTTGTCAAAAATGTTTATAGGCAAAGATACTAGTTATTGCTACCAGAAGCAATGGATAACAGTTAAGGTAATCAGTACCTAATAAAAACAGTTGGGAGGAGAGATTGAGAAATGAGATGCTTTGGGGAATAAGAAATCAGAAAAACTCTGACATATTCTTGAAAATATGCATGCCCAGCACTGTGCATACAATCAAAAAAGATCTGAGGAGGTCGTAAGCTCTCAGTTCTGTCTGATTTTTTGCCTTTGTTCAAGCAGGAAGTGAAGGTTAAGGCAGAGATGTAAGTTATGTGGCTGAATGTGGAAGACACACACACAGACACACAGAGCCCATCCGTAAGACTGGGAAGTTTTCTAGGTTCCACACCTTTAGGGAAATCCCCCTGTTCCATCACTGTCTGGCCATTAAGCTAATAGAAAAGAGACTTCAGTGGCCACACATAACAGAACCTATAGGTTTTACAAAATTAGCTCAAAAAGTCACTAAACAAGCAACCAGTAATAACCACAACAAACGACAATGGCAAATTTCTGGAAGGGGGAGAAGAATCTGATTTCCAGAGTTGCTGTATCATAGTATTCAAAATGTCCAGTTTTCAACAATTAGAAGTTATGCAAAGAAATGAGAAAGTCTGATCATACACAGGAAAGGAAAATTAATCATCAGAAACTGTTTCTGAAGAAGCACAGACATTGAACTGACTAGACAATGACTTGAAATCAGATATTTTAAATATGTTTAGCTTAAGGAAACCATTTGCAAAGAACTAAAGGTAATTATGAAAATGATATCTCAAATAGAGTACATCAGTAAAGATAGAGAAAAATTTTTAAGGAAGCAAATAAATATTTTGTATGGAAAAGTACAGTAACTGAAGTGAAAAACTCACTAGTGGGGCTCAACAGCAGATTTTATCAGTTAGAAGGAAGAATCAGTGAACTTAAATTTAGGTCAATTGAAATTTATCCAGTCTGAGGAATAGAAAGAAGAAAGAAGGAAGAAAAATGATCAGAGCCTAAAAGACCAATGGGATACTTTCAAGCATACAAACATATGCATAGTGGGAGGCCTAGAAGGAGAGGAGAGAAAGAAAGGGGAAGAAAGAATATTTGAAGAAATGAGTGAAATCATCCTAGAATTGATGAAAAATTTGAATCTGTACATCTAAGAGTCTCAGTGAACTCCAAGTAGATAAACTCAAATAGATCCACACTAAGATGCATTATAATGAAACTGTTGAAAGGCAAAGAATATTGGAAACAGCAAGAGAAGTGACTCATTATAACAAAGGATCCTTAATAAGATTAGCAGCTAATTTCTCATCAGAAACCATAGAGTCTAGAAGGCATCAATATGGTATGTTCCAAGTGCTGGGAAAAAAAGAAAAAAAACCTGTCAACCAAGAATTCTATCCAGCAAAATTATCCTTTAGTGAATTAAGACATTTCAAGATAAACAAAAACTGAGAGAATTCACTGCTAGCATACAGTAACTTGAAGGGACACAAAGAAACAAAGAACACCAGTTAACGGTAACTACATATGAAATTATAAAAGTTGTATTAATGTATTTTTGTTTGTATTCTTTTTTCCTATCTTATTTAAATGATAGCTACATAAAACTATAATTATAAATCTATGTCAATGGGCACACAATGTATAAAGACGTAATTTGTGACAATAATAACATAGGGAGGGGACAGAACTATATAGGAAGAAGTTTTTGCGTATGTAAAAGTAGTTATTGAATTATAAGTTAAGATTGTAATAAGTTAACATTGTTATAAATATATTAATACCCAAGCCATCTACTAAGAAAATAACTCAAAACTGTATAATAAAAGAATTCAAATGGATTTAAAATGGAATTAAATGATATACTAGAAAATATTTAACATAACATAAGCCAGTGATGGAGGAATTGAGGAACAAAACTGATGTGACATATAGAAAACAAACAGCAAAATGGCAGAAGTAAATCCTTATCAGTAATGATGTTAAATGTAAATAGATTAAACTCTCCAATTAAAAGGTAGAGATGAGTAAATAGATTAAAAATCATGATTCAACTGCATGCTTTCTATAAGAGATTCACTTTACATTTAGATATTCAAATAGGTTGAAAATAAAAGTATGGAAAATACACTCCTGAAAACAGTATACAAAAGAGAGCTGGAGTAGCTATACTAATATCATACAAATTACTTTAATTCAGAAGTTGTTTTGGGAGACAAAGAAGGACATTAGATAAAGATGAAAGGGTCAATTCATCAAAAAGATATAACAATTATAAATAAATATTAAGCTAAGAGCAGACCTACAAAATACCTGAAGTCAAAACTGACAAAATTGCAGAGAGAAATAATTCACCAATAATAGTTGGAGGCTTAATATCCCATTTTCAATAATGGATAGAACAACTTGACAGAAAGTCAACAAGAAAATAGCAAGGTAAATGAACTACAGTATAAACCTACTAGACCTAACAGACATGCAGACATTCTTCTGAAGTGCACATGGAACTTTGTATATACCCAAGATAATTGAAAATATATTCACACAAAAACTTGTACATGAATGTTCACAGCAATATTATTCAGCATAGCCAAAAAGTGGAACCACCCAAATATCTCTCGATCAATGGACAAATAGTAGTATATTTATACAATGGAATATTATTTGTATATTATAAAATATATGCAAACAGAAAAAAAAAAAAAGAATGAAGTACTACTACATGGTACAATATGGATGCATCTTGAAAACATTATGCTATGTGAAAGAATCCAAACATACAAATCCACAGTGATATACAACCATCACTACTGCGGTTGTATACTAAAAACCTCCAAAGATTATACTCTAAAATGGCTAAATGTGAATATTATGTCCTTGTGAATTTTATCACAATAAAAAATAAATTTAAAAACTTAAGCAAAGAAAAAGTATAATCTTTTATATTTGCATTTTTTGATGGTTATTATTTCTTTGTGTGGATCTGAGTTTCCAACTGTTATCATTTCCCTTTATTCTGAGGAACTTTTTAATTCTCTAGTACAGTTCTGCTGGAGATGATTATCTCAAGAATTTTTTTTTTTTTAATATTTTGTCATCATTTTTGAAGGACCTTTTCATTGGATTTAAGATTCTGGGCTGACAATGTGAATTCAACACTTTAAAGATGTTATCTGGCCTTTATTCTTACTAATCTGAAGCTAGCTGTAATTTCTTTTGCTGTTTTGCTGGGTATTATGTATCTTTTTTTCTAAGACTGTTTTTAAGATTGTATCTTTATCTTTGGCTTTCACTGGTATGATTATGATATGCCGAGATGAGTTTCTCTTTGTGTTTACCCTTACTGGAATTTTGGAGGTTCTTGGTTCTGTCACTTATTTTCCCCTAAACTTGACAGATTTTTGGCTATTATTTTTCAAGTACATATTCTTAACATTTTATATTTCTTTTCCTTCTGAGACTTTAATGAAAAAAGTATTAAGAAGATGAATATTTTCCTAAATGTCACTTAATATGTTTATTTATATCAAATTCTTTCTGTTCTTTCTACTAGATTATTTGTATTGATACATCTTCAAATTAACTGACTCTTTCTTCTTTCCCCAATATGCTAGTAAGAATTGCCATTAAATTTCATTTCAGTGATTGTACACTTTAATTCTAGTACTTTAGCTTTAATCTGTTTAATGGTTTCCATTTCTCTGCTGAGATTCCTCACATGAACATTTATTATCACAAATTCTTTTAAGTCCTGAACATATTTTATACAGCTTATTTAAAGTCCTTATTGGCTATTTATAATATTCTTTTGGATATCTGTTTCTATTGAATGCTTCCTCTCTTGACTCTAGACATATTTTTCCATTTCTTTGTAAGTCGAATAATATTTTATTCTAAACTGGACATTGTGTATATGATGTCTTAGAGACTTTGAATTCTCCTGTTGTCCTCTGTGGAATGTTGATTTTTGCTCTAGCCAGTTCACTGGGCTGGATTTAAACTCCAAACAGTATCTTCCCTGTTGTGTTCAGCTGAAAAAATATCCTTTCTGACTTTTTAAGTTCTGTTTTTACCAAGTCTCTTGAAGTTTTCTCTATGAATATGTATTTCAGGGATCAGCCAGGTATTGGGCAGACTTTATATTCAGATATAGGTGCTTACTCCACGCTGGCTCCATCCTTCATATAATTTTCTCCCTAACCCACCAGGGGCTTTGCCAGCCCCAATTTCTTCCTCTGATTCCTTAAGCTATAAGACTACAACTTTCTTCTATGCTACACCATATATATTGAAGTGGCCTTGGGTGAAAAGTCACATATACAAATCTACCCTAGTGGACTTTGCTCTCCAAGAGTCAATTCCTAAAAAGTTTCTGCCTACTCTTGATTACTCTATTAGTTTTTCAGGGATGCTGTAATGAAGTACCACAAACTGGGTGGCTTAACCAATTGAAATGTATTGTTTCATAGTTCTGGAGGCTAGAAGTCTGAGATCAATGTGTTAGCAGGGTTGGTTCCTTCTAAAGGCTGGGAGGAAGAATCTGTTCCATGCCTCCCTTCCAGCTTCAGGTGGTTTTCTGGCAATATGGCATTGCTTGGCTTGTAGGTGAATCAGACTGTGCCTTCATCTTCACATGGTGTTCTCCCTTTGTGTGGGTCTCTGTGTCCCAATTTTCTGTTTTTGTAAGGACACCAGTCCTATTGGATTAGGGTCTATCTTTATGACCTCATATTAACTTGATTATCTCTGTAAGGTATTGTAACCTGCATAAGGTTACATCCTGAGATATTGGGGGTCAGGACTTCAAATAATCATTTTTGGGGGGAACTACAATTCAACTCGTATCAGTCACTTTCCATTGCCTTCCAGTTGTTGTTTATAAAATGTCCAGGTTTTATAATTATTTTTTTCCTCCCAGTTTTGCCAATCTCTTCACCTCCTTCCTCTTTGGCAAACATCAGTTTGTTCATTGTATATATGACTGTGTTTTTGCTTTTGTTTAGTTGGTTGTTTGGATTTGGAATTTTTTTTTTTTGATTCCACATATAAATGAAATCATATAGTATTTGTTTTTCTCTGTCTGACTTATTTCACTTAGCATAATGTCCTCTAGGTCAATCCAAGTTTTTTCAAATAGCAATATCTCATTCTTTTTATGGCTGAGTAATATTCCACTGTATATATATGTACCACATTTTCTTCATTCATCTGTTGATGGACACTTGGATCGGTTCTATATCTCGGCTATTGTAAATAATACTGCAGTAAACATAGGGGTGCATATATCTTTTCAAATTAGTGTTTTCATTTTCTTCTCATAAATACCCAGTAATGGGATTACTGGATCATATGGTATTTCTATTTTTAATTTTTTGAGGAACATTCACGCTAGTTAGCATAGTGGCTGCACCAGTTTGCATTCCCACCAACAGCACATGAGGGTTCCTTTTTCTCTACATCTTCACCATCACTTGTTTCTTGAGTTTTTTATTCTAACCATTCTGACAGGTGTAATGTGATATCTCATTGTGGTTTTGATTTGTATTTCCCTATTGATGAGTGATGCTGAGCATCATTTTATGTGTTTATTGACCATCTGTATATCTTCTTTGTAAAAATATTCAGGTACTCTGCACATTTTTTAAATTGGATTATTATTGGAGGGTTTTTTTTTGTGGTGAGTTGTGTAAGTTCTTTATATATTTTGGATATTAATTCCTTATTGGGTATATAATTTTCAAATATCCCTTTCCATTCAGTAGCTTGCCTTTTCACTTTGTTGGTGGTTTCTTTTACTGTCGGGTTTTATAATTGCTATCTGTGGATATTCTGCCATTATTGGAAATGAAAATTATCTGAAAATTTTTGTTAGTAGGTAGACGTTGTGGGTAACATATGGTAGACCGTTTGGTTTATCTTGTCTTCCTTTATACAGTGTTAGTTTTGTTCTGGCAGAGAGTTAAATACCGACTCTCCTTAAAACTTTCAGATTTGGTTTTATACATTTCTGGGTAGCACTCCCTCTAATTTGTCCTTATGCCATGGCCCTTCATCGAGGTAAAGGGTTTGCAGATATTGGCTCATGGGCCTAATCTGACCTGAAAACTTTTTTTGTATGGCCCACAAGCTAATGGTTTTTACCTTTTTAAGGAGTTGAAGGAGGAAGAGAAGAAACAAAGATGATTGTATGTGGCCTGCAATCATGAAAATATTTACTATATGGTTCTTTACAGAAAATATTTGTGACCCCTACTCTGGGGCTTGCTCCTTGCTTCTAACTGTAGACTTTTTAGAGTCACAAATGAATAAATAAGTGCTCAGTGAGGTCTCTCCACCTAGGTTGTGTTGGAACTCCATCTCCCAGCACCATATCACCTTTGGTTTCTCCCTTCAACTTTTTTTCCCGTAGCAGCCACTCTGATAGGTCTCATGGAATCTCACCTTGTGCAAGCTCAGTTCAGCTCTGGCTAAGAACCAAAGGGGAACCTCCCTCCAGATTTTGGGGCTGCATTATCCATGCAGTTTGTTCTCCCTTTACAACCTTACATGCAAATTCAAGCTACCTCAACTGCCATAAACTCTCATCTCTGTCCCCTCAGCAGCAAGACCTTTGTTCTGCTTTGACTCTACTTCCCTACAACATGTTCACCTGATAGAACTGTTGTGAATATGGGCTCAACTAAAGTGAAGTAAACTAAACCTTCCTTCAAGGTTCTACTCTGCCTGTTGTTTATACCTATAAACATTTGCCTCATATATTTTGTCGAGTTTTATAGTTCTTTAGAATGAAATGGTAAGACCATTTCAACTCTTACTTGGCCTAAAGTAAAATCCCAAGTCTTAACTTTTAATGTTTATGAAGGTACAAAAGATGAAACCTTGAACCTAAAAGAGGCAAATAACTGGGACTAACAGTGTTCCTTCTCTAAACACACGCAAGCACATATAAAGTAGGAAGCTTTAGAATGCTATAATCTCAGTGAAAATGTGTATTATAAAAACAATCTCCCTAGGGTCACAGGGAGATGACAAGTACATCTGTATGGTTCAGCTTGGCTTCTGGGTTGAAAAAAGTTGTACATGATTTATTTTAAGCCTGGGCCTATGAATCATAGAGATAGTGCTTTGAATTTACAGGAGGTTCTTGTCCTGAGAGATGCCAAATTAAGAAATCAGCATAAAATTCAGTCCCATGTGACTGATATTCTTGATATGACTGAGAGAATCAAATATAAAACCATTATTAAGACTTCTGGGGAGATGGTAGAGTAGGAGGATTATAAGTTCACCTCATCCCATGGATATACCTTGATAACAGCCACATCAATGCAACCAATCCATTGAAAACTGGCAGAACAGACTTTCCACAGTTAATCATAGACAGGAGGCCATATCAAAAAGACTAGGAGAGGGTGGAGACATGGTAGGGTATCAAACTGTCTGTGAGACTAGCCACAAATGGGAGGAACACCAAAAGCATGGAGAAGGGATAGGAGCAGACCGTATACCAGTCACTCCAGACACAAGGGATCTGTACTGAGAAGACCAGTCCCTATAACATTTGGTTTTGAAAACCAGTGGGGCTTAAATTCCTGAATATTTACTACCAGTGGGGCTTAATTCTGGGTACTTTAAAAATCAGTAGGCTTAAAAAAAAAATCAGTAGGCTTGACTTGGGGAGAGCCAGAGGGCAATAAGAAACTGAGTCTGTGCCCTTAGAGAAACAATCCCACTGAGATACAGCATAGAAGTGCAGTTTGAAAAGCACCTGGGGTATATGTGAAGGAGATTTATTTATTAATCTCAGAAGGTGTTCTGGAGGGGCAGAGGTCTTTAGGAGACTTCTGCAAGAACAAAAGAGCTGGTGGGAGCCACTTCTCTCCCCCTCTTCCCAAGCCTAAATAGCTGGGCACCTGTGGGAACCAGTGCAAACACCCTCCACCTGTCTTGCTAACACTGCATGTCCCACCCCTGTATTCTGCAGATTCACCCCATCCAACATGCCCCACTTGGCAGGAGTTCCTCCAAAGCAGCTCTTGCCGTGTCACATCATGCAAGCAGCCCTGGCAGGGACCAGCTCCACTCCAAAGTGACTCCTGCATGTGCTTTATTGTTGTGGCTGAGGCTTGTTTGCATTCAGCGCATTAGGATACAATGGTCCACTTTGCCTGTTGTGGGCAGGTTTGGTCCCTGTGCTAGTAAGGAGTCAGTATGGGGCCACTATGGGCTTGTAGTTAGGCAGTGTAGGCAGTCAGACCAGATGCTTGCCCTCAACCCATTTGTGGGACTGTAGTTGCACTGAGCAACAGAGTGCTTTCCCTGTGTTGTCCCCTGAGAGGCTGGTGTTGGTGATAGGGCTGGCAGTCAGATCAGATATCTGCCCCCAGTCCATGTGCTGGGGCTAAGCTCTGGTAGTGCATAGAGAGTGGCCTGCTGATCATTGCACCTGCACATGCAACCTACATAGGAGACAACCCTGAAGCCCCTGGTTTTGGTGAATAGGGGACACTGTGCTAGAGTGCACGACAGGACATCTTCTTCATAAGACCAGTATTTTCAAGATCAGAAGACATAACTGACTTTCCTAATACATAGGAACAAACACAGAGAGGTAGACAAAATGAGACAGAGGAATATATCTCGAATGAAAAAATAAAAAGAAAAACCATAGCAAAAGACCTAAATGAAATGGAGATAAGCAATATGCCTGATAAAGAATTCCAGGTAATCATTATAAAGATACTTACTGGGCTTGAGAAAAGAGTGGAGGACCTCAGTGAGACCTTCAACAAAGAGAAAGAAAATATAAAAAAGAACCAGTCAGAGATGAAGAACTCAATAACTGAAATGAAAAGTACACTAGAAGGAATCCATAGTAGATTAGAGGAGGCAGAAGAAAGAATCAATGAACTGGAAAACAGGGTAATGAAAAGCAACCAAGGTGAACAGGAAAAAGAAAAAAAGAATAATAAAAAAAAATAGGAATAGGTTAAGGGAACTCAATGACATCATCAAGCCAGGAGGCACAGAGAGCTCCCATCAGAATCAACCCAACCAGGTCCACACCAAGACACATAATAATTAAAATAGCAAAAATTTTATTCTCTCTAAAATAAATCTTTAAACTTTCTTTCACTAGAATAAATAAATCTTAAAAAAAGAGGGGGGCACCTGGGTGCCTTAGTTAATCATCTGACTCTTGATTTTGGTTCAGGTCATGATCTCAGGATCATGGGATGGAGACTTGCATTGAACTCCATGCTCAGTGGGGAGTCTGCTGGAGATTCTCTTTCTCCCTCTCTCTGTGCCCGTCCCCACTCTTTAAAATAAATAAATCTTTAAAAAAAATGATTAAAACAACAAAAAGTAGTGATAAAAAATTTATTTATTTATTTTTTATTCTTATGTTAATCCCCATACATCATTAGTTTTAGATGAAGTGTTCCATGATTCATTGTTTGTGCATAACACCCAGTGTTCCATGCAGAATGTGCCCTCCTCGATACCCACCACCAGGCTAACCCATCCTCCCACCCCCCTCCCCTCTAGAACCCTCAGTTTGTTTTTCAGAGTCCATCGTCTCTCATGGTTCCTCTACCCCTCCGATTTCCCCCGCTTCATTCTTCCCCTCCCGCTACTTTCTTCTTCTTTTTTTTTCTTAACATATATTGCAATATTTGTCTCAGAGGTACAGATCTGAGATTCAACAGTCTTGCACAATTCACCACGCTTACCAGAGCACATACCCTCCCCAGTGTCTATCACCCAGTCACCCCATCCCTCCCACCCCACCCCCCACTCCAGCAATCCTCAGTTTGTTTCCTGCAATTAAAAATTCCTCATATCAGTGAGATCATATGATACATGTCTTTCTCTGTTTGACTTATTTCACTCAACATAATACCCTCCAGTTCCATCCACGTCGTTGCAAATGGCAAGATCTCATTCCTTTTGATGGCTGCATAATATTCCATTCTATATATATACCACTTCTTCTTTATCCATTCATCTGTCGATGGACATCTTGGCTCTTTCCACAATTAGGCTATTGTGGACATTGCTGCTATAAACATCGGGGGGCACGTACCCTTTCGGATCCCTACATTTGTATCTTTGGGGTAAATACCCAGTAGTGCAATTGCTGGATCATATGGTAGCTCTATTTTCAACTTTTTGAGGAACCTCCATACAGTTTTCCAGAGTGGCTGCACCAGCTTGCATTCCCACCAACAGTGTAGGAGGGTTCCCCTTTCTCCACATCCCCGCCAACATCTGTCGTTTCCTGACTTGTTAATTTTAGCCATTCTGACTGGTGTGAGGTGGTATCTCATTGAGGTTTTGATTTGGCTTTCCCTGATGCCGAGCGATATTGAGCACTTTTTCATGTGTCTGTTGGCCATTTGGATGTCTTCTTTGGAAAAATGTCTGTTCATGTCTTCTGCCCATTTCTTGAATGGATTCTTTGTTCTTTGGGTGTTGAGTTTGATGAGTTCTTTATAGATTTTGGATACTAGCCCTTTATCTGATATGTCATTTGCAAATATCTTCTCCCATTCTGTGAGTTGTCTTTTGGTTTTGTTGACTGTTTCCTTTGCTTTGCAAAAGCTTTTTATCTTGATGAAGTCCCAATAGTTCATTTTTGCCCTTGCTTCCCTTGCCTTTGGCGATGTTTCTAGGAAGAAGTTGCTGCGACTGAGGTCAAAGAGGTTGCTGCCTGTGTTCTCCTTTAGGATTTTGATGGATTCCTGTCTCACATTGAGGTCTTTCAACCATTTTGAGTCTATTTTTGTGTGTGGTGTAAGGAAATGGTCCAGTTTCATTCTTCTGCATGTGGCTGTACCATTTTCCCAACACCATTTGTTGACGAGACTGTCTTTTTTCCATTGGACATTCTTTCCTGCTTTGTCAAAGATAAGTTGACCATAGAGTTGAGGGTCCGTTTCTGGGCTCTCTATTCTGTTCCATTGATCTATGTGTCTGTTTTTGTGCCAGTACCATACTGTCTTGATGATGACAGCTTTGTAATAGAGCTTGAAGTCCGGAATTGTGATGCCGCCGGCTTTGCTTTTCTTTTTCAACATTCCTCTGGCTATGCGGGGTCTTTTCTGGTTCCATACAAATTTTAGGATTATATGTTCTATTTCTTTGAAAAAAGTGGATGGTATTTTGATGGGGATTGCATTGAATGTGTAGATTGCTCTAGGTAGCATTGACATCTTCACAATATTTGTTCTTCCAATCCATGAGCATAGAACGTTTTTCCATTTCTTTGTGCCTTCCTCAATTTCTTTCATGAGTATTTTATAGTGTTCTGAGTAAAGATCCTTTGTCTCTTTGGTTAGATTTATTCCTAGGTATCGTATGGTTTGGGGTGCAATTGTAAATGGGATCGAGTCCTTAATTTCTCTTTCTTCTGTCTTGTTGTTGGTGTATAGGAATGCCACTGACTTCTGTGCATTGATTTTATATCCTGCCACTTTACTGAATTCCTGTATAAGTTCTAGCAGTTTTGGGGTGGAGTCTTTTGGGTTTTCCACATAAAGTATCATATCACCTGTAAAGAGTGAGAGTTTGACTTCTTTGCCAATGTGGATGCCTTTGATTTCTTTTTGTTGTCTGATTGCTGTGGCTAGGACTTCTAATACTATGTTGAATAGCAGTGGTGATAGTGGACATCCCTGCCGCGTTCCTGACCTTAGGGGGAAAGCTCTCAGTTTTTCCCCATTGAGAATGATATTCACTGTAGGTTTTTCATAGATGGCTTTTATAATATTGAGGTATGTACCCTCTATGCCTATACTCTGAAGAGTTTTGATCAAGAAAGGATGCTGTACTTTGTCAAAAGCTTTTTCTGCATCTATTGAGAGGATCATATGATTCTTGTTCTTTCTTTTGTTAATGTATTGTATCACATTGATTGACTTGTGGATGTTGAACCAACCTTGCAGCCCAGGGATAAATCCCACTTGGTCATGGTGAATAATCCTTTTAATGTACTGTTGGATCCTACTGGCTAGTATTTTGGTGAGAATTTTTGCATCCATGTTCATCAGGGATATTGGTCTGTAATTCTCCTTTTTGATGGGGTCTTTGTCTGGTTTTGGGATCAAGGTAGGGTGGCCTCATAAAATGAGTTTGGAAGTTTTCCTTCCATTTCTATTTTTTGGAACAGTTTCAGAAGAATAGGTATTAAGTCTTCTTGAAATGTTTGGTAGAATTCCCCTGGGAAGCCATCTGGCCCTGGGCTTTTGTTTGTTGGGAGATTTTTGATGATTGCTTCAATTTCCTTAGTGGTTATAGGTCTGTTCAGGTTTTCTATTTCTTCCTGGTTCAGTTTTGGTAGTTGATACATCTCTAGGAATGCATCCATTTCTTCCAGGTTATCTAATTTGCTGGCATACAGTTGCTCATAATATGTTCTTATAATTGTTTGTATTTCTTTGGTGTTGGTTGTGATCGCTCCTCTTTCATTCATGATTTTGTTGATTTGGGTCATTTCTCTTCTCTTTTTGATAAGTCTGGCCAGGGGTTTATCAATCTTGTTAATTCTTTCAAAGAACCAGCTCCTAGTTTCATTGATCTGTTCGACTGTTCTTTTAGTTTCTGTTTCATTGATTTCTGCTCTGATCTTTATTATTTCTCTTCTGCTGGGTTTAGGCTTTATTTGCTGTTCTTTCTCCAGCTCCTTTAGGTGTAGGTTTAGGTTGTGTACTTGAGACCTTTCTTGTTTCTTGAGAAAGGCTTGTATTGCTATATACTTTCCTCTCAGGACTGCCTTTGCTGCATCCCAAAGATTTTGAACAGTTGTGTTTTCATTTTCATTGGTTTCCATGTATTTTTTTAATTCTTCTTTAATTTCCGGGTTGACCCATTCATTCTTCAGTAGGATGCTCTTTAGCCTCCATGTATTTGAGTTCTTTCCGACTTTCCTCTTGTGATTGAGTTCTAGTTTCAAAGCATTGTGGTCTGAAAATAGGCAGGGAATGATCCCAGTCTTTTGGTACCGGTTGAGACCTGATTTATGACCTAGGATATGATCTATTCTGGAGAATGTTCCATGGGCACTAGAGAAGAATGTGTATTCCGTTGCTTTGGGGTGGAATGTTCTGAATATGTCTGTGAAGTCCATGTGGTCCAGTGTGTCATTTAAAGTCTTTATTTCCTTGTTGATCTTTTGCTTAGATGATCTGTCCATTTCAGTGAGGGGGGTGTTAAAGTCCCCCAGTATTATTGTATTGTTGTCAATGTGTTTCTTTGCTTTTGTTATTAATTGCCTTATATAATTGGCTGCTCCCATGTTAGGGACATAGATATTTACAATTGTTAGATCTTCTTGTTGGATAGATCCTTTAAGTAGGATATAATGTCCTTCCTCATCTCTTATTACAGTCTTTGGTTTAAAATCTAATTTGTCTGATATAAGGATTGCCACCCCAGCTTTCTTTTGGTGTCCATTAGCATGGTAAATGGTTTTCCACCCCCTCACTTTCAATCTGGGGGTGTCTTTGGGTCTAAAATGAGTCTCTTGCAGACAGCATATCGATGGGTCTTGTTTTTTAATCCAGTCTGATAGCCTGTGTCTTTTGATTGGGGCATTTAGCCCATTTACATTCAGGGTAACTATTGAAAGATAGGAATTTAGTGCCATTGTATTGCCTGTAAGGTGACTGTTACTGTATATTGTCTGTGTTCCTTTCTGGTGTATGTTGCTTTTAGGCTCTCTCTTTGCTTAGAGGACCCCTTTCAAGATTTCCTGTAGGGCTGGTTTTGTGTTTGCAAATTCCTTTAGTTTTTGTTTGTCCTGGAAGCTTTTGATCTCTCCTTCTATTTTCAATGACAGCCTAGCTGGATAGAGTATTCTTGGCTGCATATTTTTCTCATTTAGTGCTCTGAATATATCCTTCCAGTCCTTTCTGGCTTGCCAGGTCTCTGTGGATAGGTCTGTTGCCAATCTAATGTTTCTACCCTTCTAGGTTACATATCTCTTCTCCGGAGCTGCATTCAGGATTTTCTCTTTGTCTCTGAGAAACGTAAGTTTTACTATTAGATGTCGGGGTGTGGACCTATTTTTATTGATTTTGAGAGGGGTTCTCTGTGCTTCCTGGATTTTGATGCCTGTTTCCTTCCCCAAATTAGGAAAGTTCTCTGCTATAATTTGCTTCATTATACCTTCTGCTCCTCTCTCTCTTTCTTCTTTTTCTGGGATCCCAATTATTCTAATGTTGTTTCGTCTTATGGTATCGCTTATCTCTCGAATTCTGCCTTCGTGATCCAGTAGTTGTTTATCTCTCTTTTTCTCAGCTTCTTTATTTTCCATCATTTCATCTTCTATATTACTGATTCTCTCTTCTGCCTCATTTATTCTAGCAGTTAGCGCCCCCATTTTTTATTGCACCTCATTAATAGCCTTTTTGATTTTGACTTGGTTGGATTTTAGTTCTTTTACTTCTCCAGAAAGGGATTCTCTAATAACTTCCATATTTTTTTCAAGCCCAGCTAGTATCTTTAAAGTGATGATTCTGAACTCTAGATCTGGCATTGTACTAATGTCTGTATTGAGTAGGTCCCTGGCAGTCGGTACTACCTCTTGTTCTTTTTGTTGAGGTGATTTTTTCCATCTTGTCATTTTGTGCAGAGGAGAATAGATTAATGAGAGAACAAAATGCTAGCAGAGTAACAACGTCCCCAGAAAATATACTCTAAACAAATCAGAAAAGACCTGAAGCAGTGGGAAAAGAAAGGGAAAGAGAGAAAAAAGAAAAAGAAAAAAAAGAAAAAGAAAAAGAAAAAGATAAAAACAAAAACAAACAAAACAAAACAACAACAACAACAAAAAAACCAGAATGTGATCAAATATGATCAGGCTGGTATATAGATCAGTGCCACACACTAGATTTGGGGTGTATTTTGGTCTTTTAGCAGAAAGTGCCTCCTAAAATTTTAAAGAAAGAAAAACTTATATATGTACAAAAATAAGGGTTGATATGATGAAGGGATGGAATATGTAAAGATGGAAATTATAAAAAATTTTATGAAAGGAATTGATAAGAAGTTGTTTGAAAAAAGAAAGAAGAGGATTTAAAAAAAGAAAATATAGGGAGAGGATGTGATCAGGCAGGGGAATAGAAAACACCATATACTAGAGATTTAGGGTATATTTTAATCTGTTAGAAGAAACTATCTCAAAATTTTAAAGAGAGTACAACTTATATATATAAGCCAAAAATACGGGTAACTACTATGAAGGGATAGAATATGACTCTAAAAATGAAAAATAAAAATGTTTCTTTTAAAAAAAGGGATTGATAAGATGTTGGTTGAAAAAGGGAAAAAGAAAAATTCAAAAAGAAAAAAAGACAGTTAAAAAAAAATTAACTTTGAAAGACTAAAGAATCATGGTAAAAAGCCATGAATTCTATGTGCAGAATTTTTCCCCTAGCACTGGAGTTCTGCCATTCTCATTGATCGGTAAACTTGATCTTGGCTGGCTGTTCTTGCTGATCTTCTGGGGAGGGGCCTGTTGCCATGGTTTCCAAATGTCTCTGCCAGAGGCGGAATTGCCCCGCCCTTGCCCCCTCCCGGCTAAGTAACCTGCTCGGGTTTGCTCTCCGGGGCTTTTGTTCCCTGCGAGCTTTCCGTCCAGCTTTGGAGGCGGAGAGTGAAAATGGCGGCCTCCCAATCTCCGCCCCGGAGGAGCCGAGAACTCGGGCCCCGCTTCTCAGTGAGCCCCCAGAGAAAAGCTGTCAGTCACTCCCGTCTCCCCGGTCTCCGGCTGCACTCCGGGCTGACCCGGCCTATGACCGCGCGTTTCTATCTCCGGCACCCGACCCAGTTTGTAGTCTCCAAACCCAGCAGATCCCTGCGGTGTACTCCCGTGTGGCTCCTCCCGGGGGAGGGAGGTGAGTCTCCCCGGATCTGCCGCTTGTTGGGTCCCTGCTGGAGGAGCAGTGGCCCGACTGTGCCGCGGATCACGGTTTATGACAACCCTGAGCTGAGAGCCCCCGCCTGGGCTCCGCCTCTGCAGCCGGCTTCCCTGCTCCATTACCTGGGAGCTCTGCCACACTCAGGCACCCCCGGTCTTTCTATGACCCCGAGGGTCCTGAGACCACACTGTCCCGGAGGGTTCCACCCCCGCTTAGCCACCAGAGTGACGTCCCTCGGCGGAGCAGACTTTTAAAAGTTCTGATTTTGTGCTCCGCGGCTCTATCACTTGCCAGAAGCGGCAGACGGAGGCCCCTCCCCCGCCATCTATCCTCCCGAATATCGCCTCGGATTCACTTCTCCGCATGTCCTACCTTCCAGAAAGTGGTCGCTTTTCTGATGAGAGAGTTGTTGCTCTTCTTTTCTTCGATCTCCTGTTGAGTTTGTAGGTGTTCAGAATGGTTTGATCCCTATCCAGCTGAATTCCTGAGAGGAGACAAAATCCAGGTCTCCTACTCCCCCACCATCTTGCTCCACCCCCCTAGTGATAAAAAATTTTAAAGGCATCAAGAGAAAAGAAAATGGTTGCATACAAGGGAAACTCCATAAGTCTATCAGCTGATTTTTTAGTAGAGAGTTCGCAGAACAGAAGAAAGTGGCATGATATAGTCAAAATGCTGAAAGGAAAAAAACTACCCAACAAGGCTATCATTCAGAATAGAAGGAGATATAGAATTTCCCAGACAAACAAAAGTTAAAGATGTTCATCACCACTAAACAACCTTGCAAGAAACATTAAAAGGAATTCTTTGAGTGGAAAGAAAAGGCTGTAATTAGGAGTAAGAAAATTGTGAAAGGAAAAAAATTCACAGGTAAATACAAACATAATAAAAATAATAGATTAATTGCTTCAACTAGACAGAGGTTAAACCACAAAAACAGCAAAATCAATTGTATCTATAAACAGTCAAAGGATTCACAAAATAAAAGGATGTAAAGTATGACAGTATATGCATAACCAGTGTGTAGGGGAGTAAAAAGTTAGTGCTTTTAGAATGGGTTCAAATTTAAGCAACCACCAACTTAATATAGACTGCTATATGCATAATATGTTATATATGAGCCTAAAGAGCCTAATGGTAACCACAAATAAAAAACCTGTAATAGGGTACTGGTGCAAAAATAGACACATAGGTCAATGGAAGAGAATAGAAAGCCCAGAAATGACCCACAATTATATGGCCAATTAATGTTCAAAAAAGCAGGGAAGAATATGTAATGGGAAAAAGGCAGTCTCTTCAACAACTTGTGTTAGGAAAACTGGACAGCTACATGCAGAAGGAAGAAACTGGACCACATCCTTACACCATACACAAAAATAAACTCCAAATGGATTAAGGACCTAAATGTGAGACCTGAAACCATAAAAATCCTAGAAGAGAGCACAGGCAGTAGTTTCTCCAACACTGGTCATAGCAACATCTTTCTAGATATGTCTCCTGAGGCAAGGTAAAAAAAAAAAAAAAAAGCAAAAATTAACAAGTGGGAAATACACCAAAATAAAAAGCTTCTGCACAGTGAAGGAAACAACCAACAAAACTAAAAGATAACCTATGGAATGGGAGAAGATATTTGCAAATGACACATCTAATAAAGGGTTAGTATCCAAACTCTATACTTATCAAACTCAACACCCAAAAAACAACCCAGTTGAAAATGAGCAGAAGACATGAACACACATTTCTCCAGAAAAGACCTCCAAATGGCCAACAGACACATGAAAATATGCTCAACACCACTCATCATCAGGGAAATGCAAATCAAAACCACAATGAGGTATCATCTCACACCAGTCAGAATGGCTAGAAGCAAAAATTCAAGAAACAAGTGTTGGTGAGGATGTGGAGAAAAAGGAACTCTTTTGCCCTATTGGTGGGAATGCAAACTGGAATCGCCACTGTGGAAGACAATATGAAGGTTCCTCAAAAATTTGAAAATAGAACTATCCTATGATCCAGTAATCACACTACTGGGTATTTACCCAAAGAATATGAAAACATTAATTTGAAGGAATATATGCATCCCTATGTTTATAGCAGCATTATTTACAATAGCCGAACTATGGAAGCAGCCCTCGTGTCCAGTGATAGATGAATAAAGAAGATGTGGTGTGTATATATATATTATATATATATATTATATATATATATACACACCACACATATATATTATATATGTATATATATTATATATATACATATATAATGAAATATTATTCAGCCATAGAAAAGAACAAAATCTTACTATTTAACAACATGGATAGATTTAGAGTGTATTATGCTAAGCGAAATAAGCCAATCATAGAAAGACAAATACCATATAATCTCACATATATGTAGAATTTAGAAACAAAACAAATGAACAAAGGGGAAAAAAGAGACAAACCAAAAAACAGACTCTTAACTATAGAGAATAAATTGATGGTTACCAGAAAGGAGGTGAGTGGGGTAATGGGTGGAATAGGTGAAGGAGATTAAGACTATACTTATCCTGATGAGCACTGAGTAATATATGGGAGTGTTGAATCACTATATTGAATGCCTGAAACTAATATAACACTGTATATTAACTATACTGGAATTTAAAAAAACCTGTAATATATACGCCAAAAATAAAGAGAAAGGAATCCCCCAAGCATATCACTAAAGAAAGCCATCAGACCACAAGGGAGGAGATCAAGAGAAGAAGTGAACAGAAAAGAATTACAAAAACACCTGTAAAACAAGTAACAAAGTGGCAGTAAGTACATAGGTGTCAAAAATTACTTTGACTGTAAAAGCAATCTTTTGATTCCTCCAATCAAAAGACATAGGGTAACCGAATGGGTAAAAAAGCAAGACCCATCTATGTGATGCTTACAAGAGACTCACTTCAGACCTAAAGGCACATGCAGATTGAAAGTAAAGGGATGAGGGGCACTTGGGTGGCTCAGTCGTTAAGCATCCGCCTTCGGCTCAGGTCACGATCCCAGGGTCCTGGAATTGAGCCCTGCATCGGGCTCCCTGCTCGGCAGGAAGCCTGCTTCTCCCTCTCCCACTCCCCCTGCTTGTGTTCCCTCTCTCACTGTGTCTCTCTCTGTCAAATAAAAAAAATAAAATCTTTAAAAAAGGAAAGGAAAGGGATGAAAAAACATTTACCATGCAAATGGATGCAAAAAGAGAGCTGGGGTAGCAATACCTATATCAGACAAAATAGACCTAAAGTTTGTAACAAAAGAGAAAGGACACTACACAGTGATAAAGGGAACAATCCAACAAGAGGATATAAAAATTGTAAATATTTATGCATCCAACATGGGAGCACCTAAATACATACAACAACTGTTAATAGACATAAAAGAAGAAATTGACAGTGATACAATAATAGTAGCGGGCCTTAACACCCCACTTACATCAATGGATAGAGCATCCAGACAGAAAATCAACAAAGGAACAGTAGCTTGAATGACACATTGGACCAGATGGTCCTAACAGATATATTCAGAACATTCTACCCAAAAACAGCAGAATACACATTTTTTTTAAGTGCACACGCAACATTCTCCAGACTAGATCACATGTTAGGCCACAAAACAAGTCTTAATAAATTCAAAAGACTAAAATAATATCATGCCTCTTTACCAACCACAACAGTACGAAACTAGAAATCCATCACAAGAAAAAATTTGGGAAGAACACAAATACATGGAGACTAAATGACATGCTACTAAATGATGAATAGGTCAACCAAGAAAATCAAAAAGGAAATTGAAAAACACATGGAGACAAATGAAAATGAAAACACAATCCAAAATCTTCAGGTTGCAGCAAAAGCTGTTCTGAGATAAAATTATAGAATATAAGCCTACCTCAAGAAGCAAGAAAAATGTCAAATAACCTTATACCTAAAGGAGCTAGAGAAAGAACAAAGAAAACCCAAAGCCAGCAGAATGAAGGAAATAATAAAGATTAGAGCAGAATAAATGAAATAGAAATTAGAACAATAGAACAAATCAATGAAACCAAGAACTGGTTCTTTGAAAAGATCAAGAAAATTGATAAACCTTTAGCCAAACTCATCAAAGAGAGAGAGAGAGAGAGAGAACTCAAACAAAATCAGAAATGAAGGAGGAGAAATAACAATCCACACCACAGCAAAGAAAGGACTATAAGAGAATATTATGAAAAATTATTTGCCAACAGATTGGACAAGCTACAAGAAATGGCTAAATTCCTAGAACATGTAACATTCCAAAACTGAATCAGGAAGAAAAAGAAAATTTGACAGACTGATTACTAGCAATGAAATTGAATCAGTAATCAAAAAACTCCCAATAAATAAAAGTCCAGGATCAGACAGCTTCACAGGTGAATCCAACCAAACATTTAAAGAAGGGTTACTAACTATTCTTCTCCAACTATTCCAAAAAAAAAAAAAAAAAAAAAAATAGAAGAGCAAGGAAAGCTTCCAAAATCATTCTATGAGGCCAGCATTACCCTGATACCAAAATCAGATAAAGACACTACAAAAAAAGAAAACTACAGGCCAATATCTCTGATGAACACAGATGCAAAAATCCTCAAAAAAATATTAGCAAACTGAACCCAACAGTACATTTTTAAAAAAGTGATTCACCACAATCAAGTGGGATTTGTTCCTGGCATGCAAGAGTGGTTCAATATTTGCAAATCAATCATATCACATTAAGAAAAAGGATAAAAGCCATATGATCATTTTCATAGATGAATTTGACAAAGTACAACATCCATTCATGATAAAAACTCAGCAAATTAGGTTTAGAGGGAACACACCCAACATAATAAGGCCATATATGAAAAACCCATAGCTAACATCCTACTCAATGGTGGAAAACTGAGAGCTTTTCCTCTCAAATCAGGAATAAGAACAAGGATATCCACTCTCATGACTTTTATTCAACTAGTATCAGATGTCCTACCCACAGCAATCAGACAATGAAAAGAAATGAAAGGCATCCATATTGGTAAGGAAGTAAAACTTTTACTATTTGCAGATGACATGATACTATACACAGAAAATCCTAAAGACTCTACCAAAAAACTACAAAAATGGATAAATGGATTCAGTAAAGTCACAGGATACAGCACTTATATACAGAAATCTGTTGTATTTCTACATATTAATAATGAAGTAGCAGAAAGAGAAATTAAGAAAACAATTCCATTTATAATTGCGCTAAAAAGAATAAAATACCTAGGAATAAACTTAACCAAGGAGGTGAAAGACCTATACTTTGAAAACTATAAAACAGTGATGAAAGAAATTGAAGATAATACAAACAAATGGAAAGATATTCCATGTTTATGGATTTGAAGAACCAATATTATTAATATGTCTGTGCTACCCAAAGCAATCTACAGATTTAATGCAATCCGTATCAAAATACCAACAGCAGTTTTTACAGACTGAGAACAATTAATCCTAAAATTTGTTTGGGATCACAAAAGAAAAAAATTCTTAAGGAATAAATCTTTAATCTTGGCTGCACTGTATTTCCACAGATAAACATCTATTGAAGATTAAATAAAAATTTAAATTATATAATACAAGGAGCATTCCACTAAATGCACAAGTCAGCAGATACAACAAACATCAGAGAATTGGGTTGTTAAGAATTTCAGATTATTCAACAATCTTAGAGGTATATGTGTAAAATGATTAAATAAAAGGAAAAAAACATAGAAGAGCAAGATGCTATAAAAAAAAACTAAGCAGTTTCAAAAAGGAATTGATTAAAACTTACATATAAAACTAGTTATAAATGGTCATTACCAAGGCTCTGAGAATGCAGTTTCTCATTTGCTGTGGACATGACCATAAAAAAATTTTCCCACTAGGTTTTCTTTCTTTCTGCTGCTTTGCTAGCATTCAGCCTATTGGGAAAATTTTATCAACCCTGTTCTATTTCCATTGGCTAGATCAGCACTGTCCAGTATAAATGTAACACAAGCCATATGTGATTTGGTAATAGTCATATTTCAAATTCTCATCTGACCATACATGGCTAGTATATGGAACAGCGTGTGCCTAGATCTCTACTCTTGCAAATGTCTTTTGCTAAATCACTCTTGCTAATAACCATGCAACTTGTAATACAATAGATTTAACAGAGGGAGGCGGGCTTCAGTTTACATGATCATCTCTAGAACCTTACTTTTATGTTCCTGTTATGTAGGACTGACAGTGACAACTGTGGATGGAACAAGTACTTTTTAAAAGGGCTATTTTGAAGATCATGATTCTGACTTTGGAGGAACTACGGTGATTGGAAGCAGAAGGAATCACATGTAAAATTCCTTAAATAAAAATTTATTGACTTAAAAAAAACTAGTTATATAAGATAAAACTTAATTGTTCTGTTAAATAAGTATATCCTGCCCAACTGAAGAGATCATTAGTGAAATCAGAAAAAGCTTCTCAGTGGGATATAAAATTTGGAAAATATGACAGGTCAAGAGATGTAGCAAAGAGAATATTCTTTTAAAAATTATAGAACCAACACTTCTGAAATAAAACAACTACAGTAAGTAAAAATTTAAAAATGTTAAATCCAAAAGAACAAACAGAACTGGGGAGGAGATGGTTTGTGAAAAGAAAGAGCAACAGAACTAGGAAGAATAGAAGAAGATGAATGAGTTTTAACTAATACAGGCACACTGGAGAAAGACAGTGTGTCCTAACGCAATTGCAGTAAATGAAAAAGAATGAAGACTCTTGACGCTACAGAACCTAAGAAAATCTTTGGAATTGAAGGCATCAAATGCATCTGCAGGCTGCGATATGGAGTGGAAACCAGGAAGAGATTGCAGTATAGAAAGTCCAGACTCAGGAATACAAAGTGCTGCTTAGGATGTTAGTGCTATGCAGAACATAACAGTTGCTAAGTGAAGTCTCCATGTGAGTGAGCAGGTTTCCACATCACCTGCCAAAGTGCTGGCAGTTGGGCTTACACTATGGAAATACATGAGCCTAATGCCCCCTGGTCCTCAGCTGTTTGGTCAACGGAGACTTCTGGATGTACATCTGTGTATCATCTCTTACTACTCTCAGCTGTTTTAGCTTCCTCTAAATGAGTCAGGCTTGATCACCTCCTCCAACATGGCAGGAGTCAAGGCAATTCCAGCACTCAGTCCCAATACAGCCAAACTCAGACTCTCTACAAAGTCTCCACCAAGTCTCTGGCTCTTTCTTCTACAGTTGGGCAACCTACTATGGTTGTGCTTAACTTGTCTAATGAATAGAAGTTGAGCCCTGGTGAACAGAAAGAAAAGGAAAATCAGTGTATGAATAAAACTGCTATGAACGATCTTGTACATTTTTTTGAGGGGTGTAGGTTTTTGTTCTTCTGTTCCTTTGTTCTTCCTAGGAGTAAAATTTTTTGGTTACAAGGTAGACTTACGTTTGCTTTTATGATAAGCTGCCAGATCTTTTCCCAAGGTAGTTGAACCATTCAGTATTTCCACAGCAATGTATAAGAGTTCTGGGTTGCCACCATTGGGTATTGTCTATTTTTAAAAATTTTAAATTATTTTAACTGTATGCTTTTATTTCGTGGTGAATTTCAATTGTATTTCCTTGAGGACTAAAGATATGGAGTACTTTTTTATGTTTATTGGCCCTTTTCACATTCTCTTTTGTGATGTGTCCATTCAGATCTTTTGCCTGTTTCTTATTAGGTTGTTTTGTTTTTATTAATGAGTTATAGGAATTTTTTATAATAACTAGATACTAATCCCTTGTGAAGTGTAAGTTTTGCAAATATTTTTTTCCCTAGCTTGTGACTTATCTATTTTTTCTTAATTTTTTTTTATGGATGAGAAAAAGTTTTTAATTTTGAGGAAGCCCAATTTATAAATTCTTTCTTTTATGGTTATTGATGTCTATATTCAGTCTAAGAAAACTGCTTATCTCCAAATTGCAATGATACTAATAGTATAAAGAGTGATAATGATTAATAGTTTTAGCTTTTACTTTGAGACCATGAGTCACTGTAAATTAATGTTTGTGTATTAGGTAAAGTACAGGTCAGAGTGCATTTTTCCCCCATATATTTAGTTGTTCATAATTTGTTAAGAAGATATTCCTTACCACATTGGGTTGCTTTGACATTTGCCAGAAATTAAGTTACCATGTAACTATGGGTATATTTCTGATCTTTATTCTGTTCCATTGCGTTATCTTACTGGCTCTAATGCCATTGCCATGTTTCTTGATTACACTATCTCTGTAAGTCTGAAATCATGTGGTGCAAATTGTGTAACTTCATTCTTTTTAAATATTATTTTGGATATTTAAATCTTTTGCATATTGATAGATATTTTAGAATCAGGTTATCAATTTCTACAAATAAATTGGCTGAGATTGTGATTGAAATTGCATTCAAGCAATTTGTAGAGAATTTTGGAGATCAAATTGTGGAGAACTGACAATTTTATAATATTTATATATATAGGTGGGTCCAATTTAGTTAACATTTTTAGTTTACATTTTCGAATTTAGTTTACTTACAGTCTGTGAATCTGTGAATCTATATCTTTCTACTTGTTCAGTTTCAAATTTCTCTGCAGTTTTCTAGTTTTCACTTTACACCTATTCTTAAATGTATTCTTAAGTATTTTATAATTTTTGATGATTTGGGGAAGAGAGTTATTTTTCACTAAATTTTGTAATTGCTATCACAATGTAAAATACCACTGATTTTTATATTACTTTTAAATACAGCAATTTTGCTAAATACATTTATTGGTTCTAATAGATGTTTTGCAAATTCCTTAGAATTTTCTGTGTTAATCTTGATATCATTTGCAAATAGATAGTTTTATTTCTATTTTTATTTTTATGTGTTTTATATCCTTTTCTTCACTTATTGCCCTGGCCATCACCTCCAGTAAAATGTTGAATAGGAATGATGAGAATGGACATCTTTGTCTTCTGAATAATCTTATGGAAAAAATGTCTAGTCCTTTATCACAAATTATTACAATATGTTTTGTTTTTCATAGATGTCTTTTATCAGATCAGTGAATTTCTATTTTATTTCTAGTTTGATGGGAGTTTTTTTTTTAATCATGAGTTGGCATTAAAATTTGTCAATCTTTTTTCCTGAATCACAATTATATTTATATATAAGTGGGTCCAATTTAGTTAACATTTTTAGTTTATATTTTAGAATTTAGTTTACATTTTACATTTTAGTCAGTAATTCTTGTTCTCTTTCTTTTCATAATGTCTTTCAGGTTCTGGTATTAGCATGATTCTTGACACACAAAATCAGTTGAAAAGTGTTCTCTTTTTTTCTTAAAGAGGTTGTTTAAGTTTGGTTTTATTTCTTCCTTATGGTCTGATAGAATTCACCAATAAAACCACCTAAACCTGCTGTTTTCTTTGTGGAAAAGTTTTTTTTTAATGATAAATTTAATTTCTTTAGCAGATATATGGATTTTCCAGTTTTATTTTATCTTATATCAGTTTAGTAATGTGCATTTTTTGAGGAATTTGCCCATTTTATTTAAGCTGTAGAATTTGTTAGCATAAAGTATATAATAGTCCCCTATTATCCTTTTAAATGTGTGTATAATCTTTAGGGAAAATCTCCTTTTTGTTCCTGATATTGGGAATTTGTGTTATGGACCTTTTTTTCTTGATGAGTATATCCAGGTTTTTATCAACTTTATTTTTTCTTTTTTTTTTTAATTTTCTGTTCTCATTTTTATTATTTCCTTTTTTATAAGCAAGTTTCCTTAACTTTACTATTATAAATGTACAAAAGATATACCTCAAGAATTTTTTATAAGAATTAAATAAAAATTTTTTGGCACATAATACTAAATTAGTGATATCCATTATAATAATTACAGAGACTTCCCTGGTACTTCATGTAAGGTTCTCTAAAATTCTAGTTAACAATGATTGATATTAAAGATTTTCATTCTGTATGTAGACAGAAATTTCTTTAAAAATTTTATTTGAGTATAGTTGACAATGTTACATTTGTCTCAGGTGTATAACATATTGATTCAATATCTCTATGTTATGCTATGTTCACAAGTATAGCTACCATCTGTCACCACACAATGTTATTACAGTATCATTGACTATATTCCTTATGCTGTGCCTTTTATTCCCATGATTTACTTATTCATTCCATAACTGGTATACTGCATCTCCCACTCCCCTTCATCCATTTTGCCCATCCTCCTATCCCCCTTTCCTCTGGTAACCATTAGTTTGTTCTCTGTATTTATAGGTCTGATTCTGCTTTTTGTTTGTTTGGTTATTCATTTGTTTTTTTTTCAGATTCCACATGAGAAATCATATGGTATTTGTCTTTATCAGTCTGACTTATTTCCGTCTAGATCCATCCATGTTGTCGCAAATGGCAAGACCTCATCCCTTTTAATGGCTGTGTAAGATTCCTGTGTGTGTGTGTGTGTGTGTGTGTGTGTGTGTGTGTACACCACATCTTCTTTACCCATTAGTCTATCAGTTAGGCACTTAGGTTGCTTCCATA
The DNA here is from genome assembly GCF_011800145.1 of Mirounga leonina. NCBI lineage: Eukaryota > Metazoa > Chordata > Mammalia > Carnivora > Phocidae > Mirounga > Mirounga leonina. The sequence continues at coordinate 49,087,939 of NW_023270389.1, forward strand.
TCTTCGCTATTGTAAATAATGCTACAGTAAACATAGGGTGCATATATCTTTTTGAATTAGTGTTTTCATTTTCTCTGGGTAAATACCCAGTAGTGGAGTTGTTGGATTATAATATATTTCTATGTTTATTCTTTTGAGGAGACTCCATACTGTTTTCCACAGCAGCTGTACCTCTCTGTTCTTACCAATATTTCATGAGAGTTCCTTTTTCTCCACATCTTCGCCAGTGCTTAGTTCTCATCTTTTTTATTTTAGCCCTTCTAACAGGCATAAAGTAATATCTCATTGTGGTTTTGATTGGCATTCCCCTGATGATGAGTTGAACATCTTTTCATGTGTCTGTTGGCCATCTGGATGTTTTTGGAAAAATGTCTATTCAACTCCTCTGCCCATTTTAAAAATTGGATTTTTTTTTATGATGATTTGTGTAAGTTCTTTATATATTTTGGATATTAACCCCTTATCAGATATGTCATTTGTAAATATTTCCTCCATTCAGTAGGTTACCTTTTAGTTTTGCTGATGGTTTCCCCTGTTACACAAAAGATTTTTATTATGATGTAGTCCCAATAGGTTTTTTTTTTTTTTCTTTTTCTTTTTTCTCTCTTGCCTGAAGAGACCTATGTGGAAAAATGTTGCTATGGCCACTGTCAGAGAAATTACTGCCTGTGTTCTTTTCTAGGATTCTTTTGGTTTCAGATCTTGCATTAGGTCTTTAATCCATTTTTGGTTTATTTTTGTGTATGATGTAAGAAAGTGGTCCAGTTTCATTCTTTTGCATGTAGCTGTCCAGTTTTCCCAGCACCATTTATTGAAGAGACTGTCTTTTCCCATTATATATTCTTGCTTCCTTTGTCATTGATTAATTGGCCATAGAAGTGGGTTTTTTTCTGGTGTTTCTATTCTGTTCCATTGATCTATATGTCTGTTTTTATGCCAGTACCATACTGTTTTGATAACTACATATTTGTAGTTATATCTTGAAATCTGGAATTGTGATACCTACAGCTTTGTTTTCTTTTTCAAGATTGCGGTGGCTATTTAGGGTCTTTTATGGTTCCATAAAAATTTTACTATTATTTGTTCTAGTTCTGTGAAAAATGTTGTTGGTATTTTGACAGGGATTGCATTGAATCTGTGGATTGTTTTAGGTGGTATGGACATTTTAACAATATTATTTTTTCCAATCCATGAGCATGGAGTATCTTTCCATTTGTGTTGTCTTCAATTTCTTTCATCAGTGTTTTATATTTTTCAGAGTATGGGTCTTTCACTTTCTTGGTTAAGTTTATTCATAAGTATTTTATCCTTTTTGATGCAATTATAAATGGAACTGTTTTCTTTATTTTTTTTATTAGTGTATAGAAATGCTGCTGATTTCTGGGTATTAATTTTGCATCTTGTAACTTTACTGAATTCATTTATTAGTTCTAGTAGTTTTTTGGTAGAATCTTTAGGATTTTCTTTTTTTAAGATTTTTTATTTATTTGGGGCACCTGGGTGGCTCAGTCATTAAGCGGCTGCCTTCGGCTCAGGTCGTGATCCCAGGATCCTGGGATCGAGCCCTGCATCGGGCTCCCTGCTTGGCGGGAAGCCTGCTTCTCCCTCTCCCACTTCCCCTGCTTGTGTTCCTTCTCTCGCTGTATCTGTCAAATAAATAAATAAAATCTTTATTAAAAAAGATTTTTTATTTATTTGAGAGAGAGAGAGCACAAGCATCAGGCAGGAACAGAGGGAGAGGGAGAAGCAGACTCCCCGCTGAGCAAGTAGCCCAATGCGGGACTTGATCCCAGAACCCTTGGATCATGACCTGAGCTGAAGGCAGACACTTAACCGACTGAGCCACCCAGGTGCTTAAATTTTCTATGTATGGTATCATATCATCTAAAAAATAGTGATAGTTTAGCTTCTTCTTTACCAATATGGATGCCTCTTCTCTTTGTTGTCTGATTGCTGTGGCTAGGACTTCCAGAGGTATGTTGAATAAAAGGGGTGAGAGTGGACATCTTTTAGACAGGAGAAATTTTAATGAAGTAGAGCACAACAGCTTAATAGTTTGAGGTCTTTACTGAATAAACTCATTAACATTTATAAGGCTGTATGCCCTTCAAAATGAAAACAAAACAGAGACTGTTCCTACCTGAGTGAGACAATCTTCTCTTAAACAGTAGCTTCAGTTGCTCACTGTCTGATGAGGACGTTTTTATAGAACTGTGCTGAGTCAGCATGCCAGTTCCATTTATATAACTTGAATGAGATCAGTCTTGTTGGAAAAGAGGGTAGGGATTTCTAAAACCTTGTATCTATGACAGCCTTGAATGGAGAAAAAAAAAATCATAGAAGATTGGAAAGTCAAGAACAGGGAGGTGGAATGGAACTACTTCTAGTTGAAATGCAACTGTGTTGATGGGCCCATGCTAGGCACTTTATGTATTTTATTACTGATACTCCTAATATTATGTGATGTAGATTATTATGTCATTTTAGAGATGAGTATATCCAAGGTTTTGTGAGCTATTTTGGGATTCAAATTTAGGATTGTAGACCCAAATACCCATTTCTTAACATTGCATAGAACTTATACATAGCCCTCCAAAGTAAATGAAGAGCCATACACTTATTCAAGCATTGGTGTGGTAGCAAATAGTGGTGTCAACCAGAGTACTGATTAAATATACTTGTTAATGTTTGTCTGCAACCCCAGACTTTAAAATCTGGCAAGATGCAAAGCAAGAAAAAATGTCTACAGAATCTCAAAAAAAAAAAAAAAATTGGAGGGTAAAGGATGAGATATATACAGTAAAACAACTGTAGACCTTGTTTTATGCACTGGATGCATTAAATTGAATATAAAGCTAATATTTGTTTATCAAATCTCTTTTGACATAATTTTAGTGTTTTACTCCCATTAGAAAACACATACACTGAAATGTAAGGTCTTAAATACAAGACCTAATAAAAACAACGCATAAGCATCCTAACATTTACCTCAGAGAAGCATTTTGTCTCTATCAATATGTAGTCTATGGTGCATTTAATTCTCTGAGGAAATTCCTGTGAGCAGTTGGCTAAATTGATAATCAATCTACCTGGTCTTGCTCAGTTCCATTAAAGTATAGCTTCAAGAACAGAGACACTGCCTCCCACAGTGGAGGTGGCGGGGGGATGGCTGGTGGAAGCTCTCAGCCCAAGTGGGGCATGCTCTTTGACCTTACTTTCCTTCGTGGTATGAAGGCCAGGAAAATGGCAGAGGACAGCCCATTTGCCTCTTCACATGCTGAGTCTTCTGTTGTTTTAAAACACATGCTGTCTTTTTCATTGCACACCAACTCCTCAGTGGTTTTGTCTCTTCATTTCTCTCTCACTCTCTTTTCCTCTGCTTTCCCCCCCACCCCAGGCTACCTTTGGTCATTTTGGTGGGAGTTCTCAATAAATGACATTAGATATTTCTTGACTGTGTTAGTTATAATCTTACTCTAGAACCAATCACCAAAGATCTCAGAAACTGAAAATGCTACAAGAAGGTGCTGATAAAGACTTTCTTTTTCAGAGATAGAATGAGCCATAACTATTTTTCTCATTCACTCAACAAATTATTTTGCATCAAGCACTATTCTAGATTTTGCAACAGGGCAGTGAAAATAAAAGAAAAGTGGGGCGCCTGGGTGGTGCAGTCAGTTAAGCCTCTGACTCTTGGTTTTGGCTCAGGTTGTGATCAGGATCATGAGATGGAGTACCAGGTAGGACTCTGTGCTCAATGTAGAGTCTGCTGGAGACTCTTACTCCATCTCCTTCTGCCCCTCCCATCACACATTCTCTAAATCTGCCCCTCCCATCACATTTCTTTCTCTAAAATAAATAAATCTTTAATAAAAAAGGAAAGAAAATACATACACATACAGCGATTTATTCTTGGCAGGAGATGGAAAGATATGTAATTAAAAAAATAAATTATGGGGGTGCCTGGGTGGCTCAGTAAACAGTTAAGTGGCCAACTCTTGATTTTGGCTCAAGTCATGTTCTCCAGGTCATGAGATAGAGCCCTGTGTGGGGCTCCATGCTCAGCGCAGAGTCTGCTTGAGACTCTCTCTCTCTCTCTCCCTCTGCCTCTGACTCTCCTTTCTGCACTGGCTGACACATGCTCTCTTTAAACAAACAAACAAACAAACAAACAAATAAATAAATAAAATCTTTTTAAAAAAATTACATAGTATTTTGAAGATGGTAAGTGCTGTGGGAAAAATGGAGGAGGGCATGAAGAATGGAAGTGTAAAGTTAGTTTTAAAAAGGGGTTTTAGGATTGGCCTTGCTGAGACGGTAGCATTTGAACAAAACTTGATGGAAGAGGAGGTGAAGGAGTAGACCGTTTCTCTCTGGGAAGATTTGTGGAGGAGGCAGCCAGTGAGATGACAGTACTCTTAAAGTATTTGGTGGAAAGCAAGGATATCCAAACAGTTGGGATAGAGTGAGCAGGTTTGAATTTCCCATTAAAGTTGCTGTTGAACTTTTATGCATAATTTCTCAGGTGTTCAATAAGCATTTGTTGATACTAAAGACTGATTAATTGGTTTCAAAGATGAGCTCTTACAAGATCAGAAAGTATGTAGGTTACTAGAACCAAAAGGGGTATTTAACAGGTTGTTGGAATATCATTGAAGGTTGAGGGAGGTGGAAATATCAGGCTAATTACCAGCACTTTATCAAATGTTTGCACATTAACTCATTGGAACCAGGCTGCATACCTCTAGCGGGTGAAAAGCAGGAAAACAACTAGATTTATCAAGGTCAAGAACACATTTTCTATATTTTATGCCTTGTTTTCTCCCTTCTCAGACTTTATTCTCAGCAAACACCTCCAACCTAGTTGAGAAGGTCATGGCCATATGACCTTAGCTTCCTCACCTTCCCCTCCATCCAGACCTTTCCCCATAGCCCTTTTCTTCCTTCTCACACTCTCTAGGACTCCCTCACACCAGTGTTTTTTGGTGTTGATCCCAAACTTCTTACTCTCCGTAGAAATTGCAGATTTTCCCATTTGATGAAATCCCTTCTTCTGCCTTCAGATATTAGGAGTTTGTGTTGCTTGCTATGGATACTCAGAACCTGGTACTTCCTGATATCAAGTACGCAGTCCATAAACATTTGTGAGTGAAAAGGGTGATAGTTCTTTCTTGTCTTAAAGAAAATCTTAATGTGCTTCCAGAGGTAGTGAGAGGCAGATGTGCATATGGATGAGAAGCTCCCTTTCCTTTTTCCATCTGTCTCCTAACCCCCACTTTCCATTTTTCCTAAAGAGCAATCCTTCCTGGTGCCTTACACCTCAAAGTTGCACATGTGTGAAAGTTGCCCATGTTTTGTCTTCCTCAACCAAGACCCCTGTTCCCTCAATGGAGGGCATTTTCCTGAGAAGAAAGAAGGGAAATAATCTGATTGAAGTAATTTACTTTGATGTTCTAATAATTACATCAGAGCCTGCTTGGGAATATCTGGATTTTCAAAAGAGGAGGCTTATTCATCTACATGACATTTTTATCTTGGAAATATAAAAAACTAAAAGTGAATTTATTTTTTATTATTTATTTATTTATTTATTTATTTATTATTTTATTTTATTTTGTTATGTTAGTCACCATACATCATTAGTTTTTGATGTAGTGATCCACAGTTGATTGTTTTCGTATAACACCCAGTGCTCCATGCAGTATGTGCCCTCCTTAATACCCATCACCGGGCTAACCCATCCCCTCACCTCCCTCCCCTCTATTTACCTCAGTTTGTTTCTCAAGTGAATTTTAAAAGATGTCAGGTAGTTTGGAAAAATTATTGCCTGTTTCCCTTTATGAGAGATATTTCTTTAGAATTGTTTTTCTATGTTATTTTTTCTTTTTTGTGTGTGAAACTTTTTTTCCTTCAAAAAATTGTAAATGCTCTGTCTGTGGCTCTCATCATGGTTATTTTCAAACATCCATTTAGAGATGTCTTTTTCCGGCTGAGGCATTTCTGAGTGACATTTCCTATCAGGTCTGCAGGTGCATCTGACCGGCCTCTGTGATTGTCCCACATCAGTGCCATGAAGGCCAAGCAAGGCTCTGTGGTTGTGGGGTAGCAGGCAATCCCAGCCAGTGGGTTAGCTCTCTTTCAGTCAGCATGCTCTTCAGCTAGAAATTCCTATTTTAAGGGCCACTCAAGGGGCAAAGGATATGGAGACAAAAGTGTAGCTTCACAAATCAGCAGTACTATTATTTGATAGAGAACCATTTCCAGTGGTTTGGGAATCAGGGCAAGATATATCTGTCCTGAAGGGTCTGACATGTCTGAAGTAACTGCAGTGGCTCTCTAAATAGTAGAAACATTCACAGAATAAGGCCATGTGTACAAGAGATCTACACACTTTCAGATTACTTTAACTTCTCTGGTTTCCTGCCAGATTGATTTCTCTCACTAGTGGAAGTTACTTCTATCTACATACCATTCCTCAGGAGGTAGGAGACCGATTTAGTGGTCTTAATATAGGAGTGTCCTGAATTTTCAGGAATTGATTGTTTAATATTTGAATGTCCATATGTGACATTTGGAGTAATAGACTTGATTTGGGTATAAGTCTTTTGTGAGTCACGCCTCAAGTTGAATTGGAAACAGTTGCCAGTTAGTGGTGCCACCATCTTCGACATCAAGCCTAGAGGTAACAGATTTGAACACTATTTTCAGCACAATCCCCATTGAAGACCAATAGTAGCTTTCTATTTCCTATATTTTCTGCCTTAACTTCCTTAGTTTCACATCAGAACCCTAGAATAAAGGTTACCTGACCTCCTGTCTGACCTCATCTCTCTTAACTCTGTGACTAGTGCCCTCAGTAGAGACATTACTGTTCCATGCCTGTCTCTAAGCAGAGCTTTGGAAGTACAGGGGGATTTTAAAAGTCACTGTTACTTGGGGGCAGGACCAGCACTTGATGGGTGGAGTTCAGGGATGTTAAAAGTCCTGTGGTGTGTGACAGTCCTATAAGTGAAGGCTTGTTCCCAATACCAAAGGGTATTCATTGATAAATACCACTTGCCTAATTACTGCCTCCATCCAGCAGCTTTATCATGATCTCTCTGCCCTTACTCGTGTTCTTTGTCCTCATTCCTCATTTGTATCAGTGTTACCCTCTCTTCTTTACACATCTATACCTATCCCACCAAGATATCTACTCACACCATCTGCCTCCTGAACCACCCTTAAAGGCTCAGCATTATTTCCACATATCTTGAAACCTCTCCCAATCATGCCACCCTGAGCAACCTCTCAATGCCATGAGTCCCCTTCCACCTTTTTATGCTTCACTTTCAGGACAATCAGGCACATTCTCTTGTTTGTTTTTAAACATTTCATGTGTGCCTGCCCTTCCTCCCTGAGCTCCTAGAGAGCAGTCTCGTGTTTTTCCCATCTTTGATTTAGTCTATTTCTCTAGCCCTTTGTGCCAGCCAAATAGGTTGACTTTCCTTCTACCAAATACACTGTGGCAAAGACTCTGTGTGTTCACCACCATTCACTTCCTTGTCCTCCCTTGCAGTTAGGTGTGGTGTTGGGATTGAGTTCGAGCCAATGGAATGTGTGTAGAAGTGAGGCATATCACTTCTAGGCCTGCCTGTGAAAAATTGCTATGTCCAGTCAGTTCTCATTACTCTTTCTCTTTCCTATCCACCAGCTAAAGAGAGAAGACTCTATAGACCTAGAGGAGGTCAGAGCCACAAGATGAAAAGAGTTGTGTCCTCATACTCTCTGGGAACAACTGAATTGGACACTATATGAGCAAGAAGTAAACTTTAATTTTGTTTAGCCACTGAGATTGTTGCATTTCTGTTATAGTAGCAAGTATTATTGGCCCACATGCCATGTACTTTCTCATCTATATCAACTTATTTGCATTGTTTCCATTACCCTGGAAGAATTTCCTCTTCACAGTGCTTAAATTTTATGCTTCATCTAAATACCTAGATCAATTCCTACCTCCTCCATGAAGCTTTCTACAGTTTCAGCAATCCAGAGTGACTTCTTCCTCCCCAAATTCTTGAATATCACACACACTGCTTTACCAATCAGCAAATAGTTTCATGCTGCACATATTTTTATTTAGCTTTAATGTGTGTATTCTGTCTTCTCTGGTAAATTTTAAGACCTTTCAAAATAGTGCTTTTGTCTTATGCTTCACAATATTAAGGATGTTGTAGGTGCTTGAGAAATAATTATAAAATGAATAAATTGTCTTATTTTACTCAGGTCCTTTTTTATATTTCATCCTTTTCTTTTGACACAGCTTATACTGTAATATTTTGCTCCTTCCATGAATGGTTTTTATGTCACTTCTTGCTTTTTTGTCTACTTGTCAGTTAGAAATACTGATGGAAGAAAATTATACCTTCCCAGTATACCTTCTTGTTCACCCTAATTTACTTCAATGCTACTTATGCGTATAATACATGTTAGTTGAATAAACAAGTCAAGTTCTTTCCTCTGAATTTAGGAAAGAATATAGGCAAAGCATCCTGAACCTCCTGTTTTTAGAGATATCAAAACACTGTATAGATTTCTCTATTTGCTTTGTTATTATGTGGATAATCACATGTAGGTGGCTGGCTGTTGTGAATGAGGTCAAGCATTACTATATTGACTTTTGTCTAATAAAAGAAAAGATTCTTCAGTCTGTTACTATAGTGTGATCATCAGTTTTGTTGGTTTCATCTTTTAAGTTAATGTATCCTCATGGGTATGATATTTTTCAGGTTGGTGGGGTAATCTGGTGAGACTTTGCTTATAGGGACTTGTTTCCAGGAAAGCCTACTGAGGCAAAGGCTTTGCCAAGAAATCAAAATTATTGACTCTGCTCTTCTTTCTCCCCCATGGAACCCTGAGACCCCATTTAACAATCAGTAGTGACTGAAAAGAGGAGATACACAGGTCAAGTGTCAGGAGACCCGACCTCTTATTCCAACAGCTTGATCCTCAGCAGCTCACTTCTTTCTGCATCACTCTGTCCACAGGAAAGTGGGTCAATATATATTTCCACTTCCTTTTTTGTGTCTTATTAGAGTCAATGTGGCAATATTAAGAACCATATAGATAACTCTTGACTAATGGACAGATAGTAGGCAGAAAGTCCCATAATGGTGTTAGAATCTTTTTGAATCACTATTAAACAGATGGCTTAAGTCTCTAACTCATCTCAGTTACTTGGATGCATAAGATGTGGCTCTAATAACAAGTCTGCTTCCTTTGCTTACATACCTGAGTTTCTTTCAACCCTGAAGAGGGCAATATTAGTTCAGAAGGAAGACCAGTGACTGGGAAATTCCTGAGTAGCCAAATGAGAAGGCTCTTTCTTGAGTGAAGAAGTGAGCAAGGAGTTAAGGCAGGGCTCCAGTGGTTGGTCCTATCAGGGAGAGTCATGTAGGAAGGAGACATTTATGGCAGAAGATAGGAACAGTGATGGGGGTGGGAAACATCCAGTGGCTTAGAGCAAGGCAATGCGAATTTATTAACTAATTAGAGTTTTAATTTAAAGACTGCCAGTGCTTTTCTATAAATGGTCTCATTCACTAATTATTTAATATGTCTATTCAACTTAAGTACCTGTTTATTATGGGCAAGAACCAGATTTGTTTAAGTCAACATTGTGTGTATCATGGTGTCAACGCAGGAGGAAATGTTTGATATATGCCTGCCAGAGGATTGCTATCTGGTCTTAGTTTCTCTTTGCTCCATTCTATTTTGGTTCAGATTCTGGGACATATTCTCATGGCTGCATTTAGGTATTCATTCCCTTATTCATTCAGAGGTTTTGTATTAAATGCCCAATAAGAGCTAGAGATATAGACAAAGTTCATACCCTCAGAGAGCTTACATTCTTGGGGGAAGGGAAAGTCTGTGTATATACATATGATGTATATATATCATATTTAAGCAGAGTCCTGAAGGAAGTGAAGGAGGAAGCCATGCAGACTTCTAGAGGGAGAGAATTCCAGGCAAAATGATTGCTTAGTGCCAGAGGGCAGGTATGTGCTTGCTATGTTGGAGGAGCAGCAAGGAGGTTAGTGTGACCAAAGTGTAGTAGAGAGGAGCAAGATGGTGGAGGAGTAGGAGACCTAAATTTCGTCTGGTCCCAGGAATTCAGCTAGATAGGGATCAAACCATTCTGAATACCTATGAACTCAACAGGAGATCAAAGAAAAGAATAGCAACAACTCTCTGAACAGAAAAGCGACCACTTCTGGAAGGTAGGACGTGCGGAGAAGTGAATCCGAGGCGATATTCGGGAAGATAGATGGTGGGGGAGGGGGCCTCCATTGGCCGCTTCTGGCAAGTGATAGAGCTGCAGAGCACAAAATTGGAAATTTTAGAAGTTGGCTCTGCTGAGGGACATTGCTCAGTGGCTAAGTGGGGGATGGAACCCTCTCTGGGACAGTGTGGTCTCAGGACCCTCGGGGTCACAGAAAGACCGGGGGTGCCTGAGTGTGGCAGAGCTCCCAGGTATCGGAGCGGGGAAGCCGGCTACAGAGACGGAGCCGAGGAGTGGGCTCTCAGCTCAGGGTTGCCATAAACCGTGATCTGCAGCATACTCGGGCCACTGCTCCTCCAGCAGGGACCCAACAAGCGGCAGATCCGGGGACACTCCCCTTCCTCCCCTGGGAGGAGCAGAGCAGGAGCGCACCACAGGGATCTGCTGGGTTTGGAGACTCCACACGGGGTCGGGTGCCAGAGATAGAGACACTTGGTCACAGGCCAGGTGAGCACGGAGTGCGGCCAGAGACTGGGGAGACAGGAGTGATTGACTGCTTTTCTCTGGGGGCTTACTGAGGAGTGGGGCCCCGAGTTCTCAGCTTCTCCAGGGCGGAGATTGAGAGGCTGCCATTTTCACTCTTGACCTCCAAAGTGGTACTGAAAGCTTACAGGGAACAAAAGCTCCCGAGAACAAACCCAAGCAGATGACTTAGCCCGGACCAGCAAGGGCGGGGCAATTCCACCTCTGGCAAAGACATTTGGGAACCACGGCAACAGGCCCCTCCCCCCCCCTCCCCCAGAAGATAAGCAAGAACAGCCAGCCAAGGCCAAGTTTACCGATCAATGAGAACAGCAGAACTCCAGCACTAGGGGATATTGCACATAGAATTCATAGCTCTTTTTCCATGATTCCTTAGTCTTTCAAAGTTAATTTTTTAATTTTCTTTTTTTTCTTTTTCTATTTTTTCTTGAATTTTTATTTTTCCCTTTTTCAACCAACATCTTACCAATTCCTTTTTTTAAAAACATCTTTTTTATTTTTCATTTTTAGAGTCATATTCTATCCCTTCATAGTAGTTAACCTTATTTTTGGTATATATATATAAGTTGTTCTCTCTTTAAAATTTTTGGAAACCTTATTTTTGGTATATATATATAAGTTGTTCTCTCTTTAAAATTTTGGTCTAACAGACCAAAATATACCCTCAATCTCTAGTGTATGGCTTTGTTCTAGTCTCCTGTCTGATCACATTCTCTCCCTTTTATTTTTTTTTAAATCCTCTTCTTTTTTCAACCAACTTATCAGTTCCTTTTATACAATCTTGTAATTTTCATCTTTACAGTCATATTCCATCTCTTCATTGTATTTACCCTTATTCTTGTACATATATAAGTTTTTCTTTCTTTAAAATTTTGGGAGGCACTTTTTCTAACAGACCAAAATACACCCAAAATCTAGTGTGTGGCACTGATCTATGCACCAGCCTGATCATATTTGATCATATTCTGTTTTTTGTTTGTTTGTTTGTTTATCTTTTTCTTTTTTCTTTCTTTCCCTTACTTTCCCCCTGGTTTCAGGTCTCTTCTGATTTGTTTAGTGTATATTTTTCTGGGGTTGTTATTACCCTGTTAACATTTTGTTATCTCATTCATCTATTCTCCTCTGGACAAAATGACAAGATGGAAAAAGTCACCTCAAAAAGAACAAGAGGCAGTACCGACTGCCAGGGACCTAATCAATATGGACATTAGTATGATGTCGGAACTAGAGTTCAGAATGACAATTTTAAAGATACTAGCTGGGCTTGAAAAAAGCATGGAAGTTATTAGAGAAACCCTTTCTGGAGAAATAAAAGAATTTAAATCTAACCAAGTCGAAATCAAAAAGGCTATTAATGAGGTGCAATCAAAAGTGGAGGCTTTAACTGCTAGGATAAATGAGGCAGAAGAGAGAATAAATGATATAGAAGACCAAATGATGGAAAATAAAGAGGCTGAGAAAAAGACACATAAACAACTACTGGATCAAGAGGGCAGAATTTGAGAGATAAGTGATACCATAAGACAAAACAATATTAGAATAATTGGGATCCCAGAAGAAGAAGAAAGAGAGGAGCAGAAGGTATATTGGAGCAAATTATAGAAGAGAACTTCCATAATTTGGGGAGGGAAACAGGCATCAAAATCCAGGAGGCACAGAGAACCCCTCTCAAAATCAATAAAAATAGGTCCACACCCCGACATCTAATAGTAAAACTTACAAGTCTCAGAGACAAAGAGAAAATCCTGAAAGCAGCTCAGGAGAAGAGATATGTAACCTACAATGGTAGAAACATTAGATTGGCAACAGACCTATCCACAGAGACCTGGCAGGCCAGAAAGGACTGGAAGGATATATTCAGAGCACTAAACGAGAAAAATATGCAGCCGAGAATACTATATCCAGCTAGACTGTCATTGAAAATAGAAGGAGAGATAAAAAGCTTCTAGGACAAACAAAAACTAAAGGAATTTGCAAACACAAAACCAGCCCTACGAAAAATCTTGAAAGGGGTCCTCTAAGCAAAGAGAGAGCCTAAAAGCAACATACACCAGAAAGGAACACAGACAATATACAGTAACAGTCACCTTACAGGCAATACAGTGGCACTAAATTCCTATCTTTCAATAGTTACCCTGAATGTAAATGGGCTTAATGCCCCAATCAAAAGACACAGGCTATCAGATTGGATTAAAAAACAAGACCCATTGATATGCTGTCTGCAAAAGACTCATTTTAGAACCAAAGACACCCCCAGATTGAAAGTGAGGGGGTGGAAAACCATTTACTATGCTAATGGACCCCAAAAGAAAGCTGGGGTGGCAATCCTTATATCAGACAAATTAGACTTTAAACCAAAGACTGTAAAAGAGATGAGGAAGGACACTATATCTTACTTAAAGGGTCTATCCAACAAGAAGATCTAACAATTGTAAATATCTATGTCCCTAACATGGGAGCAGCCAATTATATAAGGCAATTAATAACAAAAGCAAAGAAACATCGACAACAATACAATAATAGTGGGGGGCTTTAACACCCCCGTCACTGAAATGGACAGATCATCTAAGCAAAAGATCAACAAGGAAATAAAGACATTAAATGACACACTGGACCAAATGGACTTCACAGATATATTCAGAACATTCCATCCCAAAGCAACAGAATACACATTCTTCTCTAGTGCCCATGGAACATTCTCCAGAATAGATCACATCCTAGGTCACAAATCAGGTCTCAACTGGTACCAAAAGATTTGGATCATTCCCTGCCTATTTTCAGACCACACTGCTTTGAAACTAGAACTCAATCACAAGAGGAAAGTCAGAAGGAACTCAAACGTATGGAGGCTAAAGAGCACCCTACTCAAGAATGAATGGGTCGGGGCACCTGGGTGGCTCAGTCATTGGGCGTCTGCCTTCGGCTCGGGTAATGATCCCGGGGTCCTGGGATCAAGCCCCGCATCGGGCTCCCTGCTCTGTGGGAAGCCTGCTTCTCCCTCTCCCACTCCCCCTGCTTGTGCTCCCTCTCTCGCTGTGTCTCTCTCTGTCAAATAAATAAATAAAATTAAAAAAAAAAAGAATGAATGGGTCAACCAGGAAATTAAAGAAGAATTAAAAAAATACATGGAAACCAATGAAAATGAAAACACAACTGTTCAAAATCTTTGGGATGCAGCAAAGGCAGTCCTGAGAGGAAAGTATATAGCAATACAAGCCTTTCTCAAGAAACAAGAAAGGTCTCAAGTACACAACCTAACCCTACACCTAAAGGAGCTGGAGAAAGAACAGCAAATAAAGCCTAAACCCAGCAGGAGAAGAGAAATAATAAAGATCAGAAGAGATATCAATGAAATAGAAACCAAAAGAACAGTAGAACAGATCAACGAAACTAGGAGCTGGTTCTTTGAAAGAATTAACAAGATTGATAACCCCCTGGTCAAACTTACCAAAAGGAAAAGAGAAAGGACCCAAATACATAAAATCATGAATAAAAGGGGAGATCACAACCAACACCAAAGAAATACAAACAATTATAAGAACATATTATGAGCAACTGTATGCCAGCAAATTAGATAACCTGGAAGAAATGGATGCATTCCTAGAGATGTATCAACTACCAAAACTGAACCAGGATGAAATAGAAAACCTGAACAGACCTATAACCACTAAGGAAATTGAAGCAGTCATCAAAAATCTCCCAACAAACAAAAGCCCAGGGCCAGATGGCTTCCCAGGGGAATTCTACCAAACATTTCAAGAAGACTTAATACCTATTCTTCTGAAACTGTTCCAAAAAATAGAAATGGAAGGAAAACTTCCAAACTTGTTTTATGAGGCCACCATTACCTTGATCCCCAAACCAGACAAAGTCCCCATCAAAAAGGAGAATGACAGACCAATATCCCTGATGAACATGGATGCAAAAATTCTCACCAAAATACTAGCCAATAGGATCCAACAGTACATTAAAAGGATTCTTCACCACGACCAAGTGGGATTTATCCCTGGGCTGCAAGGTTGGTTCAACGTTCACAACACAATCAATGTGATACAATACATTAATAAAAGAAAGAACAAGAACCATATGGTCCTCTCAATACATGCAGAAAAAGCATTTGACAAAGTACAGCATCCTTTCTTGATTAAAACTCTTCACAGTGTAGGGATAAAGAGTACACACCTCAATATCATAAAAGCCATCTGAAAAACCCACAGCAAATATCATTTTCAATGGGGAAAAACTGAGAGCTTTCCCCCTAAGGTCAGGAACGCGGCAGGGATGTCCACTATCACCACTGCTATTTAACATAGTATTAGAAGTCCTAGCCGCAGGGCGCCTGGGTGGCTCAGATGGTTAAGCGTCTGCCTTCGGCTCAGGTCATGATCCCAGGGTCCTGGGATCAAGTCCCACATCAAGCTCCCTGCTCCTTGGGAGCCTCCTTCTCCCTCTGCCTCTCTCTCTCTCTGTCTCTCATGAATAAATAAATAAAATCTTAAAAAAAAAAAAGTCCTAGCCACAGCAATCAGACAACAAAAAGAAATAAAACGCATCCAAATCGACAAAGAAGAAGGCAAATTCTCACTCTTTGCAGATGATATGATACTTTATGTGGAAAACCCAAAAGACTCCACCCCAAAACTGCTAGAACTCATACAGGAATTCAGTAAAGTAGCAGGATATAAAAGCAATGCACAGAAATCAGTGGCATTCCTATACACCAACAAGACAGAAGAAAGAGAAATTAAAGAGTCGAGCCCATTTACAATTGCACCCAAAACCATAAGATACTTAGGAATAAATCTAACCAAAGAGGCAAAGGATCTGTACTCAGAAAACTATACAATACTCATGAAAGAAATTGAGGAAGACACAAAGAAATGGAAAAATGTTCCATGCTCATGGATTGGAAGAACAAATATTGTGAAGATGTCAATGCTACCTAGAGCAGTCTACACATTCAATGCAATCCCTATCAAAATACCATCCACTTTTTCCAAAGAAATGGAACAAATAATCCTAAAATTTGTATGGAACCAGAAAAGACTCCAAATAGCCAGAGGAATGTTGAAAAAGAAAAGCAAAGCTGGCGGCATCACAATTCTGGACTTCCAGCTCTAATTCAAAGCTGTCATCATCAAGACAGTATAGTACTGGCACAAAAACAGACACATAGATCAATGGAACAGAATAGAGAGCCCAGAAATGGACCCTCAACTCTATGGTCAACTCATCTTTGACAAAGCAGGAAAGAATGTCCAATGGAAAAAAGACAGTCTCGTCAACAAATGGTGTTGGGAAAATGGGACAGCCACATACAGAAGAATGAAACTGGACCATTTCCTTACACCATACACAAAAATAGACTCAAAATGGTTGAAAGACCTCAATGTGAGACAGGAATCCATCAAAATCCTAAAGGAGAACACAGGCAGCAACCTCTTTGACCTCAGCTGCAGCAACTTCTTCCTAGAAACATCGCCAAAGGCCAGGGAAACAAGGGCAAAAATGAACTATTGGGACTCCATCAAGATAAAAAGCTTTTGCACAGCAAAAGAAACAGTCAACAAAACCAAAAGACAACCGACAGAATGGGAGAAGATATTTGCAAATGACATATCAGATAAAGGGCTAGTATCTAAAATCTATAAAGAACTTATCAAACTCAACAGCCAAAGAACAAATGATCCAATCAAGAAATGGGTAAAAGACATGAACAGATATTTTTCCAAAGAAGACATCCAAATGGCCAACAGACACATGAAAAAGTGCTCAACATCGCTCAGCCTCAGGGAAATCCAAAACAAAACCTCAATGAGATACCACCTCACACAAGTTAGAATGGCTAAAATTAACAAGTCAGGAAAAGACAGATGTTGGCGGGGATGCAGAGAAAGGGGAACCCTCCTACACTGTTGGTGGGAATGCAAGCTGGTGGAACCACTCTGGAAAACAGTATGGAGGTTCCTCAAATGTTGAAAATAGAGCTACCATATGATCCAGCAATTGCACTACTGGGTATTTACCCCAAAGATACAAATGTAGGGACCCAAAGGGGTACGTGCCCCTTGATGTTTATAGCAGCAATGTCCACAATAGCCAAACTGTGGAAAGAGCCAAGATGTCCATCGACAGATGAATGGATAAAGATGTGGTATATATATATATATATACAATGGAATATTATGCAGCCATCAAAAGGAATGAGAGCTTGACATTTGCAATGATGTGGGTGGAACTGGAGGGTGTTATGCTGAGGGAAATAAGTCAATCAGAGAAAGACATGTGTCATATGATCTCACTGATATGAGGAATTCTTAATCTCAGGAAACAAACTGAGCGTTGCTGGAGTGGTGGGGGGTGGGAGGGATGGGGTGGTTGGATGATAGACATTGGGGAGGGTATGTGCTATGGTGAGCGCTGTGAATTGTGTGAGACTGGTGAGTCAAAGAGATAGCAGGAAGGGGAAAAATGAAGGGGGGCAAATTGGAGCGGGGAGACGAACCATGAGAGACTATGGACTCTGAGAAACAAACTGAGGGTTCTAGAGGGGAGACGGGTGGGGGGATGGGTTAGCCTGGTGATGGGTATTAGAGAGGGCATGTACTGAATAGAGCACTGAGTGTTATATGCAAATAATGAATTATGGTACACTACATCAAAAACTAATGATATAATGTATGGTGATTAACATAACATAGTAAAATTTAAAAATGAGAAAAAAAAAGTGTAGTAGAGAGAAAGGTATAGGAAATAAGATCAAAGACTTGGATTGGGACTAGATTACTTAGCCTTCTTAGGCAATGATAAGGACTAGGATTTATTCCAGGTGAAATGGGAAGACACTGAATGGCTTTGAGCAAAGGAGGGAGCTGATCTGATTTCCTTCTCAAAAGGTTTTTTCTGGTTGTAGTGTAGAATACAGATGTAAGGGGAGAAAGGTGCAAAGGGTTTCTTGCTTTGGTCCAGAAAGAAATGATGGTCGCCTGGAATAGGGGGTAGTGGTGGAGATGGCCTTCTCCCCAATCACTTCCAATCACTGTCACGGTAGAAGGATGATCTATTTCACAAATCTGAGCGCCTGGTCTACAATACCATATTGAAATTAGAGCACCCTGGATCTTGCTTTTGAAATTGTGATCTTGTTATTTTTAGGGCCTCAGGTCCTGATCAGAGCTAGACCTGGAATCTAGGAGTACAAAGGAAATGAGTAAGAAAAGTTGGAGGTGAAGCAGAAGGCAGAGAAGAAAGAGTAATGGGATCTGGTTTCTGGTTACAGGGACCCCTGATAATGCCCTGTCAGCCCCGAGGACATAATCCAAAATGGGCACTGAAGGCTGTGTTCTCACATCCCATTTCCTTCTCAACCCATTGGCTTCCCCGCCCATCAGTGCATTAGATGCCTGCTTTGCCATGTCAGCAGTGATGTCCACATGGACATTCAACACAGCATTACATTTATCACCTTCCTTGACTCTGCAGCCCTGGGCACTGTGTCTTCTCCTGGTTTCTAGAACACCACTCTCTACTGTTCTGCCTTCTACTTCCATCTTTCTCCCTCTCCTTTGTAAGGTCTGTCTCTGTTGGCTTTTCCAGTATTGGCCCAGGGTTTTGTTCTCTACGCTTTTATCTTCTTACACTTTCTCCTGCTCCTGGGGCTCCCATCCAGTTCTGGGGCTTAAAGTATTGTGTATGTGTGCATGCCCCCTCTCTCCCCATATTTATTCCTAGCTCTAACTTCTGAATTGAGCCTCAGACTGCTATACCAGCTGCCAGCTGGTTACTTGCTACCTTTTTGTCCCAGCATCACCTAAAATTGAATGTTTCTAAACCAACTTTGCAGTCTCAACCTCCTCTAGGCTCAGTCTGCTTTTCTCTTGTTATTCTGCTTCTTGGTTTGTGGAGCCATCCTGCATTCCTCCTCCTTTCCACCCAAGCCCTTCCCCTATCAGTCATTCACCCAATCTGGATGACTTTTGCCTCCTAAATACATTTGAATCCTTCCCTTCCCCTCCTTCCCTGCCGGCACTGTCCTAGCTGAGGCTCTAACTATCTCTCTCCTGGCCTCCTACCTGATCTCCTTGCCTCCCATCCATTGTCATAATTCCCTCAGGGATTTACCTATCCTGCAACTTGATCATGTCACTCCTTTGCCATAAATTCCAAAGGGTTCCTATCACATGTTGTGTACTGTCCTATTCCTCAGGAGACCAGGCAGGGTTGTTCACCTTCTGGTCCTTGCCCATCCTCCAGCAGAATGCCCTGCACACCTCTCCCCACCTTCCACTGTCTTTCTCGCTCTTGATCATTGTATCATGGCAATACTTCTTACTGTTGTCCAGTCACATCAAGTTTCAGGCTGGTGTTCATGCTGCATCCTCTGCCTAATAAGCCCTTCCTCCTCCTTTCTGCCTGGAGAGTTCTGAGTCTTTAAAACTCACTTCAGTGACACACATTCCCTGGGGTGCCTTCTTTAGTCTCCCCAGGATAGGTTCTATGCCCTTCCGCAGTGTCCCTGGTGCCCTCATAACATCCTGTCCTCATAATCATAGCATCAACAATCATAGTGCTATGCTTCTATGTCTGCTTCCCTTTCTGAACCTTCATTTCCTTATCTGTAAAATGGGGATAATAATAGCACTTATCTCAGAATATTGTTTGGAGGATTAAATAAGGTCATCCATGCCATGAATTTAGAAGAGCAAGTGGTGCATAGAAAACCTACTAATAGCTATAATCATAACAATATTATTGACAACAATATTATTATGCAATAATTAAAATAATTATATAATAATTAACATTAATAATAAAATTAGCACCCTATTGATGAAAAGGACCCCCCAAACAGTGCCTCTCTAACAGACCATTAGGCAGTTTGCAAGTGATATCACAAAGTGGACATGCCTGAAATAATGTTTTTCTTCTTTCTAAAGTCAGCTGTGAAGAGTTTTAATTATGGGAGAACATGAGTAATAGTTAAGAGATGAAAAAACAGAATGCATCCAGTCCCTGGCTGCAACACAAAGCTCTTGGCCCAGTAATGAGAAAGGCCATAGTTTTCAAATCATGTTTCCAGTTCCTGAGAACAACATTGCAACAAGTTACAGGTATCAAAACAAACTAAATTACTGACCCTGAAGGGCTTGGTGTCCTAAGAATAAAGGCATACCAGAATAAAGTCTCATACCAGAAAATATGCCAGACCAGGAAAAACTGGAGGAAGGGAAGAGACACTTATTGAACAGCTATTATGTACTAAGTATTTTACATATACTTGTCTATTTAATAATAACAGTTCCACAAATTAATATTACCCTGCTTACACACAAGGCACAGAGAGACTTGTAAGTTGTCCTGCATTTTTAAAGCTAATTTTGTGATGCCGAGAGGACTACTTGGCTTCAGTGGTCAGCTTCTCTTTGCTTTCCTACTTTGTTCAAATTCTTCAAGATTCAGTTTAAGTCCTTCCTCAGGAAATTTCCACACCTGGCCATGTCCACTGTTATATTGCATGCTGGGCTTTTAGTCTTATCATTCTGTAATTTAATGTGACTGTCTATTCTGCTCAGTTTGTAAACCCCAGTAGGGTAGGTAGGGGCTATACCTCTCTGGTTCACACCTTTGGGACCAAGAACTAGTACAGCATATGGCTTGTAGTAGATGCTCAGTAAATGCTTGTTTAGCTTTCTCATCTTTAAAAAGAGATATGTGTTTATATATACAATGGAATATTATGCAGCCATCAAAAGGAATGAAATCTTGCCATTTGCAACAACATGCTTGGAACTGGAGGGTATCATGCTGAGCGAAATAAGTCAATCAGAGAAAGACATGTATCATATGATACATATGATCTCACTGATATGAGGAATTCTTAATCTCAGGAAACAAACAGGGTTGCTGGAGTGGTGAAGGGTGGGAGGGATGGGGTGGCTGCGTGATAGACATTGGGGAGGGTATGTGCTATGGTGAGCGCTGTGAATTGTGCAAGACTGTTGAATCACAGATCTGTACCTCTGAAACAAATAATACATTATATGTTTAAAAAAAAAAGATAGCGGGAAGGGAAAAATGAAGGGGGGGGAATCGGAGGGGGAGACGAACCATGAGAGACGATGGACTCTGAAAAACAAAGTGAGGGTTCTAGAAGGGAGGGGGGTGGGGGGATGGGTCAGCCTGGTGATGGGTATTAAGGAGTGCACGTATTGAATGGAGCACTGGGTGTTATACGCAAAAAATGAATCATGGAACACTACATCAAAAACTAATGATGTAATGTATGGTGATTAACATAACATAAAAAAATAACATAATAAAAAATACACTAAAAAAAACTAATGATGTAATGCATGGTGATTAACATAACATAATAAAATTAAAAGAAAAAAGAAAAAGACAAACACCATATGATTTCATTCATATGTGGAATTTAAGAAATAAAACAGATAAGCAAAGGGAAAAGAGAGAGAGAGAGGCAAACCCAAGAAACAGATTCTTAACTATAGAGAACAAACTGAGGGTTACCAGAGGGGAGTTGGTGAATGGGTAAAATAGGTGATGGGGATTAAGGAGTGTACTTGTTGTGGTGAGCACTGGGTGTTGTATGGAAGTGTTGAGACACTATATTGTATACATGAAACTAATATTACACTGTATGTTAACTAATTGGAATTTAAATAAAACACTTTAAAATTAAAAATAAATAAATAAAAAGAGATATGTGGAGCATGTGACCTGTAACATTTCCTCCAGTTCTGTGTTTCTGGTGCTAAAGTTCAGACCTAGCAAAGGCAGAGATCTGAATAAGACTTAATGTCCCCAGGCGGCTGATGCTGTAGGAAGGGGCATGACCACAGATGTTGTGGGCTTCACTTCTTGTCAAAAATTCCACCCAGGTCTTTTTACTTCTAAGCAGGTGCCGCAGGGGCTTTTCATCTTCTTTTTTCTCCTTCCTGGAGAGCCTGGAGACAGCCTGTAGTAGCTTTCCTTTTTAGCACTGCTGCCACTCACTCCATCCTTGACATCCTTCTCTCTCCAGATCTTTTTTTTTTTTTTTTAAGATTCTATTTATTTATTTGACAGAGACACAGCAAGAGAGGAACACAAGCAGGTGGGAGTGGGAGAGGGAGAAGCAGGCTTCCCACGGAACAGGGAGCCCGATGTGGGGCTCGATCCCAGGACCCTGGGATCATGACCTGAGCTGAAGGCAGACGCTTAATGACTGAGCCACCCAGGCACCCCTCTCTCTCCAGATCTGGGTAGGAAGTGGGGTGTGGTCTTCCTGCAGAGACACACACACATAGCCCCTTTCACTGTACAGAGTTTTACCATGAATTGGCACAAAGGCACAGTTGGGGGAACTGAAATAGTAAATATAGGGAAGTTATAAAGCTTAAAATAATCTTTGCTAATTATCAGAGACCTGATTCTTGGTTCTAGTTCTTGCACATAAATGATCTTAAGACTGCCTGGTTCTAATCCTAGCTCTTGGAACCTCAATTCTTTATCTTTAAAATGGGGTAATGGCATCTAGTAGATTGAGAAATATAAAACTGCCATTTTGGTAGGTCAAAGGGGTCAAATATTGACAGTTTCATATAGCTCAACATAATACATCATTGGATTGTTGTAGGTGAAATGAATAATAGATGTAGAGTACTTATCATAATGCCTGTCACAAAAGTACTCAATACATGCAAGCTATGATGATCCTAATGATTTTTGTCTGAGACAGTGACTGAGGTCTTATTGGACTTCTGCCCTCAGTTCAATTTTTCTAAGTGGCACCAACCAAAAAAATGCCTAACTTTATCTGACCATTGCCAAAAGAGCAAGCAGGCAGCCCCTGAAGGCACTTTTCCCAGCATACTGTGTTGAATATGATACTGGAAAATAATGACAAGAGTCTTGTGTCCCAAGTGGACATATTCAATCTTCAAAGCCCTCTATACTGAAAGAAAACTATTCCCTGAGCATTTCTATACACTGAATGGTCACCTCAGAGGCATTTCCTCACACTGCTCACTTAATATTGCTGTGACCCAACTGAGTCATTTAATGTTTGAGTGGCAGATCATTCATTTTCATTTTCAAACAAATATATATTGAATATTTGCTAGGTTTCAGGTAATGCCATGCTGCTTTCACAAACAAAAATCTATCCTCATAGTAATATTATTGTTCATTTTTTATCCATTCTACAAATATTTATTGAGCATCTATTAAATGTCAAGGCTTATGTTAGACAATGGATACAGTGTTAATGAAATTAAATATAGTTTCTGGGAGCTACTAGGAGAGATAGTCTACTAGAAAGGATAGACACTAAACACATAATCTTATGCAAGTAAATATAAAATTGCAATTGTGGGAAGTATTATGAGTGAGAATATATGGTATTATGGCAGCAAGAAATACAGAGCTTTGACCTAGTTTGGGGATATAGGATAAGCTGCTAACTCACACCACAGCTTTGAGAGAATTAGATGAAGATGTCCTAGGAGAGGCAGGTCTGTGTCAGAATATAGGAATTGTGAGTGAAGTGTGACTCAATTCCACCCATCACTTGCCCCTCAGCCAGTGCTCTTGTGTGGGGTGAAACTTGCACAGATGTACATGGCAGCTTGAGTTAGGGAGCTTCCTTGAGGAAATGATGTTGGAACTCTTATTTTTGGAAAGGGGTAAAATTAATTATAAATAAATGAAGATGCATATTTGTATTTTGTAGAGTTGAGAGTTGGAGTAATGCTCCAAAGAAAAGTGTGCAAAGGCCCTGTGGCAAGAAGAAAGAGGATCCACTTGAAAAATAGAAAATATCCAATGAAGCTTGAGTTCAGAGGAATAGAGAACAAAATGGGAAGGGAAGCCGGAGAAATAAGAACAGATTAGAGCTTGTGGGGGTTGGAAGGGATTTTGGTCTCCATCATGAGAGCAATGAAGAGTCACTTAACTGTTTGAAGTAGATGACAGTAACAGAACTAAATTTTTGTTTGCCAAGATCATTTTGGATGTTAGGAGGAAAATGGATTTGGAAAGAAGTGGCAAAAATGAATACAGGGAGACCAGTGAGGAGGATGTCGAAGGTGAGAAATGATAATTTGTAATAGTGTGACATCTAAGGAGATGGAGAAAATAGTACATATTCAATAAATATTGGAAGATAAACTTGATAGAGTTCCTTATGGATTGAATACTGGGGACAAGGAGAAGCAGTCAAGGATAATGCTGAAGTTTTTGGCTTGTGGAACAGCATTAGTGGTGAACCCACAGCCTGAGACAGAGAAGGCTGGAAGAGGGCCATGTGAGGTGGGGGAGGGGCTGCATTGGGGTTTCATTTGCAGGATACAAGTGGAGTTGCCAGGTCGGCAGTAGGACACATATATCAGCAAATCAGGAGAAATCTGTGTCAAGGATAGAAATCTGTCAGGTGCCTGTACAAAGATGATGTGTGAAACCATCGGTGTGATTGAGATCACCAAGGAAGGAAATGTAAATAAGACAGGAAGGCTTAGAAATGAGCCTTTAGGAATCTTAAATTTACTGGCCAGATAGAAAGATAAACCTGCAAAGTTGCTTTTTTATCCATTTTCCAGAAACCAAGGCTCAGGGGAGTTGAATAATTTGCCCAAGGCAAATGGCTAGCAAATAGTAAAGGCAGAATTTAGATCTGGATCTTTTACATTCTAGAATTCTCATTCTCCCACCATGTCACATTTTTCAGTCTTCAGCAATTAGTTTTTTCAAAAAAAAACTTTGAAGAATATTGCCATTATTTCATTTAGCATTGAATAACTCTATATTCTTCAATACAATTATTGTTTTAATACCCTAAAAGATCCACACGGCTGAGGGTGAGGAGAGAAAGGCAAAGTGAGTGCTATAAGGAAGGATAAAACACAGGAACTCATCAGCCCCTGGGAGCCTGGAGTTCACCAACTTGACATAATTAGCTGTTCACTTAACACTCAGTAATTAAATGACTTTACACCAACCTCTTTATGGGAGAAAAAATTAGTGTGAGGTGCAGCAGACACCTTCAGGCTCTTTCACAAAACCTGTCTCTATGGCTGGGTTCTGTGGCTGGGTTCTGTGGCTGGCTCCTGCTGAGTTACTAACTGCACTGTCACACCTCCATGGGATACAAAGGCTCTCCTCTCTCCCCATCTCAGGTCAAAGAGCTGAGAAATGAGTCCCAGCAAGTTTTGGGAATGAGTTGCTGAGCCTCTGGCTGGGGGCAGTCGCTTCTCCTTTCACTAAAATAGATTTCCCCTGGGGCACCTGGGTGGTTCAGTCGGTTGGGCATCTGCCTTCGGCTCAGGTCATGATCCCAGGGTCCTGGGATTGAGGCCCACGTCAGGCTCCCTGCTCGGCGGGAGGCCTGATTCTCCCTCTCCCACTCCCCCTGCTTGTGTTCCCTCTCTCACTGTGTCTCTGTCAGATAAATGAATAGGATCTTTAAAAAAAAAAAAATAAGATTTCCCCTGGCAGTGGACAATATGGTAGTTAAATCCAGGGTTCTGTGAAGTAGACTGGGACCTAGAAAATTCTGGGAGGGTCTTTCTAGGTCTACCCTGTCCTCAGATGGCTGGATTGCATTGGGTATGTCTTATAGATTCCTTCAGATTTCTCCCCCTTCTTTATAATTAAAGGTCAGAAGAGGATTCTGGCTTGGAAACAGCACCAAAAAGAGGGGCTTAAATAACATGGCTCCACATGACCACAGGCCCAGAAGGACTGAAAATTTCACTTTAATTTCTTTAGGGCAGGAAAGTGATTTCAATAAGGTGATTCAAAATGCCAGATGAACCCAAATAAGTTATTCTCACCTACCCACCCACTCAGACAAACAACAAACTTGGTTTTAAAATGTCTTACCTAGAAATAGAATACTTGAAAAGAGTCCAAATTGGGCAAAATTTGGGACTGCACAGAAATTGCAGACAAAGGTGTCCACTCTGGGATAGCCACTTGGTATTCCTTGCTTTGCAGCAATTCTAATTAATATTTAACCACCATGGAACTATCCTCTTCTCCTAGAGCTCATTGGGAACCTGAAGCTGCTTCTGCCTAAAATGACCAACTTTCATTTGGTAATGATAACTTTGGTTGGCTTGCCACAAAAGCCTTAAAATGTAGACCTCAGAACGTGGAAGTGACTAGGAGCATTGGGCTGCTCATAGCCTTCAGGTTCTTTTGACATCTGTCAGTGTCGCTAATACGATGGTGTGAGTGGGATTCAGCAATGAAGAAAATGCTAGGCATGTAGTCCAGGGACTTTAAATTTCAGTCCTTGTCCCACCATTTGCCAGCTGTATGACCGTGGCTAAGTCATTCAATTCAGTTAACCAAACATGTATTGAGTGTGAGTAGGGAGCTTGACCACAGCTAAACAATGAGGTCTTACAGGTTATTATGTTAAGGAATTTGATTTTTTTTAAAGGGCAATGGGGAGCCAGACAACTATCTTGAGCTGGAGAATGACATGATCAGATGTATACACTAGAAAGATCTCCCTGGTGTTGGTGTATAGGATGGATTGGACAAAGATAAGGATAGACACAGAAAACCAATCAGAAAACTTCTACAATTTTCTAAGCAAGAATTGTGAATATAAGAACTAGGGAAATGAAAACAAGCACACAAAGGAGGTAATAGATATGAAGTGTGTTAAGAAAGTAGAAAAGAGAAGACATTGTGAAAGCTGGATATGGATTTAAGGTAGAAGTAGAGATGATTTATAGATTTTTGGTATAGACTACTCCATAGATATGTCTAGCTTCATTAAGTTAATAAACAAAGGGAAAGGACCAGATTTTATGCTGATGATGATGAATTTGGTTTGGAGAATGCTCAGTTTGAGGTTTCTGTAGAGGATTCTAGATGGAAATGTATGGTGAACAACTTTGGTATAAATCAGGAGAAAGTGTGAATAAGAGGTAAAGATTTTGAAGCTATATATATATATTGTAGATGAAATTGTGAACACAGGAAACTTCATGCAGAGAGGGTGTGCAGAATGAAAAGAGAAGAAGACTGAGAACAGAACCCTCTGGGAACATGAAGCATTTAAGAGGCAGATGGGGGAAGAAGAGCTATGAAGTATAAGGAGCTATCAAAGTAGGTGAAGGAGAATCAGAAGAGGTAATAAAGAATCCCAGAGAAGAAAGAGCTTCAAGGAGAGCATGGCCAACAGTATCAAATCACCAAGAATTCATGGATGATAGGAACTCAAAAATGGGTGCCTGAGATGGGTTGACAAGATGGAATGAGAGGTATGTGGAGACATTTTATAAGTTCACTTATCGAAAAAAAGATATATGGTAGTAATTACTATTGAGTGAAGGGATATTTTTATTCAGATCAAAAAGACTTGAGCCTACTCATAACCTCATGTGCTGGTAAGAAATAGCCAGTGAAGGAGAACTTGGATAGAAGAGTCTATTGATGGGGTTGGAGTCCTTAGGCTGGAACCTTGTTTAAGGAGGAAGGATATACTTTAAGCAGGCCTTTTTTTCCTCTCAGAACAATGGGAGGGAGATGAGAATGGTTGTGGATTTAATTATCTGTAACAGGGTGGGTAAGAATTCATGGGAAATGTTACCCAGTGACCACTATTGTCCTTATCATGAGGATGGGAAGCAAAATCAGTTTCAGAGTGTATAGGAAAAAAGGGTAAATTAGGAGTTCAAAGAATGTGGCAGTTTGTAGTAGCTATGAATTGGATAGGCCCAGAGCAGGGAAATGCACAAAGATTATAGTGTATCAGTGAAGATTCAGGAGGGGTGATGGCAGGGGTGGCATCAATCCATAGGATAGTGGATTTTCTCTATGAGAACCAGCTGCTGGAGTGTAAATATGCAAAATGTGGATGTGTCGATCAACCTATTTTGGGGATTTCCTTTAAGGTAGATAGCTAAAGAACCAAGGTAGAAGGAATTTAAGTTGCAAGCCAGAAAGATGTTGATTGATGAACCACAGAATACAGGCTCTATGTGAAAGGACAGAAGTTCACAGACCTGGTAGACTTGGAGAAAAGTAATGTATCAAGAGGTGGGATATAACCCAGGAGATTCCAAAATAAGGATAATGGGAAAAGGAAATGAGAGAGCTGGACATTTTGAAGGTTGAGGTTAAAAAGGATTGAATTTAAACTTTGGCATAGAGCAGAGCAGGGTGTGCCATGGCAGAGCAGTAGGAATGGGTTGTTAAGTAGAGTGAAAGAGAGGGCTCTTGGACTTAAACGGATCAAGGAAATCTGGAGCGAGGTTATTGAATTAATGGTCTGTAAATGAGGAATATAGGATCATGGAGGGGCATGGGAGTGCAGAGAGAGATTGTTGAGATGTCATATGGAGATGGGGGTATTACCTTCAAATAACTGAATTATACTGTTGGGAGTTTTATGGGACCCTATAAACATCATCCTTTGTTCAATCTAAGTTTAAAACCAATTAAGAAAGAGATAAGAATTAAAACAGGGGTCAAAAGTCTATCTTTATTACTACTAATAGATTTAATTTTGGATAATGTGGCTTATATCTGCATATAAGTCTGCTGTCTAATATGGAACCATAGGCTTAGCCACCCAGGTTTAGGAAGCTCTGGACCCCTGAAGACTTCCGGGGAGTGAGAAGCAGACCCTTTTCAGATTATTAGAAAAAGGAAAGAAAACATGCTTTGAAGAGAGGTTCAGCTTCTAAAAAGGGGACAGGAAGAGACGGATATATGTATGCTTAGGTCCATAGCCAGACTCATAAATCATTTAGATCACCCCACCTCAGGGACGAGAGAAGAAGAGTCTAGGTGTATAAAGCTAGTGATACTTTCTCTGCATGAAAGGAAGTATAAGGATTAGAGACAAAGATTTTTTTCCCTCTAAAATCTTGAATCAGAAAAACAGAAGATGTCCTAGGTGTTCCGAGTAGAAAGACTTTTTCTTTAAATTGAGATCATATTTATTTACAGTGGACACGCAGAATAGGAATCTTGGAAATAATAGGAAACTTGTAATAGCAAACTTCTCTGCCATGTAAAAAGGGCTAACAATGGTGGTGAATTACAACAGATAATTCAGCACATCCCCCCCTAATTTATAGCAGCAAGAAAGTGATGCAGATAGTGGTTGATTTAGATGTCAAAAGAAAGTTCTATGGTGAGGTGGAATACTAAAGTGGTACGGGGAGCTGGGAGAATGATGATTCCTTCTCATGGCTTCATGGCACTTATGGTGTGAGAGTGAGTACTTTCTCATTTGAATAAACTGAAAATGAAAATATGGCTTTCAGAGACAGCCTTATTTCCATTTAGTAAGAAATATAACAGCTAAAAAAGTAGAGATTTTAATTTTCCACAAAATACAGGTTCCAGGGTATGCAGTGAAAAGAGCTGGCTGGGAAGGAGGACAGTGGAGGCAGTATATGTCAGTGAAAAATGATGGAGGATGGAATGGAGATAACATGGTTAGCTTCTACCACAAGACAAGATGATCAAGGCTGGTCCAGCTTGACCTACCCAACCAGTGGGTGCTTGCAGAGCATCAGTGTAGCTCCACTGAAGAAGGAATCTAAATTGTCTTTGTCAGGGATATCTTGGTCGTAAGAAATAGAAATCCTCTGAAACTACTTTAACGAAAGGGATCAGAGAAAACTTAAAAAGCCCAGGGGAAAGGGGCGCCTGGGTGGCTCAGTTGGTTAAGCGGCTGCCTTCGGTGCAGGTCATGATCCCAGGGTCCTGGGATCTAGCCCCACGTCGGGCTCCCTGCTCGGTGGACAGTCTGCTTCTCCCTCTCCCTCTGCCTGCCTCTCTGCCTACTTGTGCTCTCTCTCTCTCTGTCAAATAAATAAATAAAATCTTTAAAAAAAAAAAAAAAAGCCCAGGGGAAAAAGGAAAGCTGGGTCCCAGGAACTAGAAGAATTGAAGCCTAGGTTTCTCTGTCTATCTCTCTGCAACAAATATTCCCACCCCTCCTTTTGTCAGCACATTTGCTTTGTTCTTTTCATAGAGATCAGGTTTATCTGCCTTGGCATATATGAGGTAGGAAGTGAATTCCATGGTTATAGTTCTTCCTTGATCTTTCAGATTCCATGCCCCCATCTTTTTTTTGTTTTACCCACCATCTTTTAGCTAGGTTCTCTATGTCCCAACTTTAAGTTCCTAGGAAAGATAATATAACTGGCTCACTTTGGGTCAATAAATCTATTCAAGATTTAGTTAGCTGTGTCCTGGGATAGAGGAAGGGTCACTTGGCCCAAACATGGAAGGTTGGTTCACACTTCAACAGGGTCGATGGGTCATGGTCAGTTCTCAGAGAAAAAAGCATGAGCTAGATATGAGTCCAAGAAGTCTCTATAACACAGACAAAGTCTAAAAGAAAAGTATAGATCCTGGGACAGGGAGATCACAGAAAAATAAGAAAAGAGGTGCGGTCATTTAGTTATCTCTAAATGCTAGGATGAATTTATCAGTCTTCTCTGTTTAGGGTTGTTATAAGAATTCTATAGAGAAGTAATATGAAAGTGGGACATAAGCATAAGATTATTTCTTGAGACTGGATTAGGTGATTCTCAATACAGAAAATTTGAAGTCATCTAGCTGTGTTCTAACCTGAGTTGTTCTTGAGTTTCCAGTCTCTTTCCTGGCCTCAGTTATTGGGAATCCAAAAGGAGTCACATATTTTATCTCCTAATCAGAATTTTTTGTCTTTATCTTCTTGATAAATATATCTTGATTGTTATACTCTATCTTTGTGTGTGTGTGTGTGTGTGTGTGTGTGTATTTCCAGGCTCAGATCAGGTTCTTATTTAGAGCCGTTAACCAAGGCCTTTCCTATACTCTGGGAATGGCAGGATCCCTTCTTTCTCTGCCACCAGGTAGAAGTGATCCTCAAAACCCCATTGGCCTTATGGTGGAAGTTATGCTTTGAGAATCTTCTGCACCTAGTCTATAGTTCTAACCATGTAGTGAGTCACAGGGTGAGGCCACTGATGATCACCATGCTCCCTCACCACCCCATGTCTGACAGAGCCCCCATGGTGATCAGTGTCCTGCCCTATTCCTGAACATGACCATCCCAGTCTTCTCACTGCATATATTAGAACCCTGATAGAAGTTCAGGCAGCTCTTTTCATGAAGAATGCACTGAAATAGTGCAGAGCAAGAGGATCAAGAATTGGGACCTTACCTCACTAATTCATTCTTGTACCACACAAGGGCTGGGGGACCTCTGCCTCATAGTTTAGGACTTTGGAAGAGATCCACATGAATACACCCTCTGTCCTGACACTTCTCTACTTCCTTAATCCCCTCTTGTCTTCTTTATGTATCACTCTTCATTTTCTCCCTGAATGTGGGGTTGTCAATCTGCTCTTTCAGAAAACCCATGAGAAAGGATTCTAGAGCCTCTGTATCTGCTTGCATTTTGGAAACATTAGTAGTCCACATTTCAAGTGGATAAAAAGTAGATTCTTTCCTCTGCGGTGGGGTTGACTCTAAATAAGGGACAGACTGGCTGTTTGAACAGAGTGATGATGAAAAAGATGCTTTGATTCCAGTTCTTCACTGCTGAGGACTGGGATCATTTTCTTCCTGAGATTCCCAAATTCAAACATTTCTTGGTACAGATTGAAGACAATCAGTTTAGTCCCTGAAAAAGGAAAGCATATTTTTCCTATTGACTTAACTTTAAATCTGCATCTTCAGAAATAAAAACCCTGATAATATTGTGTAAGGAGCATTGTGTAGGACTCCTTTTTTTTTATTATTATTATGTTATGTTAATCACCATACATTACATCATTAGTTTTTGATGTGTTCCATGATTCATTATTTGCATATAACACCCAGTGCTCCATGCAGAACATGCCCTCTTTGATACCCTGTGTAGGACACCTTTTATAGCCTATTTTTATTATAAAGAACCATCACATTGGTGGAAAGTGGTATCATATAGGACTCTGATGAAAATAGCACTCCAAGTAGATAATTTTTGATCCCTAAGGTTTTTATTTGATAGAAGAAAGTTTGTTCTGACACATTAAGATTTGTTCTTTTAGAATATCATGTATCTCCTATGTATGTGTGATTGTCATAAAATACCCCCACATGTACCCAACAGATAGGTCTTCCTGTGCAGGGTTTTGTTGCTAGCCCTCATGAATGAGGCTGTGGCTAGGTCTTGAAGAAAGCCCAGTCCTTCAACATTACTCTAGATAATATAGTTTCCCTAACATTCTGTCCCTATTCCTCTTGTGGTTAAATAGAGTAAATGTGCTCAATCTCAATAGTGTCTGGAATACTCTTCTTCAGTCTGCTGGAGTGACATAGTGGATAGATGGAAGAGATAGGAAGAGAAGAAAAAAGAGAAGAGGAAAGAAAATTAAAGAGCTCAGGGTTTGAGCTAATTTGTCAATAGGAATTACATTCAAATGGAAAGAAATCCAATGCAGTTTGAAGTAAATGGGTATTAAAGAGGGCATGTACTGAATGGAGCACTGGGTATTATACACAAACAATGAATCATGGAACACTACATCAAAAACTAATGATGTAATGTATGGTGATTAATGTAACATAATTTAAAAAAATTATAGTATAAATAAAAACAGTAATGAATCAAATGAATATTCTTTTCAAAATACAAGGGTGATCTGCCTCATCACAGAGAAAACAAAATTTGTTTATTATGATCTGAACATTTTATGGGAAGGACAGTTATTTGAGGAGAGTCAAACTCTGCCCACAGCCATGTTAAATAGTATCGGGCTTGAAAAATAAAATAGGTAACTCAATTCTAGTCCTAAAGGAATGTAATTCTTGAGATTAGATTTATGAAAGGAACATATAGAAAACAGCACAAGTAGGTCATGTTAAACTTTATGTAAGCAGGAGCCAAAATGTGGACTATAAACTGTGGGATAACAGGAGAGAGTAACCCAGGTAGGTGGCCCATTGGTTTTTTTCCTTAAGATGCAGGATAGCTCATTGGAGAAATACACCTCTTGTTTCAGCTGTGAGTCCCTGGATTCCTTCTGTGGGCCAGCAGGTTTGTTTTGATATGTCACAGAGAGGGTGGCCACTACCCATGGGTAATTCCTTCTCTGTAAACTCCACTCTTGGCAGAATGCTGGGTTTCTGATCCCTTTCTTTTTTACTAACTTGCTTCCTGTACACCTTTAGCTATTTCAACTTCTTGTTCTTTTTTGTTCTTGAGCTGTTTACTCTAGGGCTTATGATCAGCAAAATCATACTGAAAGAAAGAATAAGAAAGAGAAAGAGAGAAAGCTAAAGTTCAAAGCCTTTGCTTATAAGCTCCTACATACAGTTCCAGGGTATTTAGAATATCCTGCACAGTGTGTAGTGGTAATTGATAATGGTGAAGCTATACAGGAGCTTTAAGCGGGTGTCAATAGAATAAGAAGATACTATCTGCTCCCTATTCAGTTTCTAATTCTCTATCAATCCTGTTCTCTTGGTTGCTCCAAAGCTGCTATCTCCTCCAGGTGATGTTTAAGCCTGTCCCTCTCCTCCTCTCCTATACCTTATGAAAAATGGTTGTGCCATCTGCAGCTGTCAGGAGGCTGTGGAGTAGGGAGTACGGCTCAATGCATATACAAATGTGCAGCTGGACCACAGCCCCTTCCAGAAGGCAGCTGGAATATAAATCACAGTGAGCTCACACTTCTCAAGTAGCAGGCTGCCATTGGGGTGCTGCCATGCATAAGGGACTGGAGAAAAATAGAAGAATGTGAGAAAGGTCTCAGTGGAAATAGGCCCTGCAATATGTGGAGAGTTGGCTGGAAAGACAGAGTAGCATGTTCGGAAAAACCTAATTGCTTGAGCTCTTGCAGATCATGGAACAAAGCTAAGCACAACATGGGGTTTATTGAATTTTAGTATATTTGCTTCCCTTTGAGCTGATGGGAGTCTCTTAGGATCTCTTCCTGCCCCCCCCCCCCCCCCCCCCGCCCCGACCTCTCTCAGGACCTCCCATTTGCCAGGCACTGTGCAAGGTTCTGGAGCCACAGTTATAGTTCTTGAATCAAACGAAGTCTCTGCCCTAAATTTTAATGGTGCAGGGGCATGGGGTTTGGCAGTGGTGATGGGGAAACAGACTTTATAATAATTACAGTTATAATAAATCAAAATGCAATATGATGAGTTGTAATGGAAATAGATACCAGAATCTGTGAGATGTCAAGGGGCAGAATAGGTTTTAGTTTTTCAGAGGTGACATTTGAATGAAATCTTCCAGCACGAGTAGACATTCCTTAGGAAGATCAGGGTGCAGCAGAGAAATAGTGGATGGAAGGCTGAGGGCAGGGAAGAGTGTGCATTGATTCTCTTTTGTGGCCAAATTTTAATCAGCCCCAATTATTGAATGTTTTTCTTCAAGCCTCTCTTATTAAAGTCAGTGCAAATTCTACTTGTGGACTTGTCTTTCACACAACTGGCTTCACCCTAAACACATCTGGCACACGTACCTCTGGCTCCCCATGAAAATAAATACATTTAATTTTAAAATATAAATTTAACTACTTTTCTCCCTTTTTTTTCTCTCTCTCATGCACACATGCACATGCACACACAAACATGCACACCAAGGAATGTGGGCAGCCTCTAGAGATGGAAAAAGCAGAAACTAAACAAAACAGATTCTCCTGAGAGTCTTCAGAAAGGAACGCAGCCCTGCTGACACCAAAACCTGACTTTAAACCTAGGGAGACCCATTTCGAACTTTGGACTTATTGAACTGTAAGATAATAGCTTTCTGTTGTCTTAAGCCATGAAGTTTGTTGTAATTTGTTTCAGCAGCAGTAGGAAATTAATACAGACAATATCTAGAATGATGGGTTGCTGTGACAAATAAAAATGGAGAACTGGCTTTTGAATCAAGCAATGGACAGAGGCTGGAATGATGACGTTTTTAATAACAAAAATGTGTGTGTTGATGATTCTGCTAGTGAGAACTCAGAAAGCAGTGAGGAGCATGGTAGAAAAGGCATGGAGTCTTAGAGAATATCTAAATTGTTATGAAAAGACTATTGGTAGAAATATGGGTGTTGAAGTCACTGCCAGGGGAATGAGGACTCGAAAGCAAAATGTATAAGCAGTGAACTTGGATATTTAACTAAAGAGATATCCAAGCAAAGTGTTGAAGGCATGGCCTGATTCTGTTGTTGTTTATAGCAGAATATGAAGGCAAAGAGATAGATTGAGGGAATATTGTTAAATAAGAAGGAGCCAGGCCTTGATAGTTTAGGAAATTCTTAGCCTATCTGGATTACAAAAGACAGTAAAATTTGGTGATTCACGGTCAGGAAAGTATGCTCTTGGAGAGAAAGCCAAGCATGTGGCTTTTCCTTGTGCCTCTGAAGGTTGGAGTATCTAGTTACACCAAGGGCTCTTCCAAGAGATTAGGTGTGTGAATCCCCTCAGCCATCTCAGGAGAAGCCAGGAATATAAATGAAATTATCTAGGAAAGATTTGTGAGGGAACTTCTTGTTTAATGGAGTGAGTTCTCATGACGTATACAGGAGATACACAAAATATTTGAGAATTTTGTACCATTAGAAGCACTGCTACCTTGGACTGAAAAGGACAGAAGGGGTACAAAATGAGAGAAGGTCATTGTACCCCCAGAATTCTGCAGGCAAGAAACTGGCTGATAAAATTACTCAGCTGTAAGTCCACACTTTCATTTTCATATCTTGGTCTATCTGTGTGAATGTGTATAAAATGTATATTCTATTGTTGGATATCATATTCTATAAATGCCAATTATCAAGTTAATTTATAACATTGTTTAGGTCTTTGCTGATCTTTATATCTTTATTGATTATTTGCTTGCTTGATTTCTTAACTGCTGAAAGAGGGGTGTTAAAGTCTCCAACTATAATAGTGGATTTGCTTACTTTTTTCTTCAGTGATACCAGCTTTTGACACTCTGTTGTTACATGCATACACATTTAAGATTACTCTGTCTTCTTGGAGAATTGACTCTTTTTCATTATAAGATGCTCCTCTTTATCCCTGATAATTTTTCTTGTTCTAAAGACTGATACGACTGATAATAAAATAGCTACTCCAGTTTTCTTTTGATTATTGTTAGCATGGTATATCTTTTATTTTTCTCATTAAAGAAAGTCTATTTGAGTATTTATATTTAAAATGTGTTTTTTGTAGACAACATAGAGTTGTTTAATGGGGTTTCTCTCTCTCTCTTAAATCCCTTCTGACAGTCTCTGTCTTTTCATTAATATATTTAATTCATTCACATTTAAAATCACTATTGATTTAGTTGAATTAATACCTATCATATTTGTAACTATTCTCTGTAAGTTGCATTTGTTGTTTTTTTTTTCTTTATCTGCTTTCCCAGTTTTGTTTTGTTTTTTAAGATTTTATTTGACAGAGAGAGACACAGCGAGAGAGGGAACACAAGCAGGGGGAGTGGAAAGGGAGAAGCAGGCTTCCCGCTGAGCAGGGAGCCCGATGCGGGGCTCGATCCCAGAACCCTGGGATCATGACCTGAGCCAAAGGCAGATGCTTAACAACTGAGCCACCCAGGTGCCCCCTGCTTTCCCAGTTTTAACTGAAAATTTAAAATGAGTCTCTCTTAAAATATCAATTATACTTATGTGAAAAAAATTAGTGGTTGTCCTAGACTTTGCAGTATACATTTTTAACTAACCGAAGTCCATTTTCAAATAGTGCTATGCTATTTCACATGTCGTATAACTTCCTTATGACAGAATATTCTCAATCCTCCCCTATCCACTATGATGTTGTTGTCATTCATTTCACTCTATATGCTATGATCACCCATATCAATTTAGAACAAAAAAATGTAAGACTTTAATTTTATTCCCTTTCTGATGCTCTTCATTGCATTATGTAGATGTGTGTTTTGATGTAAATCATTTTCCTTCTCCCTGAAGAGCTTTAAAAACTTCTTTCAGAGAAGATGTGCCAAAGATACATCTCCTCAATTTTTGTTTGTTTAAGGAAGTTTCTATTTCTCTTTCACTTTTGAAGGATAGTTTCACTGGCTATTGGATTTTAGGTTGGTGTCTTTTTCTTTTAACTCTTTAAATATTTCAATTCACTCCCTTCTCACTTGCCTGGTTTCTGATCGTAAGTCCACTGTAGTTCTTAGTGAAGGTGGTATTTCTTCTGATTTCTTTTGAGATTTCCTCTTTGTCTTTGGTTTACAGAAGTTTGAATATGACATGCTTTTGTATAGTGTTTTTGTTATTGTTCTTATTATTTATCTTGCTTGGTATGTTCTGAGATCACTGAATCTATCATGTGGTGTCTTTACTTAATTTTGAAAAGTTCATTATTTCTTCAAACATTTCTTCTGCTCTTTTCTCCCTTTTCTCAGCTCCCAGTATTCTCACTACTCATACTCATACTCATCTCCTGAAATTGTCCCACATTTCTTGGATGTTCTCTTATAGGTTTGTTGTTGTTCTTTCTTTTTTTGTTTTCTCTTTGCATTGTAGTTTGAGAAGTTTTTATTGACCTATCTTCAACCTCACCGATTCTTTCCTTATTGTGTAGTCTACTAATAGTCCCATCAGAGGAATCCTTTGTTTATGTTACGCTGTTTTTGATTTCTCACATTTCCTTTGGATTTTTTCTTAGTGTTTCCATCTCTCAGTTTATAGTTTTCATCTGTTTAATTTTACACATGAGCCCTTAACATATTAATCATAGTTATTTTAAATTCCCTATTTGATATTTCTGACATTTGTGTCATATCTGAGTCTGATTCTAATGCTTGCTTTGTTTCTTCAGAGTTTTCTTTTTCCTTTCTTTCTTTTTCATGCTTTATAATTTTTTGCTACAAGCTGGACACGTTGTATCAAATAACCCAGGACTGAGGTATATAGGTCTCTAGTGAGAACATTTATGTTAATCTGATTATTAATTTGTCTATGCTCAATATTTGCTGTGGCTATTGGTGCCTTCAGATTGACTTCAGATGATCACACTTCAAGGTGACTTCCGATTCCTCAGGTGTCCTTGTTACTATTTCCTCCTCTTGATTTTGAGATGCCCTAAGCACTCCTCTTTTTTTTTTTTTATTATGTTATGTTAATCACCATACATTACATCATTAGTTTTTGATGTAGTATTCCATGATTCATTATTTGCGTATAACACCCAGGGCTCCATGCAGAAAGTGCCCTCTTTAATACCCATCACCAGACTAACCCATCCTCCCATCCCCCTCGCCTCGAGAACTCTCAGTTTGTTTTTCAGAGTCCATCGTCTCTCATGGTTCATCTCCCCCTCCGATATCCCCCACTTCATTCTTCCCCTCCTGCTATCTTCTTCTTCTTTTTTTAACATATAATGTATTATTTGTTTCAGAGGTACAGATCTGTGATTCAACAGTCTTGCACAATTCACAGCACTCACCATAGCACATACCCTCCCCAATGTCTATCACCTAGCTGCCCTATCCCTCCCACCCCCCACCACTCCAGCAACCCTCAGTTTGTTTCCTGAGATTAAGAATTCCTCATATCAGTGAGATCATATGATACATGTCTTTCTCTGATTGACTTATTTCGCTCAGCATAACACTCTCCAGTTCCACCCACATCGTTGCAAATGGCAAGATTTCATTCCTTTTGATGGCTGCATAATATTCCATTGTATATATATATACCACATCTTCTTTATCCATTCATCTGTCGATGGACATCTTGGCTCTTTCCACAGTTTGGCTATTGTGGACATTGCTGCTATAAACATCAGGGTGCATGTACCCCTTTGGATCCCTACATTTGTATCTTTGGGGTAAATACCCAGTAGTGCAATTGCTGGATTGTATGGCAGCTCTATTTTCAACTTTCTGAAGAACCTCCATACTGTTTTCCAGAGTGGTTCCCACCAGCTTGCATTCCCACCAGTAGTGTAGGAGGGTTCCCCTTTTTCCGCATCCCCACCAACATTTGTCATTTCCTGACTTGTTAATTTCAGCCATTCTGACTGGTGAGAGGTGATATCTCATTGAGGTTTTGATTTGGATTTCCCTGATGCTGAGCGATATTGAGCACTTTTTCATGTGTCTGTGGGCCATTTGGATGTCTTCTTTGGAAAAATGTCTGTTCATGTCTTCTGCCCATTTCTTGATTGGATCATTTGTTCTTTGGGTGTTGAGTTTGATAAGTTCTTTATAGATTTTGGATACTAGCCCTTTATCTGATATGTCATTTGTAAATATCTTCTCCCATTCTGTCAGTTGTCTTTTGGTTTTGTTGACTGTTTCTTTTGCTGTGCAAAAGCTTTTTATCTTGATGGAGTCCCAATCGTTCATTTTTGCCCTTGCTTCCCTTGCTTTTGGTGATGTTTCTAGGAAGAAGTTGCTTCGGCTGAGGTAGAAGAGGTTGCTGCCTGTGTTCTCCTTTAGGATTTTGATGGACTCCTGTCTCACATTTAGGTCTTTCAACTATTTTGAGTCTATTTTTGTGTTTGGTGTAAAGAAATGTCCAGTTTCATTCTTCTGCATGTGGCTGTCCAATTTTCCCAACACCATTTGTTGAAGAGACTGTCTTTTTTCCATTGGACATTCTTTCCTGCCCTAAGCACTCCTCTTAAGAGAGAGTCTACACAGATGAATGGATAAAGAAGATGGGGTATATATACACAATGGAATATTA
Organism: Mirounga leonina; assembly: GCF_011800145.1. Taxonomy (NCBI): domain Eukaryota; kingdom Metazoa; phylum Chordata; class Mammalia; order Carnivora; family Phocidae; genus Mirounga; species Mirounga leonina. The sequence continues at coordinate 49,127,416 of NW_023270389.1, forward strand.
TGCAGCCATCAAAAGGAATGAAATCTTGCCATTTGCAACAACATGGATGGAACTGGAGGGTATTATGCTGAGCGAAATAAGTCAATCAGAGAAAGACATTATCATATGATCTCACTGATATGAGGAATTCTTAATCTCAGGAAACAAACTGAGGGTTGCTGGAGTGTGGGGGGTGGGAGGCATGGGATAGCTGGGCGATAGACATTGGGGAGGGTATGTGCTATGGTGAGCGCTTTGAATTGTGTAAGACTGTTGAATCACAGACCTGTACTTCTGAAACAAATAATACATTATATGTTAAAAAAAAAAAAAGAAGATAGTAGGAAGGGAACAATGAAGGGGGGGATATTGGAGGGGGAGACGAACCATGAGAGACTATGGACTCTGAGAAACAAACTGAGGGTTCTAGAGGAGAGGGGGGGCATGGGGTGATGGGGTAGCCTGGTGATGGGTATTAAAGAGGGCACATATTGAATGGAGCACTGGGTGTTATATGCAAACAATGAATCATGGAACACTACATCAAAAACTAATGATGTAACATATGGTGATTAACATAACATAATAAAATAAAAATTAAAAAAAAAAGAGAGAGTCTACATATTATAATTCTTTCAGCTGTGAACCATTGTTCTCTGGATCCCCATTGTGTGGTGGTCTGATATTGGGGAGAAGACGCATTCTATAATCCCACCTCTAAATCTCAATCTTTTACTAGGCTTGTGACTCTGGATTGTGACTCTCAGAAGTGTTTTTCCCAGAGGCATAGATTTTTTTTTTCACCCCAAAAGTGAGACAAGAAGGCTAGAAGGGGCTAGAGTGGGAGGAATGCTCTTCCCCAGCTGGGAAAATATTTTTCCCTGGAGTGTAGGTCTTCATGATAGAGAATGCTCTGGGTGCATTTCACAGTGATTTTCTCCTCCCTCCACCCATGTGAGAGCCCAAGTGTATTTTTCTTGGCTCTTCACTTTGAGAACCTGGAGGGATGCTTGGAAGTAAAACCCATGAACATATGGTGAATCCCTTAGACTGAGCTCTTAGGATTTTCTCATTCTCCTGCTAATCCACACTCAACTATCAACAATTCATCAAAATTACCATTTAAGTGTTCCTATCAGTTGCCCCATCCAGTTTCTGCTTCAGGTAAGCAGATCTTGATGTGTCTCTGAATGAGCCTGTGTATGCAGATTGTGGGGTGGAAGCCCTACAAACTCAGTTCTTTCTTGGTTTTAAGAAGTCATGGTTTTCAGTTTGTCAAGCTTTTTCTCTTCATAAGGACAAGTGTGACAACTTCTCAACTTTTCACCTGTTGGAGCTGAAAGGGGAAGTTGTTACTGTTGTTTTTGTTGCCATTATTATCCCAACTCTTACAATAAGGTAGTTGTATTAGTTTAAGGGAGATGAGATAGAGCTGCTACTTTCTATTTCTCAGTGGTCAAATTCATTTTTGCATTTAGTGTGCCAAAAAGAAAAGATCAGGTTTTGATTATTCATTCCCCTATAAGCATTGATTTGAACCTGATTTATCATCAGAGTGACTATACACATATGGAAAAAAAAAGTTACAGTTTTGTTTTGCCTTTCTGGAAATCAGCTGCCTAGCAATCCTATCTCTTTGGAGTGCAGCTGAAAACCAGAAAATAAGCAAAAAAGTCTCCTGAATAGTTAATGTCACAAATGCAGGTGCTGAATTTCTTAAAATATAATTTTGATAGAAGCAAAATTATATGCAATGCATATAAAAGTTATGAAGTATAATGATGCAGTCATCAACTGTGAGTCCACCACCTGTCATAAAAGCTAGAGCATTACCAGGACTTCCAAAGCTCTCTCTCATCTGCAGGACTGCTGACCTCCTGGAGATGACTAGTCTCTGAAGTTTTAGGTATATAATTCATCTGTTCTTTGAAAAACATTTTCTTATGTATATATTCCAAAACAATATAATCTTGAGTGTTGTTTGGTTTTTAGTTTTATTAAAATAACATATCATGTTATATGTAGTCTTCTGGACTTGCATTTTTCATTTAATTAGTTATATGTACTCTCTGTGCCCAGGGACTCCCTCTGCAAAATGGAGGTAATAATAGTACCTATCTCACCGCATTTTTGTAAGAATTAAATAAATTGATATTTGTAAATCACATAAACAGTACTGGGCATATAGATCATGCTTTATATGTTTGTTAAAGAAGAGATGCATATATTCATTTACACTGTTGTTGTATTTGGAGTTCATCCATTTTTACTACTATGTAATATTTTACATATACCATAATTTATTAATCCATTCTCACATTGATTGGCATTTGAATGATATCCAACTTTCTGCTGTTATTAATAATACTGATCTGAACATTTTTATTCATGTGTTGTCATATGCCTCCGTGAGAGTTTCTCTAGGGATATATCAACAGAATTGCCATATCACAGGGCTTAAGCATATTGAGTTTGACAAAATAACACCAAAGTGCTTGTATACATTTACACCTCTATTAGTAGAACATAAGAGGTCTTTCTGTTCCACATTCTTGCTATCACTTGGTATTATCAAATTTAGTAGGTTTTGCACCTGGATGGGGTAAAATATGGTTTATTTTGTGCATTTCCAGAATTTCTAGTGAAATTGAGCATTTTTCTTTTTTTTAATTAAAAAAATTTTATTAACATGTATTATTTATTTCAGGGTTACAGGTCTGTGATTCATCAGTTTTACACAATTCACAGCGCTCACCATAGCACATACCCTTCCCAGGGTCCATCACCCAGCCACCCCATCCCCCTACCCTCCTCCACTCCAGCAACCCTCAGTTTGTTTCCTGAGATTAAGAATCTCTTATGGCTTGTCTCCCTCTCTGATTTCGTCTTGTTTCATTTTTCCCTCCCTTCCCCTATGATCCTCTGTCTTGTTTTCTTTCTTTTTATTTATTTGAGAGAGAGAGAGAGCACCCTAGTGTGCACACGAGTGGCAGGGAGGGGCAGAAGGAGAAGCAGGCTCTGTGCTGAGCAGGGAGCCTGGCATAGTGGGGCTCTATCCCAGGACACTGGGATAATGACCTGAGCCTAAGGCAGACGCTTAACAGACTGAGCCACCCAGGTGTCCCAATATTGAGCATTTTCAAATGTTTGTCCTTCAAAGTTTCTTCTATGGTAAAATAACTATGTTGTTTGCCCACTTTTCTATTTTTGTGTGTGCATATATATATATATATGTATGATTTTTTGTATTTTATAGATCTTCATATTTTTATATTGTCAGTTAAATATGTTATAATAATCTCACATTCTATGCTTTGTGTTTTTGCTTACTTTGCAATTTACTTGAAAGAGAAGGCCTTTATTGTAAAGTGGTCAAATTAATATTTTTCATATGCTTACTGCTCTTTATATCTTCTTTAGGAAACTCTTTTTAGCCCAAGTTACAAATATACTCTCCTGTATTCTAAAATGTTTAAAATTTTGGGTTTCACGTTGAAGTCTTTGTAATTCATGTTATATATGGTATGAGGTATAGATATAATTTATTTTATTCTAGGTGAATATGCATGTAGCCTAATATCCCTAATCCCTGTATGTATTGAACCATTCATTTTTTCCATTGATTTGCAGTGACACACAAGTCATATATAAAGCTTTCATAGTTGCAAGTGTCTATTTTTTTAGTCCTATATTTGGTTCCTTTGCTTAAATTATCATTTTTTAAAACACTTTATTTTTTTAAGTAATCACTGCACCCAACATGGGGTTCAAATTTACAACCCCAAGATCAAGAGTTGCATGCTTTACCGAATGAGCCAGCCAGGAACTCCTAAATTATCAGTTTTAACATCAATACCACACTAACTTAATTACACAGGTTTTAAACACATCTTGATATTTGTATTTTTCTCTTCTATAGGAGTGCCCTGGCCATTCTTCACTATCCCATATTTTTTCTTCCATATAGATTTTAAAATAGGCCTTCTAAGAACTTCAATATTTTATTGGAATTACATTGAATATAAAGATTAATTTGGGGAAAATTGATATAATACTGAGGCTCCTATCCATGGACATGGGGTGTGTGTGTGTGTGTGTGTGTGTGTATTTAGGTTTCCTTTAGTATCTTTAAATATTAAAGTTTAAAATTTTTTCCATAAATATTATTTTACAAATCTTTGATAAGTGCCTCCTTTTTTCTTTTCTTTTTTTGTTTTTTTGTTTTGTTTTTTGCTATTGTAAAGAATATCTTTAAATGGTTTTTAAAAAACAATTGCTTCTGGCATATAGAAATCATACTGTTTTGTGTATTAACTAGACATTTAGCAATTTTTTTAAACTTTTAGAAAGAATTCTAACAATTTCTCTATAAATTATCATGTATTTCTCTGTAAATAGTTATATCATCTGTGGAAAGTGATTATTTTGCTCCTTCTCCAATTCTTCATTTTATTGCACTGGCTAGAACATTCAGTAAAATACTGAACAAAGTCAAGTATAGTTCTATCCTTTTCCTGGTTTAAAACGGACTTCTAAATATTTCATATATAAGAATGCTGTATCTGTAGACTTGGGGTGGGTAGCCTCTTTCAGATTAAGAAGATTCCCTTCTAGTTTGTTGTTATGATTAGGTATTGAATATTATTAAATGCTTACTTCTACATCTATTAACCTAATATAGTTGTACTGTTTTAATATGTTAATAAATGAATTTGCTTTTAGATTTTCTGAAGTTAAACTATCCTGCACTCCTGGAATGAAGCAAACCTGTTTATGACATCATATTTTTATATACACCTGGATTAATTTTTCCAATATTTTGTGGAAATATTTTAACTGCTGATTTAAGTTCTTTGATGGTTATGTGCCTTCCAAGGTGGGCTTTCACAACTTATATTTTTCTACAATTTTGCCTAATTCAGATACTTTTTTGCAGTTTTGGTCATTAAGTTATTCACACCACTTTCTTACTGCTTTTAATATCTGTTTTTTTTAAATAATTATCCTCCATCATCTGTCCTAGTGTTATTTTTCTTTATTAACTCACCAAGAGTTTGTCTCCTTCATTGGCCTCTTCAAAGAGCCATTATTTATTTTGTTAATTCTTATCATTTATTGTCGTTTTCTGTATCATGACTGCTTGTTTTTATCTTTATTATTTCCCTCTTTCTACTTCCTAAGTATTTATTTTGAAGCATTCTTCCTATTCTCACCACTACTTCTTGTATCTCAGACCTTCCCACTGAGGCCATTTTCCTTATTCTTAATGTATATCCTTCAGGGGCGCCTGGGTGGCTCAGATGGTTAAGCATCTGCCTTCGGCTCAGGTCATGATCCCGGGGTCCTGGGATCGAGTCCCGCATTGGGCTCCCTGCTAGGCGGGGAGCCTGCTTCTCCCTCTGCCTCTCTCTCTCTCTCTCTCTGACTCTCATGAATAAATAAATAAAACAAAACAAAATAAAACAAAATGTATATCCTTCAGAAGTCTCTTTATGAAAGCCTGATGGTGGTAAACTTGCTTTAGGTTTTGTTTACCTGAAAGTGTCTGTATTTTTTTCTCAGAACTTCAAATATTATTGCATGTCTTCTAACTTCCATTATAGATAGCTCTTGAGAAGTCTGCTTAAGTCTTTCATTCTTTTGTAGGTGATTGGCCTTTTTCCTTCTTTTTGAGGATATATCCTTTGTCTTCGGTGTTCATCTGTTTTACTACAATATAGTTACATGAGGGTTTCTTTGTATTTATCTTGCCTGTATTTGTTTTTCTTTATCTCTGGATCCTTGATATTAATAAATTCTAGAAAATTATCAGTCATTATTGTTTCAGATATTTCCTCTCTTCTTTCTTTTCACTGATCTTTTGATGAAAAATTAGGCCTTTTCTTTCTATCCTCCTTGATTCTTGTTTTCTCTTTCATAGGTCTCTTTGTTCTTGTCTTTCTGCTACTTTCTGGCTAAGTCTGTCTTCTGTGTGCTTATAATTTCAGTGATTATATTTTTTACCTCTAAAAATCCAATTTTATTTTATAAATTTTCTGGTAGTTTCTGATTGGATTTTGTTCTGTTTATTTTATTGTATCTTTTTTTAAAGATGTATTTTATTTATTATTTAGAAAGAGAGAATGTCAGTGGGGAGAGGGGCGGAGGGAGAGGGAGAGAGAGAATCCCCCATCAGATTCCCTGCTGAGTGTGGAGCCCAGCATAGGGCTTGATCTCATGACTTTGAGACCACTACCTGAGCCAAAACGAAGAGTTGGTCACTTAACTGACTGAGCCACCCAGGTACCCCTTTATTATAACTTTTTGAGAAACATCTTATTTGGTACTTATTGTATATTCTTAATTTGCTGATTCTGGTACCTAAACTCTTTGAGGTTCCAAAGTCTTTGATTCCCTCCCCACCAGCTTTTTATTCCTAGTAGCTTGTGTCCATGGGTATTGGGTGACTTTATAAAAATTATGAATCCAGGCTTGATTTCCTCTAATCTGTTTTAATCCAATGGGTCTAATTTTGTTTTGTTTTCAACCCAAAACCTTTGTTTCCAGACAGGACTTTTATTGACTTCTTCAGAAGCTGGAGGTCACTACTGAGTGGGATTTCTTTAACCCCCTTAGAGCATCCTGTCTTTTCCTTTTTCCTTTCTTTCTTTCTTTCTTTTTTTTTTCTTTTTTTTTTTTTTTTAGAGAGAGAAGGAGAGAGAGTGGGAAGGGGCAGAGGGAAGAGGAATCTTAAGTAGACTCCACACTCAGTGTGGAGCCTGACACAGGGCTCAGTCTCATGACCCTGAGATCATGACCCTGAGCTAAAATCAAGAGTTGGACACTTAACCAGCTGAGCCACTCAGGTACCTCTAGAGGGTCCTGTCTTAATGCTGGTATCTCAAGTTGAGCTCCATCCCTCCTAAACCCTGTACCTTGCAGCACACCCTAGTTGCAGTTTCATTGTTCTAGGCTGTTCTTGGCATTTGTCCCCATGGTACATCTGAATTTTCCATTGGCTTCCATTCACCAGTTGGATTTCAGTACCTCCCACCCCTTACTTCTATGAAAGCCCAGAAATGCTTTTAAAATAATGTTACAGTTTATATAAGGTATAGTTTTCTCATAGTGGAAAGGCTTTCAGGGTGTCTTGTCTACCATAACATTAATACAGTCATTACCTTTTATTCACTTGACTCATAGTAGAGTCCTTAGACCCTTATTTTGTACTCATTTCTTTATATTTATGCTTAATTATATGATTTTCTAAACGGCAGCTGATTCAATGTATAAATAAGGGAATAAGAAGGGTTTCTAGAAGCAGGCTAACAGGAAAGAGATATAGTACCTTAACTTAGTAAGAGAAAACAAAAAAATAGGAAAAACAACAAAAAATCTGAGTAAGAACTCAAAAGTGACAGAGAATGCAGAGACAGGATGGCATGGGTTGGGGCACACACAGGCAGGGCCCATCCCTTATCTTAACAGCTCCCTTTGTCCAGCCCGCCTACCCTGAATTTTCCTGAAATACAAGAGGAAAAAAACTGAACTTGTTGAAAATAAGATAGAACATCAGTGATATAAATTGTGAAACATGGGTGATAATCTCTTTATGGAATTGTTAAAAATCACAACATTTTTATAAAGGGAAAAAGCAAAATCCTAGGTGTCATTTTTTTGGGGAGAACAACAGTTCATACCACTCTGGCTTCTCTTCATGGACCTCGCTAGTACCTTGAAGTCTTCATGTGACTATAGCACAGTGGGTTCATTTTATGTCTGTTTAATGATCCTGAAAGAAAGGTTAAATCATGTTCTGTGTATTCTGTTAAAGGAATAGGAAAGTGCACAATGCCTTTTAGAAAAATTTCTGCCCAAGAGAGCAAAAACAGGAAACTGTTACAAAGGTTTTTCTGGAAACTTCAGAAAAATTTTTTTTCTGGATGATATACTTCTGTAAGCATTCTAAATAAGGATTTTATTATGCACTTTTTTTCCAAACACCTTTCTGTCAGTTTTTGCAGGATAACATGCTACCTTAAAGTTTAGTGGCTTTAAACAATTGGGATTTTTTTTTTTTTTTCAGTTTACAACTTGAGCTGGGATCAGCTGGGAATTTCTGCTGGTCTCAACCGGCTTCACCCCCGCACTTCTGCTGGCAGTCAGTGCCTCACTCATGTTGTCTGGTGGTTTGGCTGATGGTAGACTGAGGTAGTGGGCTGTTTGTGTCTTGTCCAGCAGGTTAGCTGACCTGGTTCATGTGGTATGATTTCGGGGCTCCCAGCGCTCTTGAAGCTCAGGCTCAGAACTGAGGCAGCATCAGTTTTAGTCAAAGCAAATCACAAGGCCAGCCAGATTCAAGGGTTAGGGAAATAGACATCTGTTAATGGGAGGAGCCACCAAGTCCCGTGGCCAGTTTTGCCACCTCGCAGTGCCCCTTTGATATAGCAGAGAGCCCTCTCCCTAACTGGAGGCTCTGCAGTCCCTCATGGGCCCTTCATCAGGACTCTGTCACATTGCCTCTGCTACTGTCCTCCCACCTGTATAAGCTCCGCCTCCGGTGGAGCTGTGGCATTAACTCTGGTGGTAGCTCTAGGTGAGGAAGGGCGGGAGTCCCGACAACAGGACCTGATCACGAAAATTGCCGGCTTGTCGGCATTTTCTCTTGATCTGGAGATGTTCTCTGATTTGAGACCACTACTTCCTCTGTAAGTTGTGAGTGTTCGCACACAGTTCCAGGGGAGAGCCAAGAGGTGCACCGTGTGTGAGTTCATTTGTCTGAACAGGTGCAGCATGCTGCCCAGCAGGGGTGAGGGGCGGTGGGGGGAGGGGAGCATAAAGACATAACCTCCCCACTTCCAGACCTGCTTGCATTCTGCCTCTTCAGATTGCCCTCCCTCATTCCCCACGCTGGGTAGCAACACATGGTGGGAAATCGCAACTTGTCACTTCTTTGGGTGTGATAGCAAAATCTTGGTTCCTTGAATAGAACAGTTTAATGTTAATTTGCAGGCAAAGAGGAACTGTAGATGTGTGTGTGTGTGTGTGTATGCACACATACGTGTGCGCAAATGTTTGTGGGGATGGAGGTTGATGTTCCTGAGACTGGATTCAAACTAAATCATGCTACATCTGTGCTAGAAGAGACATCCACCTAAAATCTTCCCAAATCCTCTTCCCACAGGATAAGCGCCATCAGACTGTCATCCCCCACCCCCATCCCTGGCCTCGAATTTCTTCCCTTTCTCCAGCTGAAATCCAGAGAGATCCTCTTCAAATTTCCTTAGGCAAATCCACCCCCACAATGTAACTGTAATTTTCTCTAGTTACAGTTAGCAAACTCTGCCCTCGGTTTCTTTATGTCTCTCCTCTTCCTACCACCTTGAATCTCAACTTCTTTTTTCTTATTCTGTGTACATTGTGGTAGTTTTCTTTCTTCTGTAACACACTTCTAAATAAACAACAAAGGGAGATGGAAGAAATAGCAAAATGCTAAGCAGTATTTTTGACAGGCTTTTGTTCCTTATCAGAGCATTAAGAATCTAGCTATAGGCAATTCTGTAGTAGGTAATGTACAAAGCAAGTTACACAGATAGGATCCCCGGTACTAGAAATTTAATTCTTCTAAGGTATGTTCTCCTTGTATCTCTCCTAAATTCAGAGTGGCTTATGGGAAGTCATTTTATACTAGATTGAATTGTGTGAAATTGCTGGTGCTCAACAATTATTGACATACAAAAATGGCAATTTCATATGGTTCAAACTAAGATTTTTCATCACTTATTTGGTGAGGCATTCTTCTGCTCAGTCTAGATTAAGCCAGAAAAGAAATCACCCCTTTCCCATCTCGCCTCCACTATTGCAGTAGCTTCCTATATGGTTTCTTTGCTCCTGTCTGAACCCCTGTCCACTTTCTAATCAAATTACTGCCCTCACTAAAAGCATCAATGATGCCTCAGTATAAAAACTAAATATTTAGTCTGGTATGCAGGTCTCTTCTCGTGTGAGGCTCCAGTCTAGTTCTGCAGCCTCTTATGCTATCACCCTTTCCCATAGACCTTTGCCTTTAACCATAATTCTCCAAGAACTGAACAGATGGAACACATCAAGGCTGCCCCATATCCGTGATTATGTTGGTGTTTCCTTCTGCCGGAATGCTTATTCACCACTTGTCTTCTTGGGAAACCCCACTTCTTGGGAAGCCTCACTTCTAACTTCACCTATTTTTCTCTCCTTCCTTGACCTACCCCAGAGTGGAATCATTGCTCCTTTCCCTAGATTCCCTTTAGATGGTACTCTTAAAACTATTATACCGTTCTCCCATGATATTATACATATTTGTGAGTATGTACACTTTGATGGTTTTGAGTCCTCTAAAGACTTGGCCTGTATTTCAATCCTCTTTATATTCCTTCCATTGCCTGGCCCATGGCAAATGCCCCATCAATGTTGGTGAAATGGATTCATGCCTGCAAAAATCATCAACATTTTCATTTCCTATTCAGGATGGAGGAGGGGACTTGGAGGGCAGCAAGTTGCTAATATTAAAGTTAATGAGCTTGCAAACATTCCATTTAAGTTTGGATAGAGAGAAAAGACTCAGGGCAATTTTGTTTTCCCTAAACCTTTACCTGTCCCAGCTATAATTAGTTATTCTAGAAAAGATTAATATATCTTTAATCCAGCGACATCACATATTTCTCACTTATTTTAAGCAGCAGAGGACACCTTTCAGATTTAATGTTGAAACATGCAATAATTTCTATTTAAACATCACTGTATAAGCAATGAATTTTTGTTTTCTCCATTAATCAAATTTAACTTAATCCTCACAGTACCTCGAGGGAATGCAGCTGGCCAAACATATAGTGGTTTGTTTAGGTGATGAAACGCCTGCTTAGTTCTGAGCGAATGAGATTTTTAAATTCAAATTCAAATTCAGTTTGGTTTAGAGCTAGCCCAAAATGCTAAACCCTGAATCTTAGTGCTCTTTTGCTTTCTTTGACTGCTTGGTCTTAGCAAGAGCCTGAGAAAGCTACCTGTTTCGAAGTTGAAAGAATTCAGCCACAGGAGGGGCCTAAGCCAGTGAGATTGTGGCTAAACTTCCCTGTGGCCCTGCCAAGGGCAGTTAGAAGCTCTGGGACCTGGGATGCAGAAGAGCAAGGGTCTGACCCAGTGGGAGGCTACAGCCTGATTCTGCATTTTTTTTTAAATTTAATTTAATTTTATTATGTTATGTTAGTCATCATAAAATACATCATTAGTTTTTGATGTAGTGATCCATGATTCATTATTTTCATTGATTCTGCATGTTTTTCTGTGAAGGCTGGAGGATGGGTTGGGGGTGTGGGCACACAGTGGGAGAGCAGAGCATCTGCTGTGAGGGGGACTGGCTGGAGGAGTGCCGTTGCCAGCATCTCTGAGCTAACGATGCCCTCTTCTTCCCAGTCAACAGTAGCTCTGAGGCAGAAAGCAACAAAGCAAGTGTCCCCAAAAGACCCTTGGCATCTAAGCTCATTTAATCCTCTTTTTTATTATCTGTTCTCACCCCCAGTGATGGACTCTTTACTGAGTTGGGTAGGATGCTCTGATCTTTCATATGCTCTCCCCCAAACCTGTATCTGTATGGAACAAACATGAGTCTCAGAGTCTTTCATTACTTTTGGGACATCTGTGTGACTGCTCGTTTTGTGCAGTGTTTTTCCATTCTGCCCAATACATTTTTATTAAAGGAGTATAGAAACTACTATTTAGGCTATGGTTCTGGGACCATTTTGGGGGGGGACTCTGCCCCACCCTACTTAGTATTCACCCTCATTTCTCACTTGGTTCAAATCATCTGGATCATCTCTTGGAGGAGGAGGGCAGGGGAAGAGAGTGAGTGTTGGAAGTTACATTGATGGTAGGGTTTCTAAAGCTTGGAGATTTAGACCAATTGGTATGTTGGGCTTGCCTGAGGGACCTGGACATTATTGTGTTTTTTAAAAAATTTACTTAAGCAAAAAACATGTAGGAGTTACAGACTCCAAGTCCACAAATTCAAATGTGCCAAAATATAATCTATTTTTTGTAACTTAGATCAATTATATCATATTTCTGGGCACCTGGGTGGCTCAGTTGGTTAAGTGACTGCCTTCGGCTCAGGTCATGATCCTGGAGTCCCGGGATCGAGTCCCACATCGGGCTTCCCTGCTCAGCAGGGAGTCTGCTTCTCCCTCTGACCCTCCCCCCCTCATGCTCTCTCTCTCTCTCATTCTCTCTCTCAAATAAATAAATAAAATCTTAAAAAAAATTATATCATATTTCTGCTGATGAAGAAATTTAATATTGAGCAATTCAAGATAAATTCAGTCAATCCAGTTTCTTCCCCTCCTACCTCTCTCCCCGGGGGCTTGTAAGTTTCCAGGGTCCTATGTTACATCAGTGAGTGTAGTTGAGGTTGTGTCTGGTCTTTGGTCTTTGCCACATTTTCCTGGCATCCACTGAGAAATTTGTATGCTCACGTGGTCTGGAGTGAGTGTTCCATTCGGATCATTCTGTCCCCTCCTCGTGGAAACTGGGAGGCTGTTGAAATTCACCAGTCCCTTGTGGGTTCCTTTCTCAGGTCTCTTCAGCACCTGAAGAAATTCCATATGCTTCCCCAAAGATACTTCAAGGATGGGGAAGGGGGTACTACTTAGGACCTTCCTTTCTATGTACTCACACTCATTTTTACCCTGATGCTGCTGCTCACGCAGACCTGGGGATCCCTGGTACCTTGGCACTTTCCTGGGTTCTATCTGGCCTATAAGGCAAGGGTTCTTACTGATCTTAGACTCCCAAACTCTTCTGGATTTTCTATCCTCCCCTTCCTTGAAACGTGGCATAGGGTACAGGCCAGGTCTTTTTCTTACAGAACCCTTGGCATCTAAGCTCATTTAATCCCCTTTTTGATTTTCTGCTCTCACCCCCAGTGATGGACTCTTTACTGAGTTGGGTAGGATGCCCTGATCTTTCATATGCTCTCCCCCAAATCTGTATTTGTATGGAACAAACTTGAGTCTCAGAATATTTCATTACTTTGGTTTTGATACTCAAAAGCCAAGATTTTGGAACATAAAAGTCTTTTTTCTCAAACAGTTGTCTCTGGTAATCATTTCAAAAAACTGTTTTGAGACTCAAAAGCTATGCTGTCCTTTAGTATTTCTGTTGTAACAATCTTCCCTTAATATAAATATGTATTTCTACTAAATGGAGGAGGGAATGGGCAATAAGGTCACTGGAAGTGGTAGGGGAACCACAGATAATATCTCAAATTGTTATTTTGTCATACCTTTATTAAGTTCTCTCTATGTGTTTATGAGAGCTACAGCGAAAAATCACTCTTCTGGATTCAACTTCCGAGATGGTCTAGGAAGCATTGTACACTGTTGTAGCAATCACAGGGAGCAAGATATTGGAGCATCAGGTCTCTCACAAGAAGACTGAGTCCCTATGTCAAGCTATGGGATGTGAATATTGCTTGTTTAGATGAGTTTCACATTGCATTGGACCCCCTAAGTTGCTCTCAAAGTAGGCACCAGAAGAAGCCAAAGTATGGCTTCAAAAAGAGCCATTATCATCCCACTCATCACTAGAGCTTCATGAGACCCATCATCAGGAACCTATCACTGGGGATGGGTGTTTGGGCCACTACTTCTGTTTTTACTTCCTCCTAATAAATACATAGTTCACAAAGGACTTTACATTAAAAGAGAGTGATCAGTTAGGTAGAATTGGGAAAAGCCATTTCCCATATGCATGCATTTGCCTCCTGTGACAGGAAGTAATGAGAAGGAAAGTTGATGGTTGGAACAAATGACCAGGAAAGAATATATAGAAGAAAGGAGAGCAGGACCAAGGATGGAATGCTGGCATCAATAATATTTAAAAGGAAGAAAGATCTAGAAGTGTCTATAAGGGGAATCCAAAAATGGAAAAAGAGAGCCAGAACAAAAGATCTGCTACAAAAGTCAAAGAACACATTTCAAGAGGGGGGAAGTGATCCACTTGTTAAATGCCTCAAACGAGTCAAGCAAGAGGACTGTGGGTATAATTACTGGTCTTAGTAAGGACAGCACCAATAGAGTGGTACTGTTGGGAATGAAACTATCGAGGAGTGAAGACTAGGGAAGGGACCAGTGAGTGTAACTCAATATTTCCCAAAGCATCTACTTTGCTATTATTGTACCAAACAATATGCCATGAGAAGAGAGGTTCTGTTTGGTTCTTAATGTCTTCAGTTGTAGCAAATGTTCAAAAGTTGTCTTCCTCAATACAACCACATTTACAAGTTCTTCAGAGACTGCCGTCCCATTGCCAGGACCTGCCTAAATATCCCCACTGGTCACTTTCACTTCTTTCTCAGCCACGATGACAAATCTAACTTCCGATAACCCAGCCCACAATGCTTCTGTTTATTGAGGTCACCTTGTTATCCTAGTTTGAGTGAACTCTTGGGTGAGGTTCAAGGTCATCTTCTTCCCACAGGTGTAGATGTGGTCCTTGAACAGCATACATCTTTCTCTGCTGACAGAGGCTCCCTTTGGAGGACTCTCTCCTGGCTCTGTGGTCAGGGGAAGGGCCAGGTTGCCTTCAGGCTTTTACAGGAAAACTCTAATCAGGGTTAGGGCTGCAGTCACATGGTTTGAGCAATCTGGCTGGACTCCGGGACTTAGAAGACTGAGTGCTTGACAAGAAAAGTGAAGCAGACTCCTAGTCAAATTTGTTTCATGATAGGTGTGTATCTTTTTTCTTTTAAAGATCTTATTTATTTATTTATTTATTTGAGACAGAGAGAGAAAAAGATAGAGAGAGAGAACTAGCAGGGAGGAGGGGCAGAAGCAGACTCCCCGCTGAGCAAGAAGCCTGACACGGGGCTCGATCCCAGGACTCTGGGATCATGACCTGAGCTGAAGACAGATGCTTAACCAACTGAGCCAGCCAGGCCCCCCCTTGTGTGTGTGTGTGTGTGTGTGTGACTCAATCAAATTATTAACTAGGACATTTGTGGTGCTAACATCTTTTGATAGTTTTCTTTGTATTCCTAGTTGACCAAATAATTTATCCCAGCCATATACAAAAGATGCTGTCTTTTGTGGTCATGTTTCCATAGTCAGAGAAATCTAAGCCTGGAATTTAGCTGTAGACTCTTATGTTGGTAGCTGTCCATAATGATTTTGTAGCACATTCTCCATCTTTGGATTTTGAATCACCTCCAGTATTAATTGTGACATTTATTTGCTTGTTGCTATTGTGCCCTAAAAATTCCACTTCTCTAGATCATCATGGTGTGAAGTTTCTTCTTCAAATCAAAATGCAGAAGTACAAATCTATGAGAGGTGCGTGCTACTGGCATTTATGGTACAGATACTCACCAAAATATGCCTTTTATTGGCCACAAAGCATTTGAAAGGTGTTTTATGTTTTATCACCACACACTAACTGCTTTTTAAAAGCATGGCATCTTCTTACCTCGAATTTTACATCCATGTATGTATATATTCACCCACCTGTACTCTCATTCCCTGTCTTGAATTTCTGGAGGGCATTCTGGGTTCAGGAGTTTAGAGGTTGCGGGAGAATACTGTTCACCTGTGCCTCAAGTGCACAGAGTGCTCCCTTCTGCAGCCTTCTTCGGTGCGTGGTCCCTCCTCTTTACCTGTCCTTTCCCAGCAGCCTGGACATACTGCAAAGAAAGCACTTCTCACTGTGAACCTCATGATCTGCTCATCAGTTTATGTACCCTTGCAAATAGTCCCAGAGCTAAGGCCCTCCCGGAGTTTCCACTTACATATTGTTACAGAGCAGGGTGTGGTGTTTGTGTCTCTCTGTGTGTGTTGGGGGGAGTGTTGTGTTTGAGAAGGGACTAAGGAAAGAACTGAAGAGAAAAGAGAATACAATTCTTTGGCCTTCCTTATAAATTGAACTGAGAAGAATGTGAACTTTCTCCCTCCTCTGAACTCCCTCTGCACCTGCTGCCTGTACCGCTCATCTTCGTACTTAATTAGCACATTGCCTTAAATTAAAGTCGCCCAGGATCATAGAGGGGTCTGATCTGCATAGTTACCTCAGGAATTCTGTGATGCCACAGCAGGTTACATGGGGTTCTATTTTCACCAAGGCTCCTATATCACTGGGGAAGAACTGTAATGGAAACTTTGGAGACCCCCAGGGTAGAAGGTGAGGACAAAATCTGTGCTCTATTCCCTTGGAAAGGTGTCCCAGGAAGTCAGAAAATTTATCCCGATGTGGGAAAAAATCAGAGGTCTGTGCTGGACCTCAGATCTCACAATAAGGAGCAAATGATCAGAGTTTCTGATGGCTTTCTCTGGGATTGTACCAACTCATCCCTGTCCAGCCCATCTCAGAAATCAATGGAGTGGCAAACATTTAGCAAGTGAGCCCGGCTGCAAATGCCATTCCCCTGGGTGGGAAAACCTCCCTTTTCACTTGGGGAAGGAGGCACAGGCATCTTCAGCAGAAACAGTTGGAGGGAGTCCCTAGGGGACAAGGGCAGAAGTGTGGGTGGTGTGGGTGGGCCCCAGAGCCTTCATAAAGAGGCTGGCTGAAGCCTGGAGACCACCACTCTTCTTTTACTTCTTTAGTTAAGTTGCTCTGGCACACAGAGAAAGAGGTGGATACACTAAGGCCCTTTTTAACCCAAAGACCACCAGTGGTGATACTAAGTGTGTTGTGAGCCAAGGGAATTCTTGATGTAGGCTTGAGTCTACTTTCTCAGTCTGAAATGGACTGAGAAATTAAGGTGACAGTTCTTGTTTAAACAGTTCCTTTAATAAGTCTATAAATCATAAAATAACAAGCCAAAACAGCATTTTAGTGACGTCATCAGAGCCCAAATTCCAAGCCTGAGCTTTTCTCTGTTTTTCTGTTGTTGTTGTGATTATTATCACAACCTCTACCACCTGAATTAAAACAAAACATATACCTGGTATATATTAAACAGTTATATCTTTTAACCAACACATATAATTAAATATACAAGACATTCCCTCACACCAGTTTGCCAAGGCAGTTGCTGTGATGCAAATTATTGCCCAACACATCCTCTATCTGTTTCCCTCCAGAAGCTTGTCCTGCTTGTATTGCCTGGTGCTGCATTTTCTCTTTCCTTTTGCTTCCCACAGCCATGGTGGGGAGCAGGGCATATAAGTTTCAGATAATCTGCTACTTCTGATTATCTGCACCATTGCTTCCCAACATTAGCATGTATAATCAAGCGTTGACTTTATATTTGTCCATCGTACCTCCTCGGTTAAGTTCACAAAGGACAAAGCCACTGTCTGATCTGCTGAGTACCTAGGATGGTGCAGAGCCAATCATGGGTACCCGTACCCACTAATTGGATGCCAGACTGAACGCCAGATGGCGGCTCTTTGATTTGGTGCCTCTCAGGTCTATTTAACCACAGTTCACATCCGCTGGGATTTAGATCCCATTTTATAACCCACATTCTTCTGATCTTGTTGTGAAGAATGTGCTGGAACAGCTCTTGACTATGATCCACATTAATATTAAGAGCCTCTAACAGGGGACAGAGGCAGAGATGAGCTATGATTTTCCATCCTGGGCATGAGGACAGTTCAAGTGTATTAGTCCATTTCCTGTCGCACCTGTGACTGGAGGGCCACTAGAGGGCCAGTCTTTTTCTTTGTCTTTCTGGGATGTTGTATTTCTTAAATGTAAATACCCCTAGATAGGTAACACAGTAAATAGTTATTCATTCCTTGGTGTAAGCCGGCTGAAGTACCAAATTCAAATGGGATATTTAAGATGGGAACTTGGGTAGAGATTACATGGTTATTTAAATATTTATGGCCAAAGGACCCATTCTACAGGAAGTGGAGACCAAAAGACATGAAGGCCACTCATTGTGGAAGGTCTTTCTGAACGAACATGGTCCAAGCTTTCCTTAAAGTGTAGTCAGTGTGTAAGTAGGTAGGTATGGTGGGCAAAATAAAAACAAGGAACAGGAATCAAATGTGGTTTTCAGCTACCATCTTAAGGGAAGCCACTACTATAGCCTAGAGACTAATGCTGTAGAAACTTCGAAGGATTTCTTAAGATTTGTAACTTCACTGTATTTATTGTCACTGTTAGTTTTTGGTTGTTTTTTTTTTTTTTTCCAGTAATTATTAAAAGTAAACCCTTAGAACCAAAAGAGCCTTTATGGTTATCTTGGGGGAAAACAAGGAAGAGGAAATAGCTGAGCAGACTGTTTTCCACACCACTGCCAGATCTTTGGGAGAAAAACCACATAGACGATCCATAAAATGAGAAGAACAGAAAGGGGAGCAGAGGAAGCAGACATAAGCCTAAGAAAAGACTCTGGGCTTAACACTAGAAAGGCCCATTTGGGGGCAGAAACCAAAGCTTTCTACATCCTCCAGAAGCTAGAACGAAGCCATGTTGGAGAGCAGGTACCCAAGTGAATAGTAGGGGAAGTCTGTGTTGGCAGAAAGAAGAGCTAGGCAGGAACTAGGGGAGCTACCCCTTCCCATGCTGTTCTGTCTAAGGCTGGCCTCCAATAAAGCTCAAGAGAGTAACTTCCCATGAGGTCCAGGGGCTCTAGAGTGGAAAGAAAGCTCTTGGTTTCAATTCCAGGCATGTACTTTTCTTCTTGAAGTGAGTTTAGATCACATTTCAGCAAGTGTCCTCCTGCAGAGAAAGGTCTTCATGTTAAAAATAAAGTTCACTGGAGACACACTTGATATTTCCGGTGGCATTTCTACCTGTCCAGCCTAGGGAGGTCTTAGCTCCATTGTCCATCACTGCCTCACCACACTCCCTCATGCAATTCAAGTTGCTGGGTTTAATCTATAAAGTTTTAACAGTATGGGACCTAATTGTTTCCGAGGTCATCCCTGACACTGTGCATCCCCAGCTGGATGGAACCACATTCCCAGTGCTGATTTGAACTTGAGAAGAATAGAGCTGGAGTGTTTCTGATGTGGGGTGAAAGGATGATGGGTGGGGGGTGAAAAGGTATCTTTCAACACCCTTTTCTTGTCCAAGCGTTCAAATCCCTGATGTGCTACAAACACATTGCTTATTCTTAGGCAGTGAGGTCAAGAGCTTGGTATCTCAATTCATCTGCTTTGCTATAGGATTCATGACAAGTTTTTTGTTTTTTAGTTTTTTTTTTTTTTTTTAACTGAATAAAGTGAAAATATGGTTTGGTTGCCTCATGAGATATATATATATATATATCACTGATTGGATGTGCATTTTTAATTTATCTTTTGGTTAGCATGAATGTTCCATGGCAAATTTTAATAAATATAATCCCCTTTTAACCTAGGTTGGGTAGGTATTTCAGGCTTCCTTGTTGAAACAAAATAGTAGGCAATAAGTACTTTAAGTATGCATACTTTCCAAATTTTGCAATGAACTTTGGATTTTTATAAAATATATATTAGCACAGATTGTAAAAATACATGTGAGTGTAGTGAATGTCATTCATAGAATTCCATCCTTTTAAAACTGAATGGTTCTACAACATTCCACCTTACTTCTTCCTGGAGGCATCTTTTGAGAGTGTCAGGGAGCTGGCTGCCCCTGATTGGATTGAGGGCAGAGTTGGACAAGTATGGACCCTGTGAAGGATACAGATGCTCAATTGCCCCACCCCTTGGGATGGGAACTGAAACCTTGTAAGATCTGCCTAAAATGGCAGCAAGCTAATTAAATGGAGAGGGAGAGTTACACAATAAATCTTGCCTGGTACAAAGCAGGCTATGTGTAGGAGGGTGCGGGGGAGCCCTGTGGAGGGGTGGAGAGACAGTCAGGCCAATTTAGCAGAGATGGCACCACGGCAAATTTGATGAAGATGCTCTCAGAAGTAATTGTCACTGTTGCTTTTGAACCCTATGGAAAAATAACCCGAAGCACCAAGAGAAATGAATTTTCCCTCAAGTCAATAAGTGAAGAAATCCTCAAAATGATTATTTTATTCCTCACAGTGGGAGAGAGAGAAAAAGAAAGAGAACAGGAAAGGAAGAAGTATTTTGCTTTCTTCTGCTTAGAAGTTTGAATAATGAGGCCCACAGGCAGGAAGGGAGAGTAATTGGGTAGAGGGGATGGACACAGAAGGAACTCGGATGGGCCAGTATCTGGAATGATCTTGCTCTAATTTTCTGCATGAGTGAGACTACGGCATAGGACCGTCAATCACAGTCACAAGCAGCTCAGACTGCCACCTTCCGCTGCTGCTTCTCTCACCTCCTCCCTCCCAGCCTCCTCCCCCTTTGAAAAGCAGGTGTATTATGTGTGACTGGAAATTTGACCTGCTACTTTGATGCTATGTAATTTATTTTTTGTTGTCGTGGTGTTTTCTTTAAACTAGTCTTATGTTGCAGCTCATCTGGGTATTAGTACTTCTTTCCCTTGATCCTCAGCACAGAATTCTTGCAGACTCACCTGGCAAACATGAATTGAGCAAGAACTATACTGCTCTATTAAAGCCTGCTTGTAAGTCCTTCTTACTGAGGTCTAAGTGGCCACTTGCTTAAAATGCCACTTCTTCTTGGAGATATCTGCATTTTCAAAGAATTTGAGGGCTTGACTTATGGATGGGAAGTTATGTTACAGTCTGAGAGAAGAGAAACTTTCCGGGGCATTTTTTGCTGGGGAGAGTATTTGAGGTCAGGATTCTCCCTCACCTCCCATCGTGGCAGAAAAATAGCATCCTTTCCCTCCCTAGGGGAGGAGTTGGGGAAAAACGAGACTGCACTGTGGCAGGAAAGCAAATTCCTTGTCTAAGACTGACTGACCAGGGTTTTACTTTTTAAGTCATTGCTTCATTAGTACATCCCTGTCTGTCTCCCTGATCTTATATTTCAGTTTCTGGCAGGTTAATCAAGTGGCTGTAGCTAAATCATCTATTGTCCATGGGACACTGGCCACTTTCAGTCGCATTGCCATGCATGAGAGCTCTTTGGCCACACTGGCTACATTCTGCCTTGGTTGCCATCTCCTACAGCCCCGCAGCTGCTGGTTACTATGAACACCTCCCTTTGGTTTTGTTCTCAGAATGTCACAGTGACCAGCTTGCAGGTGGCATCCTGCTATAGATGCTGGCACAGATTTCCAACCATTATGCTGCCTGTACTGATTTTTTCCTAGTATTTGTTGCCAATGAGAGTCATTTTGATCTACCTCTCCTCCTTTTCCCTTTCCCCATGCATTGGGCTCCTTCGGAATCACTCAGGCCCAGTAATTAGAGAACCACCTCCTTTAATGCTAATCCTAAAAGTTCTAGATTTCTTTGGACTCAAATTCTGCCATGAGCAGCCTGGACCCACTGCGTCTTGCTGACCCCTTCCTCCCTCTATCCCTATGCTCATGCCAACCCCCCCAGTCTTCCTTGCTTCATGCCCAGTACAGACATGACTTTTAGTCCTTCTCTGCTGAATCTTCTAGATGTGAAAATCACATGGGTCCCACTGATATCAGACCTTGGGTTGTAACACCCCAGGAGCCACCAACCCCTGAACAGTGCCACAGCACTTACCTCTCTTGCTGCAATTCATCAGGAACAAGTTGATTTCATGTTGAAATAAATGAGTTTTGCAGGTGCTACAAATAACATTTGTTGTGTGTCAGTGGGAATATGAGTGTGGGATGGAGTTGAGAAGGACTTTAGATTTGGGGGGCCATTTAAGGCTCTGTGAGGAATGAATATGATTTCCTATGAGAAATAGCACCAAAAAATGAGCTCCTCAGAAGTCCCAAGAAAACCCTCTGGAGCCATGTGGAAAGGGTATAACTTCTGTTGCAAGAGTGAACATCAAGGGAGCAGCAAGGAGGCAATGGACAAGCAGGATAAGAGATACAGTCTCACATCCAACAACTATGTTGAGAGTTACTTTGTGCAGTACTCATTCGAACACCCAAAGAGCATGAATACAGCCAACATTTACTGGGCACTTACTCTAAGGCAGTGTTCTAAGTATTATACATGCTTTGTTTCATTTAATCCTGCAGCCATGCTACAGTGGAATACTGTAATATCTCCATTTAAAGAAAAGAAACCCCTTATCTAAAATGACACAGATAGTGAGTGTTGAAACCAAACTTTGAACCCAGATGGTCTGTTTCCAGACTTTTTTTTTTTTAAAGATTTTATTTATTTATTAGGGAGAGAGAGAGAAAGCACAAGCAGGGGGAGTGGCAGAGGCAGAGGGAGAAACAGGCTCCTTGCTGAGCAGGGAGCTGGATGCGGAACTCGATCCCAGGACCCTGGGATCATGACCTGAGCCAAAGGCAGACGCTTAACCGACTGAGCCACCCAGGCATCCCTGTTTCCAGACGTTCACTTTTAACCTATGTTAATTCCATATAATGACAACACTTCTGTCTCAGTGCCTTTTCTAATACTAGCATACAGTATGCTCAATGCTTATATGCTGAAAGAAAATATTTTCTCAAGAAAGAAAATAAAGCCAATTAAACTTTATCAGAGGAGGGAGTGAAGCATCTATAACGGGATGCTGTTAACAATGACTTTGTCTCCCTGGGACTGTAGTCTCAACTGGGCAGGATACTAGAGGTCGGGATTACACAGCACTATGGAAGGGATCAGGATGTCTATGTTTCAAAGGGTCATAATCTTGGAGTTAGGACATGGCTTCTCACTCTAGCCACTTCAAACCTATTACTGTTATCCCTTGGCCACCCCATGCATAGTCACCCCTCCACATACTAGCCCTTGTGTCCTTTGCTTGCAGTCCTATTTCCCCACAGGACAAGCTCGTAATCATTGTCTAAAGATCACCATTTCTCTTGTTTTTTCTGACTCCCTCTTCACCCTCTTGATTTAGAAGTAGCTAACTTTTCACATTTCAGTTTCTATAATTGTTTATATCCAGCCTTACCATTTTGCCATATACCTGTTTACAATCTGTTTTCCCCACTCAAGTGAGCTCTTTGCAGGCAGAGTCATATTGCATTCACCAACGTACCCACAATACCAAGAATATCTGTGATACTAAGCATAGTGCCGGATGCATACTGGGTGCTTATTAATACATATTACATTGAATTGAGTTTCTTGTTTGCTGTGCTTTTCTCCAGTTCTCCAAAAGCTCAGCAGGAATGCGTGGGTGCTCAGTGCCAGAACAATTGCAGGAAACTCTGGTCTTAACTGGCCATCAGCCAGTTGCTCCATGGGAAGGTCAACTTGGTTTAAAGGTACAGGATTGAGTGGACAACAGGCACATGAAAAGATACTCAACATTACTAATCATCAGGGAGATGCAAATAAAAATGACAATGAGCTGTCACCTCGTACCTGTTAGAATGGCTCTCACCAAGAAGTTAAGGTTCAACAAGTAGTGGCAAAGATGTGGTGAAAAGAAAACCCTTATATACTGTTGACGGGAATGTCAAGTAGTCCAACCACCATGGAAAATAAGGAGATTCCTCAAAAAAAACCAAAACAAAAAACCAAAACCCGAATGTCCATCGATGGATGAATGCATAAAGAAGAGGTGAGGGGTGTGTGTGTGTGTGGGTATGTACACATATACACACATGTATGTGCACACACAATGGAATAATACTCAGCCATCAAAAAGAATGTAACCTTACCAATGATGTGGATGGAGCTAGAGTATATTATGTGAGCAAAATAAGTCAGAGAAAGACAAATACCATATGATTTCATTCATATATGGAATTTAAGAAACAAAACAGATGAATACAGGGGAAGGGGAAAAAAGAGAGGGAGGCAAACCATAACAGACTCTTAACTATAGAGAACAAACTGAAGGTTGATGGAGGGAGGAGGGTGGGGGATGGGCAAATGGGTGATGGGTACTAAGGACAGCACTTGCTGAGATGAACACTGGGTGCTATATGTAAGTGATGAATCACTAAATTCTACTCCTGAAACCAATATTACCCTGTATGTTAACTAACTAGAATTTAAATAAAAACTTGAAACAAAAAATTTAGATCAAAAGCTTCTGCACAGCAAAGGAAACAGTCAATAAAACTAAGAGGCATATCCAAGATATATAAAGAACTTCTCAAACTCAACACTCAAAAACCAAATAACCTAGTCAAAAAATGGGCAGAAGACATGAACAGACACTTCTCCAAAGAAGACATACAAATGGCTAAAAGACACATGGAAAAATGCTCAACATCATTAGCCATCAGGGAAATACAAATCAAAACCACAATGAGATACCACCTTGCACCAATTAGAATGGCAAAAATTTATAAAACAGGAAACAACAAATGTTGGCAAGGATGTGGAGAAAGGAGAACCCTCTTACACTGTTGGTGGGAAGGCAAGCTGGTACAGCCACTCTGGAAAACAGTAAGGAGTTTCCTCAAGATGTTAAAAGTAGAGCTACCCTATGAACCAGCAATTGCACTACTAGGTATTTACCCCAAAGATACAGATGTAGTGAAAAGAAGGGGCACATGCACCCCAATGTTCATAGCAGCAATGTCCACAATAGCCAAACTGTGGAGGGAGCCAAGATGCCCTTCAATAGATGAATGGATAAAGAAGATGTGGTCCGTATATACAATGGAATATTATTCATCCATCAGAAAGGATGAATACCCACCATTTGCATCAACATGGATGGAACTGGAGGGGATTATGCTGAGTGAAGTAAGACAAGCAGAGAAAGACAATTATATGGTTTCACTCATATGTGGAACATAAGGAATAGCACGGAGGACCATAGGGGAAGGGAAAGAAATCTGAAGGGGGAGAAATCTGAGAGGGAGATGAACCATGAGAGACTATGGACCATGGGAAACAAACTGAGGGTTTTAGAGGGGAGGGGGTGGGGGGAGAGGGTAACAGGGTGATGGATATTAAGGAAGGCACGTGTTATGATGAGCACAGGGTGTTATACGTAACTAATGAATCATTGAACACTACATCAAAAACTAATGGTGTACTATACAGTGGCTAACTGAACATAATAAAAAAATTAATGAATTAAAAAACAAACTTAGATCTACCATAGGCTCCAGCAATTCTACTTCTAGGTATACACCCAAAGGAAATTAAAACAGGATTTCACCAAGATATATCCACATCCATGTTTATCGCAGCATTATTCACATTAGCCAAGGTATGGAAACAACCCAAATGCCCATCAATGATGAATGGATAGAAGAGATGATATATATACATAATGGAATAATATTCAGCAATGAGAAAAGAGGATATCGTGCCATTTGTGACTACATGAATGGACTTGAGCACATTATGCTAAAAGCGAAATCAGACAGAGAAACACAAATACTGTATTTTGTCTTTTATATGTGGAATCTAAAGAAGTCAAACCTGTAAAAAAAAAAAAAAACAGAGTAAAAAGTGGTTACCAGGGGATTCAGGATTGGTAAGACTGATGGTGTTTAAGGATACAAACTTGTAACAAGTCATAAATAAGCCATAGAGATCTAATATAGAGTTATAATGAGTATAGATAATAGTATAATGATGTGATAAATATTGCTTCAATAGCAGTCATATTACAATATCTAAATGTATCAAAGTAACACACTGTATACCTTAAATTTACAAAATGTAACATATCAAGTTTATTAAATACAAAAAAAAAATAAAGGTGCAAGATTGAGGAAGAATATGTCGTGAACTGGACTGAATGATTTTCTTAACCAGCTTCGGCCCATTGAACTGTCCCTTCAATTTTTTAAAAAAAAATTTTATGTTATTATGTTAATCACCATACTTGCATCATTAGTTTTTGATGTAGTGTTCCATGGTTCATTATTTGTGCATAACACCCAGTGCTCCATGCAGAGCGTGCCCTCTTTAATACCCATCACCAGGCTAACCCATCCTCCCACTCCCCTCCCCTCTGAAACCCTCAGTTTGTTTCTCAGAGTCCATAGTCTCTCATGGTTCATCTCCCCCTCCAATTTCTCCCCCTTCATTTTTCCCTTCCTACTCTCTTCTTCTTTTTTTTTTTAAAACATATAATGTATTATTTGTTTCAGAGGTACAGGTCTGTGATTCATGTCCCTTCAATTTTAACTGTTCCATCAACCAAACAGCTTACTCAGCTTTTCAGGGGCCTATTACTTGATCTGAAAACATTGGCAACATTTTGACCTCCAATCTGACTTTAAGCCTGTTATAGATAATGCGTTTTCTCTGGATTAGGTGACGTGTTTTGGTTGTATTGGAGAAACATCAGTTATGTCTATGTCTTGGCTAGTATTAGCCAGAATTGGGAGTGTGCCAGCTTTCACTTCATTGCTAACAGACTCCCTAATTAACCTGCTAAATCTAGTGCACCATTCACTGTTGTTTTAGAAACAGCATGCATGATATGTACACTTTTTCTTCCTCTACACTTTTTATTTGTTCAGGTTATTAGATAGTCAAATTCTCTTGCGTTGTGTATTAAGCCTTCTCAAAAGAAATGAAGATTTGAGAAACACCCAGTGGGGTTTGGTTTCTTTTGACAAGACTTGCTGTTGCTGCATCTACCCCTTATAATAGAGTTCTTCTTTGCCCTAATATTTAAATACATCAACTCACTGAATCTAAAGTGTCTCCTTTCCTTGTAATATCTCCATTCTCATAAACTACTATTTGTAAAATAAAAGGCTGGAGAAGCCCTTTGAGGGAGTTCTCCTTTAAAGGGTCTGTATAGTGAGAGTAGAGGCCATGCCTTTTCGTGGTTCTTGGGCTATGCATATGCATGCCTCCCCTTTGTCATGCCTGAAATAAATTTGCTACCTGTGTTTACACTTCATGCTTTGCACATAGTGCCCCCAAATTGCTACTCCTTGGGAGGCTAAGCCAAGGACGTTGTGTTCCATTTTCATGATGAAATGCAGATTTCCCATTGAACCTAATCAACCTTCATTTCAGAAGGTTGACAAGGCAGATACTTAAAGAATTCAGGTGGTTAAATTTATGGTACTGAAAAGAGTCCATTCCAAGAATATTCTCTGATTCCTAAGCTATGGAATTTTTATTTGATTGTGAATTAAATTACATTTTTATCACTTCAAGTCCTTCTCAATTTTGTGTCCCTCAAAGAGAGACAAACTTGTTGACAGTCATCGTTGGTCTCTGTCACATTCTGTCCCAGATTGAAAAGCTATGCTTTATACCAGCTAATAGAACTGAGATTTTTGCATAAGAGAGCATGATATCTTTGTAGTCAGGAAGAACTAACATATCTTGAGTTACTAACCGTGTGCCAGGGACTGTGCTAGATTTTAATATGTGCTAAATCATTTTCTAGCAACTCTGTGGGTGGGTGCTATTATCCCGGTTTCAGAAATAAAGCACCGAATGAATCATACATGATTCCATGCTTCCTTTCACATAGTTTGCCTGTCCATGCTCCTTAACACTGTTGTGTATTTGGTTACCCATCCAGGATCCACTTTCTCTTTGGTAGATCACATCAGCATCCCTTGCTCACCTTTCCCTCTAGCGACATCAGCATCATCATCATACATCTTGTGCATTGGGCCTTTCACTAGCATGGAAGTTTTGTCCAGGGGCCAGGATATCCTAGACTGTGGGTGGCATATATGGCTTGAGTCCCAATGTCCAACAACACAGCTTATGGATAACAGGAGTAAAAGCATACATGCCTTTCACACACACACACACACACACACACACACACACACTTGACAAACTATAACAAGGAGGTTTCTTTCCCAGTCTGACTCAACCTGCTTCAGAGCAGGGTCAACAGCAAGGCCTTGGTTTTTCCAAAGTGTAGAATAGGCTTGGTTCTGTGAAGTAGAGGGTACAGCTCTGGAGCCAAGCAGAATTGCTTTGCATAATGAAAGAGTAAGAAAGTTGCAGTTTCTAGGGCAAGGGAAGATCCAGGAGTAAGTGACAGGCAAAAGGGCAGGGCTGCGTGCCATCATAGGCAGGGAAACGCTCAGGATTGACATGGCTGAAAAGGGAATTTGAGTTCCAGTGGGAACATTTAAGAAGTTTGCAGTAAGATATCCTATGTAAAACTCTTTTTTCATCATTTGCTAATGCCAGCCCCTTTTTTAGGGTGATTGGATTTTTTGGTGGAATTTAGAAAGGTCCTAAGTTCTACACTGAGGATAAGGCAAAAACAGAGGGAGTAGGTTTGTGTGAAGGAGCTGCAGGAATTGAAGAAGGGAGGGCTCAAATGGTCTAAGAGAGACATTTTAGGCTTTGTATGGGATCGTTTGAATAAAGATATATGTATTATCAAGTACAGCCTTTCCCAATCTAAGGTTCCTTGCCTAAAGCATAGAACAAAGAAAATGACTTTAGGAACTGTTTTCTCCGTTTTCTCAAGGTTGGTATGAGTGGTAGTGTTTTAGATGCACTGAAGAGGAGCCAAGTTTTTACATGCCTGTGGATGTTTTAGGCAAGACTTGTCAAAGTCCTACAGGCACCGCATTCAGCCTGCTGCCTGGCCTCGCACCAGGACCACTCTGTCTGCTTCTGTGTTGTCGATGGCAGCTCTCCTGCTGCAACAGCAGAGTCGAGTGGTCGGAACAGAGGACGTACGGCCCACTGTTGTGTGTCCTTTTATGAGATGATCAGGTGCTGCCACAAGAGGAACCACATGAGAAAGACCCCAGGGTAGTTAGGAGGCAAGAGTGGGTGGCAGGCTTTAGTCACTGCATTATTACGGTTCCTGCTGGAGGGGCAAAGCAGAGCAGAGTGAACAGTTTAGGGTTGGCTAGTGTGAATGCATTTCAGCAGGCTTCGGGCTATTGGGTTAGTCTTGGGTTGTCCACTTCCTGGACCTGGGGTGATTAAAATGGAAGCACATTTGCCTCTTGGGGAGTGCTGGCCGGATAGAGGAAGTATGGCTTTGGACTGCTTAGTTTACATGGCAAAAGCATGTTCCCAGTTGGACCCTTTGATTTCTCTAAGAACTGGCTCTCTCCTCATCCAGAAAGGTTTTTTTTAAAAGAAATCCAAACATTATAATAGGCAGAAAATTAAAAATAGATACAATACATCCCCAAAGTCTAAAATAGGTTCTATCTGGCTCTGTAAGAAGGTTTGCCACTGCTTGATTTAGGGCAGTAGGTCTTCACTAGGTCTTCACTTTTTTGTGAACCCCAGTTGAGAAAGGCTGACCTAGTACATCTAGTAATGTCTTAGATGGAATAAGCAACTTAGAATTCGGCTGGGAATGTGTCCTCACCAAGAATGCCAGGATACATAGTACCAGGGAGTAATTATTAACTATGCAGAGGATGCTGGCTTTCACCAAAGACGATTTTCGAGACTTAGTCATATCTGAAGGAATCTAGACCAAAAAGAGGGAAACATCATGGTTGCACCTTTGCCAGGATGCTGCTCAATTTATGCCCTGACCTACGAATTTAAACCCAGCTGAGAAAAGAACTCTCTTGAAGGAGTCCATCATGGCCATGGGTTTATTGGAGCTGAGGGGAAACTCAAATATACACATAGTCCCCTTTCTCAGAAAGATAGGCTTCATTTCCCAAGTGTACGCAGAGGCCGTGGTAGCAGTCTTAAGCATCAGTTTTATTTGAGACTGCTTTTTATGCATCCTGCATAAGCAAAACCTCTTATTTTTGCCTTTTCCCATTGGAGACTTTGTACCTGGCGCCTGTGGACAAAGGTGGGTGTGGGCTCTGTTTAGAGATCTAACCTCACTGGGGCCTCAGCGGCCCCACCGGTGCCTTTCTCTGGGGCATTGTTTAATCCTAAGAAACTGTCTTTTTAAGAAGGCTTTTCCCTTTGCCCTGATACTCCTTTTAGCTAGAGCATTACCGTTGGAAAACTCCTCAGCTGAAAGTTGCAGGTGTCATTTCTGAAGTCTATGCCCCTAAGCACATTTGCCATGTGATTCTCATTCTTCCTCTGCATTTGGATGTTACAGGCCTTAAGTAACGTTTCTTTCTCTCATAATTTTTTTTCCTGCAATAATGGGATATGCCTCTAGTGCTTCCTTTTCCTTGTGAGTTTCCCTGTGCCTTAGGAAGTCCCGGCTAAGGCTTTGACAGCCTAACCTTCTTCTTTAGTGACTTCCTTTCCTTCTCTACCACGTGGAAGGCTGGCCATATTTACTGGACTGAGCGCACTTGTTCCTCTCTCCTTTTTTGATTTCTGGCCTAGACAGGAGTGATACTCAAATTTTCAACCTTCAGCATAGCACAGGCACCAGCCAATCCAAAGAGATGCTGGCTAGGTGAGGCATGAGGGTGTGTTGGTACATACCAGTGCTTTGCTGCTGAACACCAGCCCAGCCCTAGACATCGGCTTTTAGAAAATGTATGCTTGTATATTTTTTTTCTTAAGGGGACCTTACAGTGAAACGTGAAAAATCAGTGTGTTCTAGTCAATAAGATCATGTATTTTCAAGCAATTCCTCATCCAACTTCTTAACGCTGAGTTGATTAAACTCACCTAGGAAGTATTATCACAGCAGACCCAAATCTTCATTTGGAAGAAGCAGTCCAGGACTCAGTCTTTTGTTGTCTTCTCCAGGTCCCTGTTAGTATGTTTTATTTGTTCCTCCCATTTCCCTGGAGGCCAAATTTCACACAATTTTGAGCCTACTCCAAAAACTGCCCGCCCTCATGGGTGTGCTGGAGCTAGCTCACACAGGCTCACCAGAAGCTTGATTGTGTACATCTCTTCCCAAATCCATGTTCAGTGATACTGTATCGAATGCTTGAAATCAGCCATGGAGGGAGTATTCAGAAATTGGCAAACGCTACAAATAAGGCTATTGTTACTTTTTTTCTGAGGAGTGGGTTGTTAAACACTAACCATCATAATACTGCATCTCCACCTACAATAACTGAGTGACCTTGAAACTCACCCCCAGTTAATGCTGTGAATATTTATGCTGGTCTTATATTAAAGTTGTCTTTTTCTGAAATCCTTTATATAACTGTCCCCACTCTCAAGCGTATTTCCACAATTGCTCTTAGAAGTAGAGACTATCTTCAGCTGAGCATTGAAACAGCATTTTCTTTATCTAGACTCCCTTTAGGGAAACATTACAGGGAAGACTACACTCTTGCTCTCTTGTTCTATGGAATTTCTTTGGACTAGAACAACCTTTTTTTACCTAGGACAAGTAAAACATCCCTTTGCCTTTTCTAATCATCTCTTTTTGAGCCACTTGATCCAGGACATCTCTTTTTCCCTTTTATATCTATTTGCCCCCAAGATTTTATTTTCATATTCAGATTGGCCTAGGTAGTCCTCTGAGATCTCCTAAGGAATCTTTTCTTTCTTTCTCCTAGAGCTTCTGATATGATAATAAAATGATGCATATTTTTAAAGCAAATAAGTTTCTATCTGGTGCAAACTTGATTCCTTGGAACTATTCAGACACAGGCCTTTTTTTGAGATTCTGTATCCTTTATGAAATAAAAATGTCCATTGATAGAATCTACCATCTGGGGAAACTAATGGATAGCATGGTGATTATAGTTAATAATACTGTATCACATATTCAAAAGTTGCTAAGAGAGTAGATCTTAAATGTTCTCATTACAAAAAAGAAATAGTAATTATGTGACCTGATAGAGGTGTTAGCAAGCACTATGGTGGTAAACACTTTGCAGTATATCTAGCGTATCAAATCAAGGCACTGTATACCTTAAACTTACTCAATAAAGCTGGAAAAAAAGCCATTGTCCCTCTATGGGTGAAGACAAAGTCTAGGTTTTTAAAACCTGAAGCCATGGTCAAAAATTATATATTTAATAAATAGAGTCAAACCAAGATCATGACACAGAAGGTAACCATTGGAAACGTATGAACATGCTGCATAATCTGGAAAGTGACACACTCCCCTTCTCATAGTTGGCTCTGAATACAATTCAAAATAATATAAAAGAGCTAATTTCTAGAATGCACATTCACCTCTTTTCTCCTAGTTGTCTTTCAAGTTTAAGCTCAAATATCACCTCTATAAAGACTTCTCTGACTCCCCTGGCAGAGTCTTTCCTGTGCACTTTGTCCATTCTGTTTTATTACACTTGTACTGTGTAATAACTCTTTCTTGCATTCTTCTACAATGCTAGGAAACCATCTTAGATCAGATACCTTTTATTCTTCTTTATATTCCCAGGACTTAGGACAAGACATGGCTGGAACTTCATAACGTTTGGTTAATGATAAAATGCAACATTTTTTTCCTAGGGTTTATAAAGGTTACATAAAAAATTAAGAAGTGTCATAGAAAACTAAAGTCATTGGATTCAGTGTTCCATTTGAGAGCTATTGATCCTTTTGTCTGATTCAGAGTAGAACAAACTAAAGGTAGTTATGCTACCATTGAGATGAATCTTTTGTTTTCTTGTCCCTCTCTAGGGGGCTAAAAATGTACTTTGAGTTTTGCAACCTGGTTGTGGTGGTAGATAGGTGCAGAGTAGCATCTTGCTTTGATGATCCAATGTCTTAGCCCAATTGCTTAGCACAGCCATTCTCTTCTGGCTTATTGAAATGAGTTTATGATTTCAGAAAATCTGGGTTTTCATTCTTGCCTGTGTCAATTAAAGTTTATGTGTTCTTACCCACGTCATCTAATCTTGGTGAGTCTCTGGATCCTTATTCATAAGATAGGCTTAATAACATCCATACCCATGAGTTGATTTGAGGATCATACAGGAGACCTTGTAAACATTTATTCTCTAGAAATCAGTGTTTTTATATGAGTGATTATTGCTAAAGTCAGCTAGAGTTAACTGTGGATATGGATCCTGAGCAATACAGAAACTCTGTAATTATGAGCCATGTGCCATTTCTCCTCTGACATTTCAGGATATTCATCTTTCTCATCACACAAAAAGAGTTAACCTGGAAATGGCCATGATTCATGGCTTATCCTGAAGTGAGTTATTTTTTTTTCTTTTTCAAAAGTTTGAACTGATACAATTTCACCAACTTCTCTGCCTCTAAGACCACACAGGCTTTTTTTTTTTCCCTTCCAAGTCCCCCTCTCAAGTAAAATACTTCAATCTCTTTCTTGTGATTGTGTAACTCAGAAATGTCTAAAGCTATAAGCTTCAAACTTGGCAGGGTTGTCATCTTCACTATGAAAGAAAAAACAAGGAAAATTTGAAGGAGAAAGCTTTCACTGTTTTTTTTTTTTTTCTTTTAAGTTAGTCAAATGTAAAAAAATAACATGGAGTTGTTATTTACATGTTTTCATTCTCCTTGCTAATAACATCATTGTATAGCCTGAGGAGATTTCAAAATCACCATCCTATTGACAAATAGGTTAGAGACATATTCCTATTCTAATCAGGGATGGTGTATAATGCTTGTTCTAGTCTTGCAAGCAGTAAGTGTTTCTCATCTTCTGTTAGACTAATTTGTATCCAGGTCTAATATCAAAGTCAATTATGGTAAGTAAAAGAGGTGATTGTCTCCAGGGTACTGCCCCACCCCAGAACCCTCCCCTACTTTAACACAAATGAAATTCTAACTTCAGATTTTCCTTTATCTAGACAGCTATACTTTTTTGCAAAAAGGCAAATGGTGGTTATTACCTATGGACCACTTTGAACTAATAAAGAATCTGAAAAAATTTTTGAAGGGAGTTGGATGAGGTTGTATATGTAGACTATGTGTGTAAAGATTAGCAAGAGGGGGCTCAGAAGATAGAACAAATAGGATGAAGCAGTTAGCATTTAATTGACCTAGTTTTTATATGAAGGAAGGGACATACTTAACATACTTAACATACTTAACTCAATTCACTTATAAGGAATGAGAACTCCAGAGGGCACTCTCAAATTTATAGGGACGATCTATAAAAACAAGTTCTTCACAGGCAACATGATGACAATAAATTCATATCTTTCAATAATCAGTCTCAATGTGAATGGCCTAAATGCTCCCATAAAATGGCACAGAGTTGCAGATTGGATAAAAAGACATGACCCATCCGTATGCTGTCTATAAGAGACTCATTTTGAACCGAAAGATACATCCAGACTGAAAGTGAAGGGATGGAGATCCATCTTCCATGCCAGCGGACCTCAAAAGAAAGCTGGGGTAGCAATTCTTGTATCAGACAAATTAGATTTTAAACTAAAGACCGTAGCTAGAGACACGGAAGAACACTATATCATTCTTAAAGGGTCTATCCAACAAGAAGATCTAACAATTGTAAATATCTATGCCCCCAACATGGGAGCAGCCATCTACATAAGCCAAATGTTAACCAAAATAAAGAGTCATATTGATAACAATACGTTAATTGTAGGAGACCTTAATACTCCACTCTCAGCAATAGACAGATCATCTAAGCAGAAAATCGACAAAGAAACAAGAGCTTTGAATGACACACTGGACCAGCTGGATCTCATAGATATATAAAGAACATTCCACCCTAAAACAATAGAATACTCATTCTTCTCAAGTGCACAGGGAACTTTCTCCAGAAAGGACCACATACTGGCTCACAAATCAGGTCTCTCTGATACCAAAAGACTGAGATTATTCCCTGCATATTCTCAGACCATAATGCTTTAAAACTGGAACTCAATCACAAGAAAAAATTTGGCAGAAATTCAAACACTTTGAAGCTAAAGACCACTCTGCTCAAGAATGTTTGGGTCAGCCAGGAAATCAAAGAAGAACTTAAACAATTCATGGAAACCAATGAGAATGAAAACACATCAGTCCAAAACGTATGGGATACTGCAAGGGTGGTCCTAAGGGGGAAATACATAGCCATCCAAGCCTCACTCAAAAAAATAGAAAAATCCTGAATTCACCAACTAACTCTACACCTTAAAGAACTAGAGAAAAAGCAACAAATAATGCCTAAGCAACACATTAGAAGAGAAATAATTAAGATTAGAGCAGAGATTAATGAATTAGAAATCAGAAACACAGTAGATCAGATCAACAAAACGAGAAGCTGGTTCTTTGAAAGAATTAATAAGATTGATAAACCACTGGCCAGACATATCCAAAAGAAAAGAGAAAGGACCCAAATTAATAAAATTATGAATGAAAGGGGAGAGATCATGACTAACACCAAGGAAATAGAAACAATTATTAGAAATTACTATCAACAACTATATGCCAATAAACTGAGCTATCTGGATGAAATGGATGCCTTCCTGGAAACCTATAAACTGCCAAGACTGAAACAGGAAGAATTGACAATCTGAATAGGCCAATAACCAGTAACAAGATTGAAGCAGTGATCAAAAACCTCCCAAAAAACAAGAGTCCAGGGCCTGATGGATTCCCTGGGGAATTCTACCAAACATTCAAAGAAGAAATAATACCTATTCTACTGAAGTTGTTTCAAAAAATAGAAACAGGAGGAAAGCTTCCAGATTCATTCTACAAGGCTAGCATTACCTTAATCCCCAAGCCAGGCAAAGACCCCATCAAAAAGGAGAATTTCAGACCAATATCCCTGATGAATATGGATTCCAAAATCCTCAACAAAATCCTAGCTAATAGGATCCAACCATACATTAAAAGGATCATCCACCACGACCAAGTGGGATTTATCCCCAGGGTGGTTGGGCAAGGGTGGTTCAACATTCGCAAATCAATCAATGTGATAGAACACATTAATAAGAGGAGAGAGAAGAACCATACGGTCCTCTCAATTGATGCAGATAGAGCATTTGACAAAATACAACATCCTTTCCTGATTAAAACTCTTCAGAGTATAGGGATAGAACATTCCTCAAGTTCATAAAATCCATCTATGAAAAACCCACAGCGAATATCATCCTCAGTGGGGAAAAGCTGAGAGCCTTTCCCTTAAGATCATGAACACATCAAGAATGCCCACTCTCACCACTATTGTTCAACATAGTACTAGAAGTCTAGCTACAGCAATCAGACAACAAAAAGAAATAAAAGATATTCAAATTGGCAAAGAAGTCAAACTCTCTCTTTTCGCAGATGACATGATACTTTATGTGGAAAACCCAAAAGACTCCACCGCCAAATTACTTGAACTCATACAGCAATTCAGTAATGTGGCAGGATACAAAATCAGTGCACAGAAATCAATTGCTTTCTTTTACACTAACAATGCAACTGTAGAAAGAGAAATTAGAGAAACGATTCCATTTACAATAGCACCAAAAACCATAAGATACCTCAGAATAAACCTAATCAAAGAAGTAAAAGATCTATACTCTAGGAACTACAGAACACTCAGGAAAGAAATTGAAGAAGACACAAAAAGATGGAAAAACATTCCATGCTCATGGATCGGAAAAATAACCATTGTTAAAATGTCTATGCTACCCAGAGCAATCTATACCTTCAATGCTATCCTGATCAAAATTCCAATGATATTTTTCACAGAGCTGGAACAAACAGTCCTAAAATTTGTATGGAATCAGAAAAGACCCCGAATCGCCAAGGAAATGTTGAAAAAGAAAAAGCCAGGCACATCACATTGCCCGATTTCAAGCTATATTACAAAACAGTGATCACCAAGACAGTATGGTACTGGCACAAAAACAGACATATAGACCAATGGAGCAGAATAGAAAGCCCAGATATGGACCCTCAACTCTATGGTCAAATAATTTTCAACAAAGCAGGAAAAAATATGCAATGAAAAAAAGTCTCTTCAATAAATGGTGCTGGGAAAATTGGACAGCCACATGCAGAAGAATGAAACTCGACCATTCTCTAACACCCTACACAAAAATAAACTCAAAATGGATGAAAGACCTCAATGTGACACAGGAATCCATCAAAATCCTAGAGGAGAACAGAAGCAGTAACCACTTTGACATCGCCCACAGCAACTTCTTTCAAGATACATCTCCAAAAGCTAGTGAAACAAAAGCACAAATGAACTTTTGGGACTTTATCAAGATAAAAAGCTTCTGCACAGCAAAGGAAACAGTCAACAAAAGAAGGAGGCAACCCACAGAATGGGAGAAGATATTTGCAAATGACACTACAGATAAAGGGCTGGTATCCAAGATATATAAAGAACTTCTCAAACTCAACACCCAAAAAACAAATAAGTAAAAAAAATGGGCAGAAGACATGAACAGACACTTCTCTGAAGAAGACATACAAATGGCTAACAGACACATGAAAAAATGTTCATCATCATTAGCCATCAGGGAAATTCAAATCGAAACCACATTGAGATACCACCTTACACCAGTTAGAATGGCAAAAATTGACAGGGCAAGAAAACAAATGTTGGACTGGTTATGGAGAAAGGGGAACCCTCTTACACTGTTGGTGGGAAGGCAAGTTGGTACAGCCACTTTGGAAAACAGTGTGGAGGTGCCTCAAAAAATTAAAAATAGAGCTACCCTATGACCCAGCAATTGCACTCCTGGGTATTTAACCCAAAGACACAGATGTAGTGAAAAGAAGGGCCATATGCACCCCAATGTTCATAGCAGCAATGTCCACAATAGCCAAACTGTAGAAAGAGCTGAGATGCCCTTCAACAGATGAATGGATAAAGAAGATGTGGTCCATATATACAATGGAATATTATTCATCCATCAGAAAGGATGAATACCCAACTTTTACATCAACATGGATGGGACTGGAGGAGATTATGCTAAGTGAAATAAGTCAAGCAGGGAAAGTCAATTATCATATGGCTTCACTTATTTGTGGAACATAAGGAATAGCATGAAGGACATTAGGAGAAGGAAGGGAAAAATGAAGAGGGGAAATTGGAGGGAGAGATGAACCATGAGAGACTATGGACTCTGAGAAACAAACTGAGGGTGTTAGAGGGGAGGTGGGTGGGGGGATGGGTTAGCCTGGTGATGGGTATTAAGGAGGACACATACTGCATGGAGCACTGGGTGTTATACTAAAACAATGAATCATGGATCACCACATCAAAAACTAACGATGTATTGTATGGTGACTAACATAACATAATAAAATAAAAATTTTTTTAAAAGTATAGGGAAGGAAGTAAGAGTCTGGCCAAGAGTCTGGCATAGACAAAGCAACATGGAATGTGAGATGAAGAGCAGAGAGATGTCCAGAAGATTTACATCTTTCTCTTTGTCCAGGAGTGACAAACATATGAGGCATGGCAAGTTTGGCTGGCTGAGGTTTCCTACAGAATGATGCCCAGTATCCTTAGCATATTTAGTCACTAGCCAGATCTCCATGTGCTAAAGACAGAGGAGATGGAGGTCCAAGTGGCCAGCTAATCTCCAGGTTACTCTTTTCTTAGATTTCCTCATCAGGAGCAATTTGCAATTTGTATTTGCTAGAAAGAAATAAAACAAGAGAGAAATCTAAAAACAAAAACCTACAGTGTTGTTGCAAAATACATGACTTACAAATTCTGGAATTCTGGGATTTTATGTATGGGGAACTCATAGTCGAAAAAAGAGCATGGGGTACTTGGGCTGCAGGAAACTTGCTCAAGTTATATTAGTAGTGGAAATTTTTTGAAAGGGCACACATGGCAGTAGAGAAGACAGTACGCTCACGGGAATCTAGGTACATTGATTACCCATGTTCCTGGATAGTGCTGAGCACTAGAGTCATCTCTCTTGTTCTCCTAGGAACAAGAATCTATAGATCTGCACTCTGACACCATTAATAAGTCTCTGTTAATCTCTGTTTATGCCTCGCCTTCTGTCTTTTCTCATTGCCCGTCAACTATTTGGAGATCCAAAGTGACTAGACAGACTCTGGAGTTAAAATACCTAGTTTCAAACACTAACTCTATTCCTGTCTGTGCATGTTACCTAACCTTAGTGTTCTCATCTGTAAAGTAGGGATAATAATGGTACTTACCTCATTGGTTGTTTTGATAACTAATGAGTTCATATATTTAAAGCCCTAATATAATTTCCTACTGTTCTAGCTCTGGAGAAAGATACAGGATGTCCTAGAAAATTATATTATCTCCATCATGTAGAGTTTTTCTTGCAAGAGTAACAGATGGGTGGTGACCAGCGACTGACCACACTTGGGTCAGATTTCTGTGATGTCTAATCCATGGCCAACCCTTGTTTATAAAACACCCTAAGGCCATTTTCCTTAGGAAAAGGCTGTGCATAGACAATTTTCCTTAGAAGGGATGGTAGTGTGGCAAGCTGTGACTGGCAAGCCCATTTTGGGAGGGATTAGTGTAAAGAGGATGCTTCATCTAATTAACTAAATCCATCCATCATGCTGCTATTACAATCTCTGACCCTTCTTTCTTTCTCATTTAACTCATGTAATTACTTCAATTATGCACTTCTTCAATTATTATAATTATGTATTTTTTATTGAAGACATTCTTAGATGGTATGATGTTGGCAAGACGATATCTAAGCTTCCTTTCTGTCTTGATATTCAATTAGGATGTCTTTACAATGATTCCTGTTAGTTTGGAGGGCAAGGGCCCTGTCTTCTTGTTTACGGCTATATTCCCAGAATTAGGATAGTGCCTGACATGTGATAAGTGCTCAATAAATATTAGTTGAATGAATGAATAAAAAGGAGATTTGGAAGAGGGAAATGGTCAGGCAGAGTGATACTGGGCATACATTTTATGGTCTTTCTCTAATGTTTAATGTCTAACGTTTTTCTATTATAAGATAGAAAATTATCCATCACTCATATTTTACTGGTTTATTTTTCTTACTGGACCAAAATAAACCCTCTGGAGGTTAGTGCAATGAGCTAAGCCAGGCGCTGAACAGGCAGCAATAGGAGATGGAGATGTTTACACCCAGAAGTTGAACTGGCGTATTGCTGATAACTAGGAAAAGCATCACCAAAGTCACTCTGCAGTTGCCATGGATACTATCTTGGGTGCTCTGAGGTGTCATTACACAGTGGAAAGAGTCATGCAGAGTTGGGCTCAAATCCCAGGTCTGCTCTTCTTTGGCTGTATGTCCTTGAACAGGTTATTTAAACTCTAGAGCCTCAGTTTTCTTATTTAGAAGATGCAGAGTTAGATTAGAGATGATAATGGCGCTTATCATATAGTAAACATTTTCCATTACCCAGCACTAATCCTTCTCAATTATTCTGTGCAGTACGTGTTATTATTCCTATTGACAGATGAGACAACCCAGGTGCAGAGAGGCAAACTGATTTGTCAAAGTCATACAACTGATAAGAGGTGGAGCTAAGATTTAAACCAGGTTTGGCCTGAATCTCATACCTTGAATAGAGATAATTTATGTAAACTGCCTGTGCCTAGCACACACAGCCATTTAATAAGGGGAAATGTTAAGATTAGTTCTCAATATGTACGGCCCTCAGGACTTTCTCATCCTCACCATTTCTTCCCAAGTCAGAGAGCTTTAAAGACCCTCCTTCCCACCTCACCCCATTTCCTTACACAAACTCATGAGCTTCAAAGACCTTGTAAATGAAGTGAAACAACAGCGAACACAACTGGCTACTTTCTAGACAGTGTCAGGAAAGGACAGTCCATTTCCTTGGTTTGAGGATCATTTAGGGGTTAGTATGTGTCTTACAGTGGCATGCTCAGATCCCTGGCAACTGGGTAAAAATGGGTCAGGTAGGCTTTTCTACCAAGTAAACACAGAAAAGTGGGTGTTCAAACCTTTCTCCCGCTCACCATCATGCATCAGCATTGCTTTTTCAAGTGTTCGGAGCTATAGCCATGAGACATTCTTTATAAACCCAAATTTGATTCTGTTCTCTGGATCAAAGAAATGATTACACCTTGGAGGGCTTAAACTATTATACAAGAAGAAAGAGAAGAAGAGGGTAAACGCTGAGATGGGGAATAATTATTGCCAAAGGTGAAGGAGATTGACTGGGAGCATGATACCTGTATAATTAAGGCAAAGTGAATATAAAAATCTGTGCTTATTTCCAGCATGCACATTCAGAGGTCCTTGGCAACTGGTGTGTACAGCAGGTGGGGTGCTTAAATGTTTGCTTCTCTTGGATCTTTGCTTTTATAATCTGCTTTTACAAGGCCTATTTAAGGAGTCCACTTTACTGCTGGCAGGGGAGTGGAGCACAATAAAGCTCTATTTAAAAACAATCCCAGTTATCTTAAATTTCTTATGGCATTCTTCAAGTGTTAAATCTGCAGAGGAAGATAATGGCAACTCTCTCCTGACCTTAAAAAGAATTTCCAGTAATGGTTGAGTTTCCCAGCATAAGCTCAGGTGGTGGGGTGAGTGGAATGGGAAACCAGAGAACCTGACCTGGATCTACATGCATAATTTCCTGCCCCTGTGGGTTCTGTTCTTTATGAGAAGCTGGAGTTTTTTTCTGATTTTTCTAGGAACTTATTTCAGGGTCTCCTTCTGGACTCTGGGAAGGATTGCATCCCAGCCAACAAGCTGTATTAGACAAATAAGGGGCAGGCCGGGGTTGTAGTTGAGGAAATTCTATCTCAAATCTTGGCTTCCTCACCTACCTTCACTTTCTAGATTGCCAGTTTCATTTTCATGGTGAGACTAGGGTCAGTCTGGATGCGATATGGCTTATTAAAGGGAATATGCCATGCTCCTTGAAGTTTAGAGCTCAGCCTGGTCTTTCCTGACCCCCTTTCCTCCTTCTTCTCTTCTTCCTCTTCCTGGCAGTCCTGCTCCTCCTTCTCTTCATCTGTTTTCCCCTCTTTCTCTTCTTCCCCTTCTTTCTTTGGTGTCTCAGTCCATACTTTTTTTTTTTTTTAAGATTTTATTCATTTATTTGACAGAGAGAGACACAGCAAGAGAGGGAACACAAGCAGGGGGAGTGGGAGAAGGAGAAGCAGGCTTCCTGTAGAGCAGGGATCCCGATGCGGGGCTCGATCCCAGGACCCTGGGATCATGACCTGAGCCAAAGGCAGACGCTTAATGACTGAGCCACCCAGGCGCCCCCCCAGTCTACACTTTTATTTTTCATCTATTCTACTTTCTCCACTTCATTTTTTACTTTCTCTTCCTCCATATTTCAAACCTAACTCATCTTTGTAGTTGTCTACAAAGTTGTCTTGTGTAGTTGTCTACATCATGTCTCTTCCTTTCCCCTCTATGATATTTTCCATTTTTTTCAAAGTAATATTATTTGTTTATCACCTTTTTAAAAGAATTGACATCGTTAATGGCATGAAACCCCCAGGGGACAGAAGTGGAAATAAGAAGCTCTGTTCCTCAATACCCAAATGGACTGACAGGAGGGGGGGAAATACAGCACAAAAGACTAGCTCCAGGGCCCCAGACAAATTAATCTGGGCTGAGTGCTGCCTACTCTTCTCTGGATGGCTCTGTTGGTCCCACTAGACTGTTTTATCAACTGTCTGGCCCTCTATACCAAAACTTGGAATTTATTTATCTGTTGGTTTTTGTTCCCACCCCCAATAAGTCTGCAATTATTTGCTTTTGAAGACAAACATTAACATTGTTAAAAGCCTCCCATAGGTGCTTACCCACTCACCATGCTCAGAAACCTAACTGGAGTGGCACCAGAGATAACACTGCAAATCATTGTTAAGGAAAGCTTTGCTTCTGAGGATAGCAGAAAACCAGTGATGAGAGCCAAACAAAATATCTGAGCCCTAGTCAGCAAAAGAAGAAAAGAGCATGAGGTGCAGACCTTGTGAAAGGTACCATGAAATGTACTGCAGCCAGAATGAGTAAAGAGGCAGGAGCAAAGCCCGTGTGGGTGGAGGGACTGATGCAATGGGCAAAGCAGGAAGGGGAAGATTGGTGGGCAAGAGGGCTGAGTTTAGAGACCTTTGATGTTCTTAGAAATGCACTTCTCAGTCCTCCTTCAAAGAAGAAATTGTTGCCTCAGCGTCAGGGAATGCTGTCCTCTGCAGACAGTCTTCAGCTCTCAGTCCATTTAGGGATTGGATCAGCTGCAGACAGCTTCTTGTCAAAGGCCATACTTTCCTGAAATGTCGTACATCTAATGATTGATGGAGATGGAAGGAAAAAGACTCATCCACTTCAGGCCAATGCAGGACAACTCTGCTGGGACATTTTAGCCCTAGATTGGCCAAGGCTGTCTTTTTGGTTTGTGTTGTAGCTCCACCTCTCCCTCTACCCATTCTTCTTTCTTTTTTCTCCCACAGGAGCTTCCCTAATGAGTATCCTCCATAGATAGAGTAACCTCCATCTTAGTCTGCTTCCCAGAGAACTCAACCAGTGACAGTTGGTGCCCAGTGGTCCAAGAAAGCAAGTATTAAGATGGAATTTTGGAGCCAGAGGACTTATTTCCCGTTTGGTAAGGAGGATTCCATCAATAAAAGAGCACGGATAGATAGCTTCTAGCACAAGGAGGAAGTTCAGTTATCAAAACTTTCAGCAGAATTGGATGGTATACTAGTGGAAAGGAATGCTATGTATTAAGTATTAGAGAAATTGTAACTAGAATAACAAGGGAATTGACTGGCTATTGCTAAGCTCAATTGATGCACTAAACTACAGGGTAGCAAACCATGACTCATGGGTGAAATTCTGCCCATTGCCTGTTTTTACAAATAAAGTTTGATTGGAACACAGCCACACTCATCATTTATATATTGTTTATAACGGTGATTTTACTATAAAGGCAAGTTGAATAGTTGTGATAGCAAATTTATGGCCTCAAAGCCTAAAATGTTTAGTGCTATGTACTATATAGCCCTATAAAGAAAGTTTGCTGACCACTGCACAAGAAAAAAGAGAAAGAGTTAGAATGATTAACAAGTAATTGCAAAACCAAACATGAAACCCAGAAGACCTTTCTGACAGATTACAAAGAAGCTCTCTTCTCAGGTATTGGAATGGCAGAGAGAGCTATAAAGCTAAACCAGGACTTGATCAGTGTAGTAACTGAGCTCCAAAGAAAGTTAAGCTCCAGCCAAGGGAGGTCTATTATGCTAAGGTCAGGGCTCTGGTTAGGAAAGAAGGGGACATTAACACATTGGATAGGGACATCTGGATATCAATATAATAACAATTTTGAATTTCTAGAGTCTTCTGAACGCTTTGAGCCTGTAGAAGTAGCCCAACAATCCCAATTAAAAGCTAACATACTCCTTTTCTTGCTTAAAGAAAATGCAAAGACCTCTCCCTTAAGAAACAATATGTGCCCCCCCCAGGATCTGCCCCATCTCCCCTCTTGGCCACTAAACCTATAACTAGCAGCCAGAAGAATGCAGGGCCTGCAAGGGAAGGAGAGACTATACTTTAAGAGAGCTGCAGGATTAGCCAGCATGTACCAGCAGGAGCTGGGAGACTATATGTGGCACTGGATTCCTGGGGTGCTTGATCAAGGGGACTAAAATACATGGTTAGATAAGGGAGATTTTTATTGAATTAGGAGTATTCTTCTGAGACACAGGATTTAATACTGTATAAAAGACTCCAGAGATATGGCAGACTTGTTACAAAGTCTAGAAGCATGAAAAATGAGTAGCCTACACTGAGTGAGGCTGAAATGCCAGGATTTCCATGGAAGAAGATGAAGGAAATTATTAAAAGACTCGGGGAAATAGCATGCTAAAGTGGATATACTATGTAAAGCCAAAAACCCCATGAGATG
Organism: Mirounga leonina; assembly: GCF_011800145.1. NCBI lineage: Eukaryota > Metazoa > Chordata > Mammalia > Carnivora > Phocidae > Mirounga > Mirounga leonina. Next base: position 49,171,859 of record NW_023270389.1, read on the forward strand.
ATTGTGTTCCATGGGAAGACCCAGAGGATATACAATTTACCAATGCCCCGAGGAAAATTCTGATGCTATGGTCAACAGCATCAAGAAGTCCTGTGATGCCTCTCTTTTATAGGCCATGGATAATGATAGGAGAAACCATTACAGAACAAAGCGCACTGATAACAATGGTCTGATTCTATTCCTAATACAATTGAGGCCAGGTAGCAGCACTTAACTGTAGGAAGCCAAGTGTATGTAATTTACATAAAGAACAACAAGGTTGGAATGGCAGCCCAGAAGATGTGATCTACAGAGAGTTGTGAATTGTTAAGAGACTATGGTATCCCTAAGAGCAGAAAAGATGTGTATGCAACAAAGATTATTTAACTTGTATCATCAGAGGATACCAAGGATGGATCATCAAAAAGTCAAGGACAGTCACCCCAATAAAAAGTCATGGTTCTTGCCCATTTTCTAGGCCTGAGCCAGTTTTTAGATCCCAAACTTGTTGTTTAAAGAGGAAACAGAGCCTCTGGTACAAAAGACTACAACACCATGGCAACATATGCAGTAATGATTCTTCCAGTTCTTCCTCAAAAAGATTTATAGCAATTTACTCAGGGCATGGTGAAAAGGGAATACCCAAGTATTTCAAGGATTGTTGGACACAGTGTTGAAGTTAACACACCTGAAGACATGAAATATTTTTGTAGCTCTTCTATTAAAACAGAGACTTATGAGGCCCAGGTAAAACATGACTTTGACAAAGGTCTAGCTTATTGTATGTCTTGGGTTTGTGTATCACCCTGTGGCAATTTCCCCAGTCCCCAAAAGTATAATTGGGCTAGAAATACTTGGTAATTGGTGCAACCTCCTCATTGTGTTTTTGGCCAGTGGGGTAAGAGCCATCTGTAATAATGGGGAAGGTCAAGTGCAAGTGCCTAAACTTCCCTACCTCTGGACAAAATAGTAAGAATAAAAAATTTACATTCCAGGGGTGGGGAAAACAGAAATTAGTGCTTCCATTAAGAATATAAAGGAATCAGGAGTGGTGGTCCCCATCATATCTTCCTTTACATTCCTAGTCTGGTACTGTAGAAAAACCAGACTGATCCTACCACAAATTCAACCAAGTTGTAACCTTGTGGTATGCATGCAACTGCCATGCCAAATGAAGTATCTCTTGCTAAAAGAGGTTACCATGGCCTCAGGTACCATTGATCTGGTGAATGTTTGCATTCCTATCCCTGTTTACAAAAGAAAATCAGAAATTGTTTGCATTTCTGTGGATTGGACAACAATATATATTTGCATTTTAACTCTAGGGCCATGTTACGTTTTCTATTTTCTGTCATAATATAAACCAAAGAGATTTGGGTCATCTGGATACCTCAAAGAACATCATATTGATACACTATATCAAAGACAGTAAGCTATTAGGGTTGAAGAAGCAAGAAGTGGTTGACATGTTGGAAACCTTGATGAGACACATGCTTTCAAGAAGGTGAAAGATAAACTCTATGAATATTCAGGGGCCTGCAATATCAGTAAAATTTGTAGGAGTCCCATGATCACGGGCATTTTAGGACATTCCCTCCAAAATTAATCAAATTATTGCATCTTGCTCCTCCTATCTCAAAGAAGGAAGCAAAGGCCTATAAGCCTTTTATGGTGCTAAAAGAATATTTCACACCTGAGAATACTGCTTCATTCATATAGCAGGTGATACGAAGGCTTCCAGATTTGAATAGGGCCCAGCACAGAAAAGGGCTCTTCAGTGGGTCCAGGCTATGAACCAAGCAGCATGCCATCTAGGTCATGTAATACAGCAGACTTTATGATATTAGAGATATCAGTGGTAAGAAAAGATGCCATGTGGAGTTTATGGCAAGATACAATAGGAGAATCACAAGATAATTTGGAGTTCTGGATTTAGGACCATGCTATCTGCAGTGCAGAATTATACTGCTTCTAAAAAACAACATATGAGGGTGCCTGGGTGGCTCAGTCAGTTAAGCATCTACCTTTGGCTCGGGTTATGATCCCACGGTCCTGGGATTGAGCCCTGTGTCAGGCTCCTGCTCAGTGGGGAATCTGTCTCTCCCTCTCCCTCTGCCCCACTCCCTGGCTTGTACTTGTGCTCTCTCTCTCTCTCTCAAATAAATAAATAAATTCTTAAAAAAAACCAAACCATCTGATGTGCTAATTTCACCCTAAAAAGCTAGAAAAAGATGAGCAAACTAAACCCAAAGCAGACACAAAGAAAGAATAAAGACTAGAGTGGAAATAAAAGAAATAGGGAACAGAAAAACAATAGAGAAAATTAATACAATAGAAAGTTGGTTATTTGAAAAGATCAAGAAAATTGATGTATCTTTAGCTAGACTGACCAACTAAAAAAAAAGAAGACTCAATTTGCTAGAATGATATAAGGGACATCACTACCAGCCTCACAGAAGTAAAAAGAATTCTAAGGGAATAGTATAAACAATTGTATACTATCAAATGAAGTAGCCTAGATAAAATGGGTAAATTCCAAGAAAGATAAAAACTAATGAAACTGACTAAAGAACAAATAGAAAATATGAATAGACATAAAATAAGTAGTGAGATTAAATTAGAAAAAAAAAGTCACAATTAAAGTGCAGGCCCAGGTGGTTTCACTGGTGAATTCTAAAAAGTGTTGAAAAGAAGAATTAACACCGAACTTTCACAAAATCTTCCAAAAAACTAGAAGAAGCAGGGATACTTCTCAGCTCATTCTATGAGGTCAGAATTACTTAATACAGGGGCGCCTGGGTGGCTCAGTTGGTTAAGCAACTGCCTTCGGCTCAGGTCATGATCCTGGAGTCCCAGGATCAAGTCCCGCATCAGGCTCCCTGCTCAGCAGGGAGTCTGCTTCTACCTCTGACCCTCCCCCCTCTCATGCTTTCTCTCTATCTCATTCTCTCTCAAATAAATAAATAAAATCTTTTTTTTTTAAAGAATTACTTAATACAAAAATTATCTCAAAATGGAGATGATACCCACATGTAAGAGCTAAAACTATAAAACTCTTAGAAGAAAACAGATGTTACTCATGACTTGGATTAGGCAATGGCATTTAAGACACAACACCAAACAAAAGCTATGGGGGAAAAAAAGGTAAAATAGACCTCATTAAAATTAAACAAAACAAAACAAAATGTTTGCACTTTAAAGGACACCATTGAGAAAGTGAAAAGACAACCCATATAATGGGAGAAAATATTTGCGTATCATATATTTGGTAAGGGTCTAGTCTCTAGAATGTATGAAGGACTTTTACAATTGAACAATAAAAAGACAACATGATTTGAAAGTGGACAAGAATTTGAGTAGAAATTTCACCAGTGAAGATCTGCAAATGGCCTTTAGGTACATGGAATGATGCTCAACATCATTAGTCATTAAGGAAATGCAAAATAAAACCACAATGAGATACCACTACACACAGACTTAGGGTGGCTATAATAAAGTTGGACCATAACTAGTGTTGGTGAGAATGTGGGAAAATTGGAACCCTTATTCATTGCTTTTGGAAATGTAAAATGGTGCAACTGCTTTGGAATATAGTCTGATGGTTCTTCATAAAGCTAAATTTAGAGTTACAAAATGACCCAGAAATTCCACTCATAGGTTCAATAAAAATTAAAACATGCGCCCTCACCAAGACTAAAAACTAAACACAAGAACTAAAAACCATGGAGATACTCACTTTGAAAGGTTGAATTTTGTGGTGTGTGGATTATAAATAAATAAAGCTGTCTAAAAACAAAAAGAGTGAGGCACCTAGGGTGCAAAATTTAAGGAGGCACTTACTCGTGTGCAAGTACCCCCTTAAATTTTGTGCCCTAGTTGTCTTGCTTGCCTCACTCTGGATCTGCCATTAAACTTCACTTCCAAGTTTCCCACTGAAGTGCTAGAGAAGCTGTTCTACAAAAGCATATGCACAAGTTGACCCAAGCAATAGGAGGGGTGGACTGTATTGGAGTTGGATACCTGCCCTCCCGTTCTCTTTGAGGAGGGCCTTGTTGTACCAGTAGCAGTGAGTTCTGTGAGAAGCTTCAGGTGTCTGCCTCTTCAGAGATTGCCTGAGCTTCAGAAAGCCCCTTTTCTCAAGCAAAGTGCCTTCTGAGATGTTCCACATTCAGTGATTGTAGAAGAAACAATCTAAAGGCTCAGCCATTCCAGCCCAAGGGGGGATACTCTGATGGGTCAGTCTAGCTGCACAACTTCCCTATGGACTAGGCTGAGGTGGTGGTTCAGGCCATCATCAGAGCTCAGTTTCTCCCTCGCCCATTCCAGCTTGCTTCCCTTCTTTCCATGGTGGTTATCCCAAGAGCACTTCCTAATAAACATTCTGCTCACTACAATCCATCTCAAAGTTTCCTTTCCTGAGAACCTAATTTGCAATAGGGCTTTAGGGAAATGATAAGCAAACAAACAAACAAACAGATGAACAGCAAACACACAGAATCCATTAGCGTTAGCCACTATATCTTTTTCTTTAGGGCTGTGATACCACTTATAATGGTACCAGGCTCCAAAATTAGAGGATCATTCCACCTCAGTTTTTAACAACTATTCATAGAAATGGCCTAAATTCGTTTTCAGAATGAAATGAGGGAATAATTATTGATTTCCTGGAATTTTAAAGGGAAGGAAGGGACGATTTGGGAGAAGTCATGTGATTAACTTGGCACTGCACTCATGGAGGGTATGTCTGAGGCAATAATAAATAATAACAGATGATTGCAGATACTGAAGTGCAGCCGCAGATACTGGCAGGAGTGGTGGAGCATGATTGTAGGGATGTGATGTAAGTGACCCAGAAATGATACGCCACCTTTCCTGTCCTGAAGGAGCTCATAGTCTTTTCGTAGATGTGGGCGATGATCTATATAATCATATAACGTCAGTGCAGGGCTGATGATTATAGTCTGGAACTCCTTTTCTTAGAGGTTTTCAGCTTCCCCTTCCTGTTTCTTCTCTCTCTCCTTCCCTCCTCCTCCACTCACTCCCTTACTCTGGAGCCCCTGGTTCCTGCTGCACCCATGCTTGCCCTGGGGGTGACGGAGGCCTTCCAGATCTGCCAAGGAGACCACTGTGGCATGGACTTGGATGCAGGCTCTGGGAGAAATCTATCTGTGATGAGAAGCTGAGGGTTTTTGATGAGCAGGCCACAGACCTCAGGGCATCAGCCAAGACCCCTAATCTACATATTAATGTGGTTTTGTAAAGAGTTTCCAACAGGGCTCCTGGGTGGCTCAGTTGGTTAGGCGACTGCCTTCGGCTCAGGTCATGATCCTGGAGTCCTGGGATCGAGTCCCGCATCGGGCTCCCTGCTCGGCAGGGAGTTTGCTTCTCCCTCTGACCTTCCCCCCTCTCATGCTCTCTCTATCTCATTCTCTCTCAAATAAATAAATAAATAAAAATCTTAAAAAAAAAAAAAGAGTTTCCAACATCTTTTATTTCATGAACATTGCTTATAGACTAACTCTTACTACATATGGAATCAAGAGTCTAGAATCTATTACCATTCTGCCTCTTAACTAGTCCTGGCCAGCCGGAGATCTAGGGGGAGAGACAGCAGTCGGAACAGTGCTATTGGGGGTTTAGAGAGTCCTTTGGTCTGTATTCTAGCTCCATGGTTAGTAATGCTTTCCTTTTAGGCTTAAGGTTTTGCTTACCTATCCAAGCATAATCTTTCAAAAAAGGAAATGGAAAAAAATTTTTAAATGATCTGAATTAAAGTTCTGCTTATTATTTATGTGAGTCTGGCAGTTACAAAACTGCTGCAAGCTAAAGTTTTCTCAGGTATAAGATGAAATGAGAGGGGCTCCTGGGTGGCTCAGTCAGTTCAGCATCTGATTCTTGATTTTGGCTCAGGTCATGACCTCGGGGTCATTGGGCTCCGTGCTGGGCATAGAGCCTGCTTGAGATTCTCCCTCTCCCTCTGCCCCCCACCCTTGCTCCCACACATGCATGTGCTCTCTCTCTCTCAAAAAAAATATGAAATGGGAATAACTGTGGCCTCACAGGATTATTAGAAAGATGAAGGTAACAATGATGAGAATTTCATATATTGTCAAGTACTATATAATGGTAAGGGGTTATTATTTTCAGCTGTTCCCATTTCATCATAAATATTATAAATGATATTACTGTCAGTTTTCTTTCTTTATCTGGGGACATTACAAAATGGGAGTTTTAAAGACAAAGAAGGAAGGGATGATTTGGGAGCAGTTACATGATGTACTTGTCAATGGTAAGTCTGGGCATGTGTCTAATTGAGAGGCAGAATGTACTGGATAAACCCAAGGGAGTGAATTAGTGGTGGAGAATTGCTGGCAACCATTAGTTAATCACCTTGTAGTTCTCCAAGAGTGAGCCCTAGACCACATAGCATCTAAAGAAAGCCAAGTACAGATAACCTCATTCATGCATGCATGCATTCATTCATTCATTTACCTCCTGAAGAAATAATTAGCCAGCTTTCACTTTGTGCTTGACACTGAGAGCATTGAACAAAAGCAGCCGCACAGAGCGGTGGCAGAGACAGGATGATAGATCACCCATTTCAGCACCATGTGGCAAAGCCATGACAGCAGTAACAAGGCTAGGAGAGGAGCATCTAGATCAGATTAGGAAGCTCAAGAAAGGTTTCTTGGAAGAGAGGCTGCTTGATCTGAATTTAGAAGGATGAGTAAGTCTTAGATGAAGTGGGGGTGGATAGAGTGTTTTCCTAGAAGAGGGAACAATATGTGCAAAGACTTGGAAGCCGAAAGCAGTCTGTCGTATTTTAAGGAACCACAAGTAGTTTCAAATGACTGTTTTGAAGGTGTGTGGGGAGGGCGAGTGGGAGGAAGCAAGGCGTGTGTGAAGGTGGGAGAACAGAGAAATAGGAGAGGACAGAGCCAAAATATCTGAACTTGATTCTGAGAGTTATGTGGGACCTGAGCCTGGGGGCAGTGACACAGTCAGCATTGCATTTTAGAAAGAGTAGAATTGCTAGGAAGGGGTTAAGCCCAGAGGCAGGAAGCTCAGGATTCTGCACAGCAGCTATGAGGGCATGATGTGTAGCCTGGCCTTGGGGTTGGAGATGAGGGAGTAGAGCCGACAGAGTCTGCAGCAATTTATGGTACGGAACTCTGACCAAGTGTGGAAGCATGAGAGTGACAAGTTAGAATGCCTTTCAGAAGCTGAAACTTACAGAGAATTTGGGTTTGGTCACTTGACACTTACTATTAAAACCTTCCTCCCCCATTGGGAGTATAAATATCTGCTGATGGTCTGCCTACTTTCAGGTTCTGGGAGGAGGACCAAGCATCCAGCTCTTTTCAGTTAAATAGAAGACTTATCTCACCACCAGTCAGGCACAGTCCATGATTTACTCCAGGAAATCAAGCTCATTTAAAGCAGACTTGCACAGAATGGAGTCTCCGATTTCCCACATTCCCTGCAAGGCCCCAGATTCCCTGCCCTGCTTCCCCTACAGACCCTGAGCAGCCCCTCCATAGGGTCATCCCCTCCAGCTTATGCTTCCCCATCCCAGCATGCGCACCCTCCTCTGTCGGGAGTGACAGATGACTATTTTGGTCTTGGGATTTCCTCTTCAGAGTGTGTCTGTCACTTCTCCAGTCTGTGATAAATGCATTCTAAAGAACTTAAAGGCTGTTTGACTGGGGCTGAGGCATCTATTTTAGGTTAGAATTGCTGACATTCCAGGAGCATTTTTTTTTTAAATAGAAAAAAGAGTATTAGATATGCTCTGCTCTCTTTTACACAGCAAGACTTCTATGCTACCTAGTGATCTGGAGTGCTGTGGTGCGTTTGGAACCCGTAAATTGTGACTGCGGTGGATGATCAGAATGGCCAGTGTCCTCCCAGCACCCATGCCATTGCAGAGACTTTGTATTTCCTCCCATTAAGGGGAGAAAAAGGCTTCTTTTTCTCAGGGCAGTGAAAAAATGGGAATTTTAAAGGGAAGGAAGGAAGGGACGATTTGGGAGAAGTCATGTGATTAACTTGGCACTGCACTCATGGAGGGTATGTCTGGGCGTGTGTCTAACTGGGAGGCAGAATGTCCTGGATCACAGTACACTGAGAGATAAGGAACACTGGGGGGTTGCTGGGGAGAATAAATGAACTGCTTTGCAGTTCTCTAAGAGAGAGCCCTGTGCCAGTGTTCAAAAAGAGCCAAGTGCAGATCACTTCATTTATTCACCCATTAATTCATTAACTCATAAATCCATTAATTTAAAACCACCTATCAGCTGTCAGTTTGTGTCCCTCAGGTACTGTGAGAAGTGAGGCTGAGTGTACTATGGCAGCCCTAGCTGAGATGTGCTGAACCCACCCCAGCCTCGGCCAAAAGAGCCACCTGGGAGAATCATGAGTTAAATGATGATGATATTTGTAAGCCTCTAAGTTTTGGTGTGGTTGATGTGCAGCAAAAGCTAAAGCATGATCTAAATCTAAAGGATACCTATTTTGGTCTTCATTTCCCTAGAAACCTCCTTAGGCCTTCCCTGAAAACAGGTGATGCCAGATTTTAAAGTCAAAATGGCCCATGCCATAGAGCAGAACAAGAAAATTTCGTGAAAGCAGAGGAAAATGCTTGGACCATCACTGGAATGTAGAACACAACCAGGATTAATTTTTAAGGGTAGGCAAGGAAGGTTAGACCCCAATAACCTTTAGAATGTAGAAGCTTACAAATGTAATTAAAGTTATTGCTTTAATTTTTCTTATTGCCCTAGGTAATGATTGATTTGGTGATTTTTTTCTATTAACTTTTTATTAAACATTTTTAGCTCATAAAAACCTTACTCTGAGCTTCTTTATCACAGAAAAATTACCTTTCTATTTCTTCTGGGTCATCTGCAAATTTTATTCAGTTTACCAAAATGAACCACGTGATACCCTGGAACAATGTGAATCTTTCAAAGATTCTCTTTGAGAACAGTAATATAAAATATAAGAATAAAATATCAACTAATTATTACTATAAATTTACTATAGACCAGATACTCTGCTTATGGCTCTACATTCATTATCTCATTCAATCATTTCATCAGCTCATATGAAGTAGAAACTACCCTCATTAGTGATTGCACTTACGAGGTTAACTGAGGCTCAGAGCCTCGCCTTGGGAGGAAGCCAGCAAGAAGCAGCTGTGGCATCTGAGGGTGTTGTGTTGTAGGTGCTCCACTCCTAGCCATCACTTGGTACTGCTGTGTTGGGACTGAACCCACACTCTGCTGTTGTTGCCATTATTATTCTTGCGCCAGCCCTCCAAATTCTGTGCACTTCACGTTTCTCTGTCTATAACATGGAAGTAACAATAGGCTATTAACTGTTAACAGTATGCAGAAACTGAAATATGCCATTTTATATGATTGTAGTAGTAAATATGGAAGGTCTCTGAGGACGTAAAATAGTATCTTGCACACAGTAGGAAATTCGTTTTTGTCCCTACAAGGATTGTCAAGACAAGCAATTAGAGTGTTGATCTCAACAGGTCTCCCCATTTTTTCTGTCTCTTCCCTCTTTCTCCACACAGTATTTGAAGGATATTCCATAAATATGAATGTTTTGAACAGTTCCTGGTTCTGGTCCACTAGACTGAGCCCCAGCCATTTTTGACATGAACAGAAGACAGACCCCTTGTCTAGAAGCTCAGGGACACCAAATGATTTGTCATTGTCCTACGAGAAATACAGAAACTGGTAGCAACAAGGATGTCCAATGAGTGACAGTAGAGGCAAAACATCTGTGAAGATAAATGACGCTTACTGAGTGGGAAGGTTCAGGTAACTCACAGATGTGGCCAGTGTATCCAGCAGGAGGTAGCTGTTCCTTTTCTCCCTCTCAAAGAATGTTAACTTGTTTACAGGTGCACAGTGGATGAATGGGATGGGTGCTTAGAGGAAATAGAATGTTTTTTATCTGGCACTAGGATTTGCCCATTGTGTGGTCCCAAGTAGTCCCAACCACTCAGACACACAAACATGCAAGTGCATGTATGCATGCATGTGCACACACACACACACAGATACATAGTGACTGATAGTGCATACAGACCCATGCACACATCACAAAAGATGCACTTAAGCAGAACTCCTCTATTTTTTTTAATATTTAGCATATATGGCCAAAGGAAAAGAAAATCAATAAATAATACAAGATAAAATGAATCCTCAATTCCTTAACAAGGAGGAAGGGAAAATGTATAAAACGTCGACATCAGCCTCAAGACCAGTGATGAGGGCTGCCTCTCTGGTCTCATAAATCCTGCCTAACAAGACAGAGATTACCAGTCATAAAGCATCTCATTCTCACATGGTGTCATTTCCATAAATGCAGTATATAAAGAACACAATGATGAGTGCTAACTCAGATCACTGGGGAAAAGACAAATGTTCATAAAGGAGCTTTTATTGTCAAAGTGAGGTTTTAGAACTTGTCTCAAAAGGATGTCCCAAAACTGCTATGAAGAAATAAACACACATTCGTGTGTGTGTGTGTATGAATAATATTTTTTTTCTTTAGTATTTCCCCATCAGCAGAAATCTAGATTGCTGAGTAAGGAGGCCAAAGGGACATGACCCTTGCATTCACAACAGCATTAACTGTCCATTTTCCCTTGTGTGTGTCCTAAATGATGTCACCAATATGCTTTTTGCCAGTCCACACCCCAGGACTGCTGGGATGTAGTTCAGGCTTGTTGGAGGATTCCTGCCCAGGTCCCTGAAGCTACCTGCTGGTTAACAGTGGTCTTTCTAATTAAGAGAACTTCCAGCAACCCTCTGTGCCCCATGAACAAGAGGGGGCCTGTCTAAAAGGCAGTGAAGCCAGTCTTCTAAATCTGTTATCTCCTAATGTTTGACTCCTTGCCACCTTAGACAACTCCTAATATCCCAGTCTTATTTCTGGTCCTGTGGGGTATTTCATAACTTTGAACAGCTCCTGATTCTCTCAAATCCAGAAATCCTGAGGGTGCGGAGACAGCTCCGTTAACCTCCTTCTGCCTCACCTCCAGAAGGCTGACAGCTGACCCCCCACGGACAGCTACAGAATCATGTAGATCATGCAAAGAACAGTTGGGTTTTTTTTTAAGGAAGTTTTTTCCTAAAGGAAGAAACACTTCTCTTCTGCCTCACCTTCCAAAACAAAAACAAAAACAAAAATAACTCTACTACCCACTTAATTTTTCTACCTATCCACCTAATCTGTTCTTTTTTCTTATGTCCTATGGCACGAACGGACACTTGACTATGGGGCATAGGTTAAGCTTTCATATTCCCTAAGCATCCTTTAAGATAGTTGTAGTAGGAGTTATAACCACACTTGGGTATACAGGGCGTTTGGCAACAGACCTGAATCCCTCTTCACTTAAACCTGTGTTCTCTCCCTTCCCCACAACAACTCTCTCCCTCTGCAAATCTGCCGTCATACAAACAATCCACGTAGAGCACAGGGACACCTAGGTGACCTAGGTCTCAATAAGAGTGTCAGAGAACTGGGATTATACACATTCACTCATTTGTTCATCCATCCATCCAGTGGAAATTTATTTCAGGCACTTTGACAGGTGCTGTGACGTTTCAAAGATAAAGATGAAATATCTCTGCCCTCAATGAGCTTTAAACTCTGATAGTGACTTGGGATTACATTATACCTGAACTTTCCATGATAATGTTTTCAGAGACTCATTAATAGGGGGGAAAACTCATTAAAAGGGGCTACTGATTTAAAGGAGGACAGATAAAATTGAAGGATTGGAAAATGGTGACTATTAGGGAAAGCTAGAGGAAACACACATCATTTAGCACAGAAGGAAAATCCTGAAGTGATGACTTAATGAGAGTATTTAAGTATATAGAGGATGGACTCCATTATGGATCTATCATCCATGAGTTTATCTAAAATCCTTTTTGAACCAAATTATCTATTTTTTTTTTTTAGTCTGTGCTATCTCTAGGGGTAATGAGTTCCTTATGTAGACTGCCTGCTGTGTGAAATAACACATCCTTTTGCTTCTGAAATTTCTTCCCTTAAGCTTATAGGAACTCCCCTAATTCTAGGTTCCCAGGGCTTGGTTAGCAGTCCTTATGTTGTGTGTCCTCCCTGAACCTGGCATGATTTTGCAAGCTTCTTTCATATCTACCTTCAAGCCCCTGTTTTCCTGAAGAGTCCTTGTTTTTCTTTATAGAGAATACCCTTTAGTTTCATTATCAAATTAGCTACATAATTTGCTGAGATTTCTCCAGCTCTTGTGTGTCTTTTTAGGGGAATGCTAAAAACAACAAATGTATTAATTAATCTAAAACACACTTTCCCCTACATTTTAACATCTCTAAAATCAAGATATGTTCTGCAATCAGTGTTAAGAAAGAAATGTGTCAAAGTTTAATTGGCAGTATTTTTTTTCCCTTAATGGTAAGGAAAAATAATGGTGTGTCTTGGCACTCACCTTTAATCATGAAATATGGCATTAATATGTTGTTGTTTTTTGTGGGACAGTAAATGATAGGGTACAATAGTAATGTTTATGAGATGCCTTATAGATTGTGCAGGATTTAGTTAATTTGTGTATTTGTTCAATGTTTATTCAGGTGCTTTTTTTCCATCAACATCTTTGTTGTCTCAAAGGCCAAGCCAGCTTCTCTGTTATTTAAAACTCTTTGTATAACACCACATACCCATCAGGACCTAAATGATAATAACCAATAAGACTGGTGAAGAAGCACTGGAAACCTGGCTGAGATTCCTAACCTGGCTACAGGATATTTTTCCCCCATTGGTTCTGTCTAGAAGTATAGAAAAAGAGTCTTTACCCCTCATCCTCCCAACTGGGTTTAAATATAAAAGACAAGAGAATGTCAGGATGGAGCTCTGAGTTCCTTGGAAAAAGGAATTGTATAAAACAGCATGATATCATTATTGTTATCATGTTGACCATGTCCCTTGAAATCTCAGCCATTCTGGAGAATGGATTTTCAACAAAAGTGCAGCTCTATAATCGGAGCTTAATTGGAGGCAGTCTGTTCAGCAAGCTTCTCGGCATGATTCTCCTTTCTAAGGCAGATTGTATTTCACTTTGCATAATGAGGCAATCTTTCTATTTACTGATTATTTCCTTATATAACTTGTACACTGAAAAGAAGTCACCGCCGAGATGTCAAACAACTGACTAATAAACATATTCCCAATTCCTGATGTGCAGAGCACTTAAGATCCCTCTTTTGCTTGCAGATTCGAGTTTGTGCACACTGTATGTCAGAGGACACATTTTGCTAGAAGGCAAGGTTTATATTCCTGGCATTTTATATATAAAGCCAGGAGGAAAAGAACAAGGTAATGCCTCCAGGGCTGGCATCTTGAAGGTATGCGATAGGATGTGAAATTCTTAGAGTTGACCTAATGATCACACAACTAACATTTGTAGAGTGCTTTATAATTTCATATTAATTTATTCCCTACACCACCATGATAGAAATAAGCAAAACAGGTATTATCCCACTTTGATTATGAGAAAGGCAATAATTGAAACCATTAACTTGTCCAAAAATACAGGTAAGAACTGGCAGAACCAAGAATTGAGTCCAGGTGTTTTGATTCAGAACCCTGGGTATCATGCTGTCTCCCCATGAAAACTGACTATATTTCCAGGCCTTCCCCCAGTCTTCCTGACAACCACAGTGGCGCCTACCAGTACTGTGTCCTTAATGATTCGGATAAGGGAGCCAACAGGTTTGTACCAGTTTCCTTAGTTAATTTCCTCAATCATCCGATTTGTTTTATAGCATGGACCGGAAAAGCTATCTTTATCCATTGTTCCTATAGCATCTCCTGGCTTGTTTTCTGTATAGAGCTTATCCTGATCTATAACTTTCCTGTGTATTAATATGTCTCCTTACTGTCTGTCTCCCCTATAGAATGTTAGGTACATGTGGGTGTATATTGTTACACATAGGGCTCAGCACAGTGCGTGACACATAGTAGACATCCAACAAATATTTGTTAAGTGAACGAATGAATAAAAGGTGACTGAAATGGTTAAATTTCCCAATCAACATTGAAGTTAATGCTTGGACTTTTGTAAGTGAGGCATTTTACTATAGATTTTATTTCCTTGAACAACAAATCTGTGTTCAAGGTAGTCATGGTATTTTGTAGTGTCAACCCAGCATCTTGAATCGTTCTGCCAGAAGCGCCATATCATCTGCATTTAATTATACATTTACTGTATTATAAACCTTGGTTATCTCATTACAACTGGAGGGAAATTAAAAGGAATGCCAAATAGCACACTAGGGACCACTGCAGAGATAGAGTCTAGACTTCAGAATAGCAATGGCTATATTTATGATCTTCTTCCTGGGTTCAAGTACTTTCATAATTCTTGATATTAACTCAATGAACCCTCCAATTTTCCCAAACTTATGTAAGCAACGTTGGTATCGTGGTAAGAAAAAAAAAAAACAAAACAAAAACCCTGTATTCAGTGTAGCATGTATCTTGTACATTCAGCAAAGCTAGCACTCTCCTCTGCCCATAACCATCTCTTGTAAAGCTCAGCAAAACTTCAGGAAAAATTTGTATCCTCTCCCAATAGCATCAAGTCCCTCTGTACAGATATTGTGTTGTGTTGGTCAATGTGCTTGTTAAATTGACCCAGTGCTTATGTTTTAGTTAGAACTGATGACAGTGACATAAGTCAATATTACTTATCACTGTCCTTGATCTGCTCCTCAGGATAGGAACTGCATGTATCTGCTTCCAACAGGTTGGGCGAACATCAGTAGTAAATAATACATTATAAATATAGGTCACCTGCTGATTGGTGGGCAGCCACTGACAACCATAAGTTTGCTTCCTGGACATATGAGCCAATAATATTTCCTTCCTCCATCCTTTCAAACCACCCCCTTTCCAAATTTATTACTTTGTTTTTAAAGAATCTTATCACCTAGTGTAAAAACACAAAATCTAAATTTAACCCCATCTGCCCCCCAAAATGTGATCCCTAATGTGAGACACTTTGGGATTACACAGACATGTTTTTGTTAAAAAATAAAATGGCTTAGTGTCCTCAAGTTATGTGAATAAATATAAATTTAAATCAACGAAAATGAAACAACGTACTTGTCTTTAGAATCATAGTATATTTGAGGAATAGAAGTCCATGATCATCCATCTGCTCTAATAATCCAGTGGCCTCTAATTATGGATGAGGAAAAGGAGACCCAGAGAAGTGAAGTGGCTTGTCCAAGGTCATGTGGTTACTTAAAGACAGAAACAGTGTTTCTAAATGTCCAATTCAATATGATTTGTAGATCCTAGAGAAGAGGATATGACCGGGTTTGTAGACTTGCCAGTCTTTGGCTTATTCTATTCACTAAGATTAGTATTTCTAACTTTTCTTTCTGAGTAGCCATTCTCAGTTTTTGTGAGGCTATGGTTCACTTGATAATTCTTTTTTTTTTTTTTTTTGGTGATTATTTCTTTTTTTTTAATGTAATTTAATTTTATTATGTTATGTTAGTCACCATACAATACATCATTAGTTTTTGATGTAGTGATCCACAATTCATTGTTTTCGTGTAACACCCAATGCTCCATGCAGTAATTCTTGATGTAGCATGTTATCTTATAGAGAATGCCTGTTCTTACTCCAGTTGTGTTACTAGAACAGACATGAAGAAGAATCCCTTCATTATAGCTTCTGTTTGGCCTGACTCAGGAATAGGAATGGCTTAAAAGGAAACACCTGCCTGTTACGTTCTTCTTCAATTTCAGGTTAATTGCTGAGGCTTCACCTATTGGCCAGTGCCCTTGATTTCAAAACGCAGATGTTCTCTGTGAGGAAAAAAAATTTTAGATACATCCCCTGCATAAGTTTGTTAAATCCTACATAATCTGGTTAAATCCTGAGATCACTCTTGAGAATTGAATGAAAATACCGTTCCCCATATTTATTATACATCTATAATAAAAAAATTAAAAAGATATTATTCGTTGTATTTATATGATAGGTCACTAAAAAAATTAAATTTCAGTCTCCTATTTAGAGATTATGCTCATTTTTAGCTTTGAGGGCAGGGTAGCAGTAGAGTTTTTATGGAGATGGATAGATGAGGAAATTGAAGGGAGATTCTTCTGCACTTTGATTGGTTCATCTCCACCTGACTCTGGTCTTCTCTTATGTCCTCAGAGAAATATGCCTGCAGTACTTCATGCTCCTGGAATTTTAGCTGTTCTATCTGATTCACATCCTGAGGCACTTTACAGTATAATGTGCCAGTGGGCTGGTCTGTGTCACTGATTCTGTGAAGTTTCTTTAAAGGTGAGCATCTAGTGACTTTGGGCAGAATTATCAGCATGCAGTGATAAAACTTGGTGCAACCAATGACTGTGATTCATCCTTAAAACAAAAACAAAAACAAACTGAGGGTTATGGAAGGGAGGGGGTGGGGAGATGAGGTAACTGGATGATGGGTATTAAGGAGGGCATATGTTGTGATGAGCACTGGGTGTTACATGCAACTAATGAATCACTGAACACAAACAGAGAGAGAGAGAGAAGAAATGACAACCTAAATGTAGTAAAATTCCAGACGGAGATTATGCTAAGTCTCCGGTTAGTATGTGTAGATCAAGAACTTACCCAATTCAAACAAACCCAGAATTTGACAGGGTTACTTTGTTGGTGATGAATGTCTAGGATGTGATGAATTGCTTTAGGGGTACCCCTCACTGTGGCAGTGGAGACCAACTTTGGTAGCCCTGGGCTGATCCCAGCAGACATCCAGTATGGGTGGATTTTGGAGAGAAGGTGTAGCAAAGTGGCCAAGAGCTTGGGTACTGAAACAAGACTGCCTGGATATAAACAGGGGGCCACTGCCTATTAGATATATGACTTTAGACAAGGTGGTTGTGCCTCAAATTTCTCACCCATTGTCCACAAAATAAGAACAATAATATCACTAACCTCACAGGATGCTGAAATAACCAAATGTACTAATAGCACTAGAAAAATTCCTGGTACATAGTAAGTGCTTAAAATGTTAGTATTAATGATAATTAGATCAAACTATCTAATAGCAATGTTAAGGAGGAAGCAAACCATGAACACTCATCAATGTCTTGGCCTTCATGAAAACTGCTCCACAAGTGCAGTGGAAGCATTGATTTAGAAATTATTTCCAGCTGTGCTATCTTGGGCTCATTAACTTACCTCTCTGAGATCCAGTTTCTTATCTATAAAATGGAGTACTAATATCTACCTCATAAGGTTGTTATGAGGCTAAGTAATATGTAGAGGAAACATTATGCCTGATCCAGAGTAATGGTCAATGCCTATCATCTCCCCTCCCTTCCCTTCCCACCACCACCACCACTACCAATCCCCTACAGTCAAATTGAGTCAACTGGGAAAGAATGCAGTTTTTGTGTCAGAGTTTTCAAAATGAGAAGGAAAATTCATTTAATTATTAATCCAATGAATATTTATTGAGAACCTACAATGTGCCAGGTCCTGTGCTGGGCACCTGAGATAGAATGGACAATGGGCCCAGCTTTGTTGGAATTTGCATTTACTGGAAATGGTCAGGCTTTAGTGGGTGAGAGATCCTCACTTTGATATTTAAGGTACAGAAGGAAACATTGTTGATTATTATCTCTTATAAAATATTGAAGGAAATTTTTGTTTGAAGAGGAAGTCATCTTTGGATTCTTCTCTTTCTTTGAATTGGACTGCCAAGCTCCATCACACCACAGCCTCTGAGCTGGTGCTTCACTCTCCATGGAGAAAATAGAAGTCGAAGGGAACTGCATGTCATTGATTAGGCTAACTTCAGTGTCCCATCTGTCTTCATGGCTCAAGATCTTCAGTTGCAGTTCCAAAATCCTTCAGAACTTAAGACCAAATATTGGTTCTCACTAAGAGCTTACTGACTGATTTAGCAGAAATTTGAAAAGGTGGCTGCATGCCATAGTGCTTTGTAGAGCTCAGAATCACGATGTTCTTCCCCTGGGAATTTAAAGTTTAACTTTGTCAAAACTATCTCAAACCAAATGAGGAATTTACAAGAAGAAAAACTGATCTGTGGGAGGGAGGTGTATGCTAGTGTGAAAGAAGTATGACCTTGGAATTGGATGAACCTGGAATCAGGAGAGGAGAGGTTAGAGGTATAGGCTCTGGGGTTGGAAATATCTTGGTTCCATTATCTTACTAGCTATGTGACTTTGAGGATGGTAGTGAACCATTCTGTGCCTCAGTTTCTTGGTCTACAACATGGGAATAATAACAACTTCATTAGGTGACTGGAGAGACATAGTGAGTCTAATGAAGATCCACTTGAAAATGTTTAAGGGGGGGCACCTGGGTGGCTCAGTTGGTTAAGGGTCTGCTTTTGGCTTGGGTCATGATCCCAGGGTCCTGGGATTGAGCCCCGCATCAGGCTCCTTGCTCGGTAGGGAGCCTGCTTCTCCCTCTCCCTCTGCCTGCCACTCCCCCTGCTTGTGTGTGCTCTCTCTCTCTCTGTCAAATAAGTAAATAAAGTATTTTTTAAAAAAGTAAAAGAAAAAAGAAAGAAAATGTTTAAGAGAAGAGCAGGGAGGTGCTCTTCCAGGATTGTGCTGGGCAATACAAGTGGGGAGGGTGCTGCAGGCAGGGGGAAGCCGTGTGTTTATTGAGTATCGGGTATGTGTTATGTTCTTTGCTATGTGCTGGGAAAAGAGGAGATACAGTAAAAAGAAAACAGGAACTGATTATCTGAGTACCAGATAACCTCCCACACATTATTTAACTAAATTTTCATAACATCCTTAATAGATGGTAACTTATATGACCTGTAGTTTGCAGATGAGGAAACAGAGATTCCAAATGTTTATACAGCCAATAAATGACAGAGCTAAAACTCAAACACGAAGTGAACTTATTCCCAAAATCTATACTCTGCCCACTCTTCGGAAGGTGAACAAGACCATTTTTTTTTCCCAGTGCGCTCATTGTCTAATATGTTAAAAAACGCTATGATTATGTAGATGGCATGGATTTCATAATTACAGACTCTAGTGTGAAAATGAAACTTTATTTCCTTTTTATCTGAATTTACCTTAAGTCTTAGATCTGAAATTCCACAATGGGAGAAATTTTAATCTTACCTGCTTAAGGTAAACAAAGTCTCTTCTACCATTTTCCCCCTCAGGTTTTTTTTTTTGGATAAATATTCAGTCAATTTAGGATTTTTTTTCTTCTTTCCCTTAACCTAAAGGTATTCTAAATTCCAAGCACTCAAATAATGTCCTGGTATTTTGTATGTGTCCATTCTCTGACATTGCTCACCTTTGCTGAGGAGAAGTCCATCTACCTCCATAACCACTGCCCCTCTGCTGGTGCTCACAATCTCTTCATGGTCTAAGCCCCATCCCACCATCTTGAGAACCAATCCCCTTCTTGATATTCATATGCATGCCCTTTTCTCATTAGACTTTTCAACACATTGCTGCTCTTCGGGAAAATATGGGATTCCTCACATAGGACAGTTGATGATTGGGTGTATAAACTATCAGCCTGTAAGTTGTGACTTTGGGTTTCACTTGAAAAACTGAGAGCTCTCCATATGTTTACAGCAAAGAGTCATTTTACACTCTTATCACACTTAATGAATAACATGAAATTTATCGCCTACATCTTGGTCTCCCCTACAAAGAGCCTTCAGGTCAAGAATTTTGAGAATCTGGCACACATCTCAATGCCTGGTACCTGGTGAGTATTCAATATATGTCTATTTTAAAACAATGTATGAATGAATTCATGAATACTGAAAAATATGTAAAAATTATAGATAGGTCTTTTTGGGCAGATGTTAGTGATATTCAAGAGTTCTTTAATGATGTTATTTTTACTTTGCTCACCTCAAATAAGAGACCACAGGGTCTAAGTTAAGGAAGAAAGATAGAAAATCATAATTGGGGACATTAATCGGGGAAAGAAACAAGGAGACCAATATAGAGCACTAGCTATGTGTGAGACCCAGTGTTAAAACATCCGCATTAACATATATTGCATTATTTGTTTCAGAGGTACAGATCTGAGATTCAACAGTCTTGCACAATTCACAGCACTTACCAGAGAGAGACGATGGACTCTGAAAAACAAACAGGGTTCTAGAGGGGAGAGGGGTGGGAGGATGGGTTAGCCTGGTGGTGGGTATTGAGGAGGGCACATTCTGCATGGAGCACTGGGTGTTAGGCACAAACAATGAATCATGGAACACTTCATCTAAAACTAATGATGTAATGTATGGGGATTAACATAAGAATAATAAATAAATAAATAAATAAAAAGACAAAAAAAAAACCATCCGCATTAACTCTGCAAAGAAGGCTTTGCCTGTGCTGATCAATTTTTGATTAAAACAAAAATAGCCGAAATTTTTTTTCTCTTAGTTTGGACAAAATTATTTTGGACATTTAAAAAATGCCTTTAACTAAAACTCAAGGGAAAACTTCATGACAAACCATCTCACCTAAGTAAGGATACAAATTTTCCAGAATGTAGGTGTTAAATCCAAATCTGGAAGAAACCTAGCTACTAAACTTTTAATCAAACTTACTAAATCCTGAAGCCCAAAGAATTAATTCTGTGGTGTTTCTCTGGTGAACTGTGACTCTGTTAGGAAATCATGTAAGAGTTAGCATGAGCAGCCATGTTTGAACACTAAGTAAAGACCAGGTAGAATATCCAGGAAAAAGGAGAAAAAAATTATTCGTATCTGGTCCCTATTAAGAACTGGGCATCTTAAATCATTTTGTTCTTACAACAACTTTATAAGATGGGTATTATTATACCCATTTTACAAATGAGGAAAATAAGGTTTGGAGAGTTTAGAAAACTTGCTCATTTAGTAAGTAGCAGAGCCAAGTTTTGTACCTGTGGTTGTCAAGGGTTAGGACATGGTAGGGGGCATTGCAAAAGCTGAGAGCCTGAGTTGGAAGGGCAAGGCTTGATGTTCAAAAGGCCCAATTAGACAGAAAGCACAGGCAGAAATGTGACCAAAGAAGACCTCAATATCCAGAATCAGAATGTGTGTACAGATGAAACCTGATAAAGGCTTCAGGCTAAGCACAAGGTAAAAGGCAGAATCCAAACTACACCAGTTTGGAATAGAGTGCTTCAGGGCTTAGAACACTCCATAGTAGTATCTATTACACTGAGTATTGATGCTGGGGCATGGACTGTCTCCCTTATGTCTGGGTTTGAAGCTGCTTTCTTGGCATGAACAAACAAGGCAAGTAGGTGGATAAGGCATGGGTCTACAGATGCCCCTCCTCCGAGGAGACCTCAGACTTTCCTGGGTGACACAAAAATTAGTTTGATGATATATAGTAGCTTTAGCATTAGAAACAAATATTTGGATAAAAGTTTGTCTCCAAGATAGGAAACAGAAATGTGGAGGTCAGGAACATGGCGGGGCCCACGAATCTGCCTAACAATGGGTGATGAGAAAGAGTTAGGTCAGTGATAGAACTCTTGACCTGAACTTGGAATTTTCAGAGAAGTTCAGGGAGGGTGGATGGAGTATGGGATCTAATGTACCTGTCAGGTAACTGATGAAAAGGAACATTTATGTCCTAGATTTTGAAGGTATTCTTCATAGCAACCTATAAAAGCCAATAGCTTCTATGGTGGCTAAATAAAAGGAGCTGCCAGCTTCAGTTGTGAACTAGTTATAATTTGGTGGAGAGTGTCATGATGTGGATCATTCACTATAGAGATGGGGTATGGAAAAGACTAGGTTATGGGTCCAGATGCAGAAAGGAATTTTTTCTTCACTCTTTGTTTGTGACATTGGGAAGCCTTTAATTTGAGAATGACCTAGTTTTTATAAAAATCAGAATTCCCCAGCTTTACCTAGGGCAGATCCTAAGGTTTCTCATTTGAGAAATGAGATGGTGCTATATCCAACAAGCATAAAATACAAGAAGTGCATCCATTAGGTTGTTTATTAAAACCACAATAGGGGTGCCTGGGTGGCTCAGTCGTTAAGCGTCTGCCTTCGGCTCAGGTCATGATTCCAGGTCCTGGGATCGAGCCCCGCATCGGGCTCCCTGCTCGGCGGGAAGCCTGCTTCTCCCTCTCCCACTCCCCTTGCTGTATTCCCTCTCTCGCTGTGTCTCTCTCTGTCAAATAAATAAATAAAATCTTTAAAAAAAAACAACAACAACAACAAACCACAACACATCAGCCCATACAGGCTTACCTTTTACCTCCTACACTTGGCAACATTAGCGTAAGTCTTCCCTTAATGACAGCAAAGCCATCATCTGAAGAAGAACATACCTTGGCTTGGAGATGGGATTTTCAGTTTTCTGTGAAACATCCAACGCACAATCCAGTTTCTTCCCTTATTTTTGGGCTGTTGGTGTTGGTTTGACTAGAGAGGTGGCGTACTCCTCAGGTGGTATTTGGAACCACTGTACCGCCTTACTGAATGCCAGCCAGAGCTCCAAGTCCCTGCTCTAATTTTTTTTACACATCTACCACCACCATCAGGTTTTATTAACAGGGGAGACAGCTTTCTAATGAAATATGGCCCTGAGCTTCCTTTTATATTTGGTAATATCCTGAACTCTTTATCCAAATGAAGCATAAAGCACTTACAACTGTGTTTTGCCATTGCACTGACCGAGGAATATATTCATTTGCAGTAACATGGGATTCAATGGAGTGGAAAATAAGCTCTGAAAATTGCTCTTGCCACGAAATTGTATCAATAAATAGGAAAAGCCCATTTAGATTTCACTGACCAATCTCCCCCCATGACAAAAATTAATATGGCCAAGTGGTGTATATTGAAGGTAAGAAGCAGTAGGCACCAGAGGCTGAGCAAACCATGTGTCAAGGTCTGCCTGGTATGGCTAACCTATTTTACTGTTCACAGAACCAACTGAGGGTGCTTTTGTGGATGTGGGGGGAGCAATAAGTGGAGGATAGGTATAAGCCTCTGGGGGATGGAGCAGGAGGAAAGATGCTGGAAGCAATCACCTTAAGTCATTGACCACACTCTTACTGTTGTGTCTCTGAGTGTGCATAGATTGAAACCTTTCCTCGAAGGTATCTAACCCAAGTTGAGAAAATGCAAAGCAGGCTCATATTGTACTTCTTTGAGTCATTGTGGCTTCTGGCTGTTAATTTCAATACACCATATTCTCATAATAAAATTCTAGCAGACCCATCCGAAAATAAGCACATGCTTGATCTGTGGTTTATCCATGTGGAGATGAATAAAACATCAAGTTCAGGTGTAAAGTAGTCAATTACGATGTTAAAATTTTGTGGAAAAAATAAAGACTTGTGATTGACGATATGGAAGTAAAGTTAAACTAAGAGTCAGAACTGATGTTTCTGCACGATTTTGTGCAAACCAAATAATCTCTTGAACTCAGTTGCCATATTTGTAAAATGGACCTCATAATGGCTCTGCTGCTTGCTCCTCAGGGTTACAATTAAAAGAGATTGTGTGTGAGCATCTGTAAACATTTAAGGTACTCTTATTACTTTCTACCATCAGGACTAAGTTGAAGAACAGTAATCATGAAGGTAAACCATACCTTTCAGAAACTACTCCTTTGTGCCACAAGGGGCAAAATTTTGTGGTGAAAGATGATGGACTTGGGAATCTGAGGAGCTAGATTGGAGTACTACGTCTCCCGCTACAACATAGTAAGCCCTCAGGCAGCTACCTTAAGATCTCCCATTTTCCTATCAGTAAAATGAGATGGCTATACTGGATGATCTCTGAAATTCCTTTCCAACACTAAATTTTGTATGTCTTTGGTCAAAGAAGTAGCATATTGGAAACCCAGATCATAAGCTAAGAATGAAAGAACATCTGATGTAATTTCTAAAACAAAAACATCACAGGTGTCTTGCAATTTGATGTTAAAGGACAAGGTCATGGAGGAAATTTTGGAGAGGTTTTAGAGAGCTGTACTCTCTAGAGTGAAATTGTCTTGAACCAAAATCACATTACTTGCACTGTTACCAGATTTCTCTTTTTAACCCCCCTTTTGAATCATCTGTCCAATGTCAGTGAAGCTTGCTAGAGGTGGTGTTGACATTGTTCTTTCCTTTCCAGATACCCACTGAGATTCTTAAGTCTTGGCAAAGATGTAAAAACTATGCTTTCTTAGGCCCATTGCCATGCTGGTAGAAGCTGGCTATATTGTTTCCTCACCTTGCCAATAGAGTTGCTTTGGGGAGCTTCTCTAATTCTAGATTTGTACAATAGTATGCGGGAAAGTATCCCAGGCCTCTTGCATGTTGACTAAGCCCCCTCTCAGTCCTCTAAATGTTTGTCAGGAGGTCCTGACAAGTGGTAACTCCATGTGGCACTCAGCATGGCAGAACAAGGCTCTTCTCTCCCTCTATATGCTCTTGCCAGGCTGCCCCTTCCTCCCTGTAGGGTTTCTGCTGCTCTCATTAGAGTCTAGCAGATGATCACACAGACTTGTAGCAGGTGGAACATGGAGGGGAACAATGACTTGTAGTCTGTGTCCCATTAGCAGCAAGGTGGGTGAGGAGTCTGTGCTGTGTTCTGTGGCTCCACTTGCCAGTTATTCACTTGGAGAGAGTGCAACTCCTCAATCAAACTTCGAGAAGCTTTATCAGTGTAGAGTCATTGATCCTCAGCTCAATATGGTGGTCAGGGTTGAGATTCCAACTTTGATTGCCTTGGTTAGACCATCCATGGGATCGCTATAATCAGTTAATATTCTTTTGAATTTATGAGTAAAATATATGAAAACATTCTCTCTACAAAAACCCAAACAATACAGACAAACTAAAGCCCATTTACCATTGCCCATCATCCCATGTCCCTAACCAGAGGAGAACACTGTCAATCAATTAGTTTTTATAAAATATGGCTGTATGTAACAGGATGATGAATGGGAGTGCAGCTGAGGCGTCTTTGGGAACCTCTCTGCAGGATTCTCTAAGAAGCAGTAGAACTGACTCTGCTACCATCACTCTGTAGGTTTCCCTACCAGGTATGAGAAAGGAAGTGAAGATGTGATTTGTTGGTTTAGAGAGAGAGTACTGTGGGTCTTCCCTTTCATCTCCATGCGGCATCAGAAGAGGTGCTTTAGCCTAACCCTCAAGCCAAAGGAGGAAGTCTCCAGGAGAAGCCCACTTTTATATTTGAAGAATGTCAGCAAGAAGAAGAACCTGGCCTCTAATGCCCTAGCTGGACATCTGCTTGAGGAGTCGACTAGCTGGTCTTCACTCAATACCTATTTGAGCAGGGTGAAAAGAGAATTGGGTAGAGAAGGAAAAATGAGGCAGCTACATGTTGTTTGGTTTGACAAGGATAAAAGAGTTTTCTGTGCCTCAAGTGCACATGGAGGAAGGTAGCTTGAACATTCTTGCTGTTACCCTGACTGCGATGGCTGACTTCCACAAGAGGAGACACTGCCTGCAAGGGAATGGGGTTTGAACCTTTAGGAAAGTGGGTCAAGGGAGGTCAGATCAGAGCTTTTCATCTGTTTCAGGAAGAGTTCACTCATGGTCCTCAAAAAAGATGCCTGCCAGCTCAATGGCATCAAAGGCCAGACAGTGTCAACCAAGAGAGGACCTCAAAGGCACAGAGACTCTAGTTCCACCTCTCTACTCCTGATCACTGCAGGGGAGAGAGAGACCTAGAAGAGTGGGGAGGAAGACAAGCGGCAAAAGAACAGGCATCCTCCCCACTACAGGTCCCTCCAACTGGGGTCAGCCTGAACTAGGTGGGAGGAAGGGTGTGAGATAGATTATTTAAACCAGGATAAATGGAGAAGATTAACCTGGACTATTTAATATGGGAAAGTAATTGGAAAGCTATGGGATCTGTCCTGCACATCATTAAGGGTTGGAAAGGGGAGATTCAGCACAGTTAAAGGTAGTGATTGAAAAAAATAACAAAGCAATTCCATATCTGTATTGCAGTGAATCAGATTTTTCAATAAACCAGTTGTGTGCAAGATATAGTGTCGTTTGTGTTTTTTTAACAATAATAATGTCATAATGTATATATCATTCTGTAACATGCTTTTTCTAAAGCAACAATATGTCTCAAAGATCTTTATATGTCAAAACACTTGGATTTTGTTGTTATTTATACCTGCTGCATAGACTTACACAGTAAAACATTCCTAGAGTTTATTTAGCCATTCTGTAGCTGTGGGTTCTTAGCTGTTGTGGAATAGTGTGATGATTGGACATAGACTGTAAGAGAGGCCAGCGTTTGGCATAGATATCCAAAGTAGGGCCATACCTTCTGGACTGATTAAGAACTTGTCCAGTATTTCTGAATCTTTGAGGTGGAGTTCTAAGTTCTTGGAGATTGGGGAAAGTGGCAGAACAGGTTACCTAGGGATGGAATGGTCTTCTCTTCATCCTCCCAGTTATTGTTCTTCAAAGCCCCCATCGTACTGAGAGAGAAACAAAGCCAGTGATTTCAGGTCAACACTCTGTTTCCTCACCTAAAAACTGAATTGGTTCCTTTGCCTTTCGAATTTTGGTTTTGTGGCAATTAACCAATAATGTCAGAAAAGTACTTTGAAAATCCTGAAATGGAGATTCATTACAAACTCAAGGATTTATTAAAACAAATTCCCTTTCCAGTTGGATGTAATATTTCATATACATTTGTCAGATACATATATTTTTATCTGTAATTTATGTTTATAAAGTAATGCGTGCTCATAACAGCAGAATATTTTTTCAGTGATACTTTGCCTCATTGCCAGTAATTACTGAACAGATGTAAGGGTATCTAAAAAACTATATGCAATATTAAACATACAATGCTGAGGACAGAATATATTAATGATTTTGTATTTTGTAGGACTCTAGTCATCATGGTCAAACACCCATAAATACATCTTAAAATTTAGTGAGCTCCTCTACCTAATGCTAAGAATTTTTTTATTGGCCGTTTACAGCCTCCCTCATGAAGCTTTAAAATGTGAGCATAGCATAATGTATAAACTTGTCAAATCATTATGTTGCACACCCGAAATAATGTAACATGGTGTACCAACTATACTCATTTAAAAATTTAAAAATAAAATAACTAAATAAAAATAAATAAATATGCCAAGCAAAATAAGTCAGAGAAAGACAAATACCGTATAATTTCACTCATATGTGGAATTTAAGAAACAAAACAGATGAATATAGGGGAAGGAAGGGAAAGGAAATAAAATAAGACAAAAACAGAGAAGGCAAACCACAAGAGACTCTTAACTATAGGAAACAAACTGAGGGTTGCTGGAGGGGAGGTTGGTTGGGGGATGCGGTAACTGGGTGATGGACATTAAGGACAGCATTTGAAGTAATGAGCACTGGGTACTGTATGCAACTGATGAGTCACTGAATTCTACCTCTGAAACTAATAATACACTATATGTTACTTAAACTGAATTTAAATAAAAAATTAAATAAATACATACATACATACATAAAATGAGAGTGTCACACTTCTACCCAGTGGAACTCTTTCTCTAAAATATCTCTTCTTCTCTATTTTCTCCTAAGAGTCGAAGAATCTGGCATTGTTCTCCTCCCTCTATGAGTTTGGGCAGTTTTGACTTTTCCCATTGTCTTTTGTCTTTTGTTCTGTCCACCTTACAAAATCTTAGTGTTCATTTTTTAGCAACAAATACATTATTATTATCATGTACCAACCCAGGTTGCCTGATGGCATGAGTGTGCTTCTAGTCACTGTTCAGAGAAACAGCCACTGCAGGTATGTTCTTTTGATTTATAATTCTATTCTTGACTCTCATTTGCAGGTGTCCGTCAAGTCCACAAGATGGTCACTGGGCATTTATAAGGTGAGGAAAGGCCTTCTTTCTCCTCAAAGCTTAGACCTCAGATGAGCCACCTGCCAGTGATTATAGCTTTTTTTTTCTCCTCAAAGGAAAAATAAATACAAATCACTTGGTATATCTGACAGCCTTCAATTAGAAGGCTTTATAGAAGCACGCATCCAGAAGGGAAACTGAGAGCCCATAGAGCTCATTGCCCTGTCTCAGACAGGTCAACAATCAGCATCCCAAGTCAACTAGCATTCTTTTTGTAGCTTTTCAGAATAAAAGATTACATTCTTGCTCTGGATGAATAATACTAATATTTAATAAACCTCATTGTAAGATGTTTCTCTTTTAACCTAAGCAGTAGAGTTGGAAATTACCAGCTCCTTGTCTGAATAGATCTATAGCCCCTGGCTGAGACTTGGCATAGGTAGGTGAGATAATTTTCTACATTTGAAGATAGTATCTTTCTTGATGCAAACGTATGGTATTTTTTTAAATCATTTTTGTGGTTTTCTTCGATACTTTCTCCAAGTGCCCAGGATCAGATCCAGAAAAGCTACCCCTGCCGTGTTACCATGGGCATAGCCAGCCGAATGCTAAGAGGACTCTCAAGATTCCCTACAATAGGTATGTGTGGAAAAGATAGACAGCTTCCTTTGTTTCAGATAGATTCCTACTGACTGAACGTCTGTGAGAGGAATGGAAGATATTTACTTTGAGATCCTGTTTGTATCAGTAGGAAATCAAATGGAAACTTTTGAACACTTTCCATAGAGGTGAAGGCAGATAGCAAGTCTGTTGCTTCATTCGGCTTTCCAGCCACCATTTCCATCATCGTCATTGCTTGATGTTAGGCAAAGCTTGCTCTATTGTTATATTCTTTGTGATGAAACCAGCCCAACCTAAAGCTAGTTAGCCAGAGGACTCAGGTCAGGCCAAGAAAACATCCTGGCAGGGTCACATGACCTATGTCCTGGGGGTGTATGCCGCAGTACAAGGCGTGACTTCTCTCCTTTGACATTTTAGCCCCACTTTCATCTGTTCATCTCGGGGGAAGCAATCCTAGAATTGATAATATGATGAGTGATTAAGCATAGATTTTAATAATAACTCAGATTCTTTTTTTACTATGAAGAATATGTATTATTAGTATTAGGGGTGCTTATGCCCTCCCATTTAGATTTCTTCCCAATAACAAGGTAACTGGGCACAGGAATAGTAATTTGAAGTTGCTCAGAAAGCTTAGAAAAAAAAGGACTTGAAAAGTTTTATAAGAAATGTCACATACTCTACAAAAGACCAGATTTTTTAAAATTTTTATTTATTATTTATTTATTTTTATTTTTTATTATGTTATGTTAATCACCATACATTACATCATTAGTTTTTGATGTAGTGTTCCATGATTCATTGTTTGCGTATAATACCCAGTGCTCCATGTAGAACGTGCCCTCTTTAATACCCATCACCAGGCTAACCCATCCTCCCCACCCCCCTCCCCTCTAGAACCTTCAGTTTATTTCTCAGAGTCCATAGTCTCTCATGGTTCGTCTCTACCTCCGATTTCCCCCCCTTCATTCTTCCCCTCCTGCTATCTTTTTCTTTTTTTTTCTTTAACATATAATGTATTATTTGTTTCAGAGGTACAGGTCTGTGATTCAACAGTCTTACACAATTCACAGCGCTCACCATAGCACATACTCTCCCCAATGAAAGACCAGATTTTTTAAATTGAGCATATTTCTATTGAGCTGTTATTATATGCCATGCATGACATAATATCTACCTTCAAGATCCTCGCCTATTCAGAGGGATCCGTTATAATATGTGATATATAATGTTAAATAATGCTATGGGAAGATGTTCCAGATCAGGTGTATCTGAGCTGAGTCTGGAAAAATGAGCAGGATCCAATTTGGTAGAAGAGAAGAGAAGGGCCAAGGGCAGGTGGTGAAGAAAGTGTGAGTAGCTTCTCCAGGAAACTACAAATTGTCCAGGATGGTAGAAGGTAGAGTGCAAGGAAGGGAATGATAAGATGAGGTTGCGGGGATATGCTGTGCAGGATGGTGGACAGTTTATAAAGCATTTGGGAGTTAGTTTGAAAGCAATAATGAGTCATTGCAGGGCAAGGACATCATCATATTTATGGTTTTAAAAGTCATTTGGATGGAGGGAGGGAGAGGTTTGAAGAAAACCGCACTGATAGAGGCAAAGTTGGAGGCAAGCAAACCATTTAGAAGACTGTTGAAGTAATTCATGAGATAGACCTGAATCAAGTAGTAGCATTTGTGAAGGAGAGATCCTTATTAGATTTGGAGTTTGAATCCTATTACAGAGGAAGAATTAATAAAATTTGATTGATTGCCTATGGCAATTAAGGAAGAAAGAACTCCACGTTTTGGTCATGAGGAGAAGGCACTGAATTGAGTTTTAGATTTATAAACTGTGAGATGTCTATGGGATATCCAAGTGGCAATGTCCAGCAGGTCTGGTTCTCGATTTGAGAGTCACCAGCATGTATTGGGAAGTGAAGCCCGAAGAGTGGGTGAAATTGCCCAGGAAATGTGCAGAGAATGCCTCACCCTTGCTTTTCCCTAGAACACAGCTCTTCAGGGACTGAACATGAGGGCTCAAAATTGACAGTGTCATTTCGTCTTGGACAGTGGTGTACACTCTGTTCTCTTTCCAGACTCTACCGTCACCTTCTATTATTACAATCTCATCAATATTTCATGATCCTTTCTAGTTTCCAGGCTGATAAGGACACATGTCGTCTTCTTTACAGCATAAATAGGTGTCTTGATTTGGATATTAGCCATGCTCATACACCAAAATGCAATGAGATTAAAGAAAAGCCCTTCCGCTGTATGTTGATGCCTCCAAGGCAGCTTCTCCAGTGACAGTTCCTTGCCTTGTTACTAGATGTGGAGGTGGTTGTTTTACTTTTAATTCTGTTCCTTGACTACCAGAACAAGATTCTGAAACCTTTGTCACTTGTGTTGGTTTCCACCAAATAGTCTATATATCTATTCATCCCTGACCACTTGTGAATTGTTATGAATGTTTACAGAAATGGGTGCAGGGAGAGGTGGGGCTCTCAAAACTTGATTTTCTAAGACCCGACAAAAGAGTAAATATTTTTAGATTAAAAAAGCCCAATTTCAGAGTGGCAAATAAATGCATCTCTGTTCTGATGATTCGAATGTTCTAAATGAGGAAGCACTGGAGCAGCATCTGTGCCTGTCTCATTCCCTTTGAGGCACTGGGAAGTAAGATGACCCTGAGCACCAAGTGCTTGCAAATTTCTTCTTCTCTTCGAAATAAATTTGTGCTAGCAGGTCTCCCAATATGCAGATGCTGCCTCGTTGAGTCAAAAGAACATTTTAAGTAGAAGCATTTGCATTCTGGGGACTAGCTTCTGCACTTCTAAAATGAGATTGTTGAGAAGCCAGATATTCTTCCCAAATCTATTAGGATGGATAGGATGTGATTCCATTGCCATTTTTATGCTATTTTACTTGTGCTTGATTGGAGACCCTGTTGGAGATACATGCCTGTGTACTAGAGAAGAACTTTGCCCTGATGATCTAGATGATTATACCAGTTCTCGGCCTTTTTTGGCTAGTAAAGATGAGGCATAGCTCTGTCTGCACATGTGGGGGATAAGGGGCAGGGTGGAGTTGTGGATCTGAGCTGGACTCTTGTGACTCACCCCTGACTAGTTTGATTTTGGAGACATGGCTTCTGTACTAATAAAAAATGCTGTCAATCACAGTGGTATATTGAAGGGTTCGGTACATTGTGTCCAGAAGAGTCTTTATTTAGATGGCAAAAGTGTCAGAAGAAAAAGCACAACCTGAGTCTAATGGGTTGATTGAACTCAAGGGAGAGGTAGCAGGTGGGAAGGTGGAGGGCAAAAGAGCAGTTTCTAAGCAGGAATATAGTAGCAAAGACAAGTTCTGGGGATGGACCAGCCATTTATCATAGCAAAAGGTCATATGAACTCATTTTGGAGTTCAGAGTGGTGCTGGAAATAGAATTAAAGAACTGTAAAAATGGCTCAAAGTTTTGGTAACATGTATCTGATTTGGTACTTATACCCAAGCATTTTACTACATAGGATGGGAAATGGCTGACTCTCTGCGACCAGAGAGGAAGCTGATTTATCCAGAAGCAGCAGCCTAGCATTAACGATGGCATCAGTGCCAGTGAAGATGGCAGGCAGCTTTCTGGGCATTGGCATTGCCAAGGGCATTGTTGGTACATATCTGCATAGATTTTTGTGTAAGTTAGAGTTGCAGCAGGTAAGTGCAGTGACCTGAAAGCTAAGAGCAGTCCCAACGAATAACTGTCTTTCCTGACCTCATTCCCAGGCTCAAGCTGGCAAATTATTTTTGACTTTATGTTATCTGTACTGTGATTATATACACTGCCAAGGCAGGGAATGTTTCAAGTTCTCTCCCTCTCTCTCCCTCTCTCTCTCTCTCCCATTCACACATACACATCCCCACAGGTCACATGGCTTTGTTTGGAGGCTATCCAACTTCTCTGAATGACCCAGAATTTTGCTGCTATAGGTTGCCACCAAGCATGATGTGGCATGTTATAGACTATGACCATCTAAATACAGAAAGTAGGGGGATGCCTTGGTGGCTCAGTCAGTTAAGCATCTGCCTTCAGCTCACGTCATGATCCCAGGGTCCTGGGATCAAGTCCTGCATTGGGCTCCCGGCTCAGCAGGGAGCCTGCTTCTCCCTCTACCTGCCGCTCCCCCTGTACTCTCTCTCTGGCAAATAAATAAAATCTTAAAAAAAGGAAAGAGTTTAAAAAAAAAATAAATAAACAAAAGGTAGGGGTCTGGAACAGCTTCGAGCCTGGTAGACCAAGAAAGATGAGCTTAAGTGGGAAGATCACCACATGAACCAGGACAGAGTGCAAAATAATTCTGGGAGCTAGAGTCAGAAATGGTAGGAAAACTGCTACAACTCTTACTTCTGAACTATATGTTTTATCACAGCCCTCTGGGCCAGCTATTATTCTCTGTCTTGGGTTAGGTTTCCTAAAAGCAGAGCCCAAGTCAGGGATTTGAGTGCATATGATTTATAGAGGGGAATGCTCTCAGGAGAAAGGGAATGAGGGAAGTAAGATAGGGCAGGGGAAAGAGCTAAGCAAGCATTTGGCCTCAGCTTGATTTCACAGGAGCTCTGGAATATGAATTGCACTGTGGAGTTGTTCTACCTTGAAGGAAAGGGGTCGTTTTTTGGTTTGCTGCTCTCCCTTCCATCATTGTCTGAACCCCCACAGCAGGGGTGGGTGTGACTCACCATCTTGGTGGCTTCTGAGGGCGGTTCTCCAGAGAGGATCACCAGGTAACACTCTCTGCTGGGAGAGAGTACTATAACCCAGGGCAGAGGATCTAACAGGTGCCAAAGCAGTGTTGACCCTACCCTTTATTTTATAGGTGGGGTAACTGAGACTCGAAGATAGGCTTTTGCTTTCAGCTATCCAACCAGTCCGCGGCAGAGCATGGACTCAAACAGAATTAGTGAACATAGATTGTAGGATGGCAGTTGACTGATATTTGCCCTATACTATTTTGTCTACGCATATGATCCTGGGTCCGAAGCTAGTATACATACCAAAAACAGATATTAAGTCCCTACATGAATCCTGGCTCTGGCCAAGGCCAACACAGAGGGGCCAAAATTATATTTTATGTTATCAGTATACAATCAGTATACAATTCTCCATAAATCTCTGGCATTTTCATACATGTTGTGAGAAGAAGAACTGCCTTTATTCCTATCTTTTTTTCCCTCTTTTTAGAGAGCAAGAGGGGGTGGGCAGAGGGAGAGAGAGAATCTTAAGCAGGCTGCATGCCTAGTGCAAAGCCCAACACAGACGGGGCTTGATTACATGACCCTGAGATCATGACTTGAACTGAAATCAAGAGTCAGACACCCAACCGACTGAGCCACCCAGGCACCCCTATTCCTAACTATCTTTTCAGTAATGTTGTATAGCCAAAGCCTTGGAAGATGGAGATAGTGTCTCTTTCTATAGCTAGGGCAGGCATGCTTCCTATCTATTATATAATATTTGGGTTTCTTAAGTTCAGTTGTCCTTTCCAGTAACGCAACACACTGAGTACAGAGGTGTCACTTTCCCTCTAAGCATTGCTTTATGGGAATTGGTCTCAGGGAACTGACACAAAAAATGATAATACTCTGGTTGCTGCTATTGCTGTGAGTAATAAAATGTCTTTTGTTTTTGGCCTGGCAGTTTCATGTCTTCTCCCAGTATCCATGAAACTATGGCAGCCTAACTTGTTAGCATGCAAGTAGGGTGAAATCTTGGACCTTTCAAGTTATTAACCAATATATTACCACTTCTGGCTTTATATAAGGAGATTTAACTTTGTGATTGGTGATTCGACTTTCTAGGAAAGTTATGGAAATATTTTGCCCACAGGTAAGTGTTTATGTCTGTGCCAAACAATGGTATGTCTTTGATGTGCTTTTAAAATAATTATTTGCTCTCACAGAGATGAAGAGCCTCTTCATTAGATTAGTCAATTGGATTAATGCAATTAGGTAGATTGCATTAATGGCCCCAGTTCTTCATCCTTTTGGTCAATGAGATAGCAGATGTAACTCAAGCAGAGCCTTAAAAATGCTTGCAAAATTGAGCTTGCACTTCTACCTCCTCCATCTCCATGAGATGAGCAAGGCTGGGTTATCCTTCTGGTTCTAGGATGATGATTAGAGGCACATGGAGTCGACATTCCCAGCCTTACCTAGCCTATATCATCTGACCTCTACTTAGGCATAGGCATATGAGGGAGCCAAGTCAAGATTAGCCAAACATCTCTACTAAGCCCAATCTAGATCAGTCAACCTATAAACTGGACAGCTAAATAAATGGCTGTTTGGCTTGCTTTAAGCCATTAATATTGGGAGTAGCAAAAATTTGTACACAGCAAAAGCTAATTGTCACAGCTTCCCAAGGGAATAGATTGCTTTCATTTCTTCAATTTAGCAGACTTGTGAGAAGGGTGCTCAGAGTAAGCCACTGCAGCCCAAACTCCACATCTAACTCTCAGAGTGACATAAGCTCCCCTATCTGTTTATATGTGTTATATGGGCAGACTAGAAAGTTGTCTGCCTGACTGCCTACCTTTGTTCCCTCCCTTCTTTCATTCGTTGGTTAATTTATTAAAGATTAATAAGCTCTTCCAGTGGGCAGGTGCTAAACATACAAAGATAAAAAAATTCATAAACCAATGACATACATGGAGGAAAATATTACAGTAGATATAATAAGTGCTAATGAAGATGTATGCAGTCTGTTGAGAAC
This sequence comes from Mirounga leonina, assembly GCF_011800145.1. NCBI lineage: Eukaryota > Metazoa > Chordata > Mammalia > Carnivora > Phocidae > Mirounga > Mirounga leonina. The sequence goes on from NW_023270389.1 coordinate 49,207,091, forward strand.
ACAAGGAACAAATCAATTGCCTCTGAGGAATGGGCATGGATAGCTTTACTGAAGAGGATGGTTTTAGGAGTATTGTGTAGGCACTGCCATAGTTATTCCCCAGCTCATCCTGGTGTGTTCAACATGAATTCTCCCACTCAGGAAACCTACTCTACGCTATGTACTTCTCTAAACACAGGGGATACAAAAACTAATTAGATTTAGTTCCTTCAAGGAGTTTATATTTTTAGCTTAATTCCAGTAGCTTGGCATTCCCCACCCCACCCCCCCACCCCCGCCTTATTTATAAGATACAGCTATCTCTAACAGGAATTGAATTTAATCTGACATCAATATTTTAACCTATTCTGAGCGTCTCCCCCC